>NC_036874.1:14551195-14916486 GCF_002910315.2 Salvelinus sp. IW2-2015 | reverse complement strand
CTATGTTCACAAAACCCCCCCAAACACGTTTCTTAGTGTTTGCATGTGCTACAGTGCTGGGGCCAGGACAAGTAGTGGCATTGTGGAAACAAACGTGGTGATGGTGCAACAGCGGGTCAAGCTAGACTAAATGCGCCCCCTGGCATCACTCTGTGAAATGTGATGCCCAGTCAGGTTAATTCCACCAATTTATATTAGAGACCGGAGGTGATTAGCAAGCAGGCTAGCTATAGCCTGTTAGCRATTAGCCTATTAGCAAATACATTCTTATCCAGAGCGACTTACATTAGTGAGTGCATACATTTTCATACTGTTCCCCCRTGGGAATCGAACTCACAACCCTGGCGTGCCATGCTCTACCAACTGAGCTACACACAAATAGCATTAGTCATCCACTCAACATTACATCAGAAATTACAACAACAMAMAMAAAAAMAYWKTGGCCAAATTCTATAAACCTACTGCAAAACAATTCTAGCTYAATGGATTTTGTCTTGTGAGCTGTAAGCKCTGTAACTAACCCCCTGCACCAGGTCTATTGGATTTACCCCCAGCACTGAAAGCCTGTGGTCAGGATAAATCTGGACTGAACCATTTTGTTTTCCCGAGGGGTCGGATGACATCAACTGAGTGCAGAGGTAATTGCTCAATAATCACATGAAGATAGCCTTTATTACACAACCATGGACATCTAATGCTGTGTTCCTACCCCTGAAAAGGGTCATAAACTACTTCAGATGCTCTATGGTAGATAGAAACACATACTAATGGACATTGGTGGAAAAAGTACCCAATTGTBATACTTGAGTAAAAGTAAAGATACTTAATAGAAAATGACACAAAGTAAAAGTGAAAGTCACCCAGTAAAATACTACTTGAGTAAAAGTCTAAAAGTATTTGGTTTTAAATATACTAAGGTATCGAAAGTAAATGTAATTGCAAAAATATACTTAGTAAAAGTAAAACTTTAAATCATTTCAAATTCCTTATATTAAGCAAACCAGATGGCACAGTTTTCTTGTTTTGTTTTATTTACTGGTAGCCAGGGGCACAGTCCCACACTCAGACATCTTTACAAACTAAGTATTCGTGTTAAGTAAGTCCGCCAGATCAGAGGCAGTAGGGATGACCAGGGATGTTCACTTGATAAGTGCGTGAATTTGACAATTGTCCTGTCCTGCTAACCATTCAAAATCTAACGATTACTTTAGGGTGTCAGGGAAAATGTATGGAGTAAAAAGCACATTCTTTTCTTTAGGAATGTAGTGAAGTAAAAAAGAAACGTTTTCAAAAATACAAATTGTAAAGTAAAGTACAGATACCCCCAAAAACTACTTAAGTAGTACTTTCAATTATTTTTACTTAAGTACTTTACACCACTGCTAATGGGCAGCCATTTTCACACCATGTCCTTTATTACTGGTAACACCACATTATAGGGCGACTTACCTTTATTAGGTATGGGGCTAGGACTTGAGCCAGGCATGGGCAACGTCGGTGTAGCAGGTGACTTCGGGATGACGTCCAGTTTTGTGTGGGTCCCCACTTTCTTTTCTTTGTCCTTTTTYGTGTAGGTTTCCATTATCTGGGCTGGGCCTGTTTTATGGGGGCTTGTCAACCCCTCAGTGTCTTCCTTTGTGGGGTTTGGGTCCTGAGCCGGGTAGGGAGCTGGTCGGAGAAAGAGAGAAAAAGAAGCCAGGTGAGAAAATGGCAGAGTGAGAAGCCTTAACACTAGAGGTCGAACCGATTATGATTTTTCAACACCGATACCGATTATTGGAGGACCAAAAAAAGCCGATACCGATTAATTAGCCGATAAAAAAAAAAAATGTATTTATTTATTTGTAATAATGACAATTAACAACAATACCGAATGAACACTTTTATTTTAATATAATACATCAATAAAATCAATTTAGCCTCAAATAAATAATGAAACATGTTCAATTTGGTTTAAATGATGCAAAAACAAAGTGTTGGAGAAGAAAGTAAAAGTGCTATATGTGCCATTGTAAAAAAGCTAATGTTTAAGTTCCTTGCTCAGACATGAGAAAGCATATGAAAGCTGGTGGTTCCTTTTAACACGAGTCTTCAAATAATTCCCAGGTAAGAAGTTTTAGTTTGTAGTTATTATAGGACTATTTCTCTCTATACCATTTTGTATTTTCATATACACTTTGACTATTGGATGTTCCTTATAGGCACTTTTAGTATGTGCCACGTGTGTAACAGTATAGCTTCCGTCCCTCTCCTGCCCCTACCTCGGGCTCGAACGCAAGGATCACCATCGACAATAACAGCCACCCTCGAAGCATCGTTACCCAATCGCGCCACAAAAGCCGCGGCCCTTGCAGAGCAAAGGGGAACAACTAAATTCAAGGTCTCAGATGCGAGTGACGGTCACCGATTTTGAACCGCTATTAGCGCGCACCCCGCTAACTAGCTAGCCATTTCACATCGGTTACACCAGCTAATCTGGAGATTGATAGGTCTTGAAGTCATAAACAACTCAATGCTTGAAGCACAGGGGAAGAGCTGCTGGCAAACGCAACGAAAGTGCTGTTTGAAATGAATGCGCTTAGAGCCTGCTGCCTATACCACCAACTCAGGTCAGACTGCTCTATCAAATATCAAAATCATAGACTTAATTATAACATAATAACACACAGAAATACGAGCCTTAGGTCATTAATATGGTCAAATCCGGAAACTGTATTCGAAAACAAAACATTTATTATTTCAGTGAAATACGGAAACCATTCCGTATTTTATCTAACAGGTGGGCATCCCATAAATCTAAAATATTCATGTTAGCATTGCACAACCATGTCACTCTAACTGTTATGTCATAATTACGTAAATTCTGTGCACATAGTTAGATATCAACGACCAGGCGGAAGGTTGCATATCCCTGACTCTGCGTGCAATGTAACGCAAGAGAGTGACACAATTTCCCCTAGTTAAATATGGTGCTATGATATTTCATAATATTAACTAAAGTATGCCGGTTTAAAAAATAATATAACTTCTGTGGTATTGATTATTAGAGAAGGAGTTGAAGTTTTATGGTGATAGTGTAATTCAACGTGCAACGATTGGTGGCTTTTTTCGAAATGCGCTTTTGTTTATCATCCCCCGTTGGGAAGGTTGGCTGTCTTTGTTAGGAAGAAATAGATCTCAAGTTCGAACGAGCCAGGGGCCAAACCCTTGCTGCATATACCTGACTCTGTTGACAGAACGCAGAGAAGTGACACAATATTTCCTAGTTAAAAGTAATATCATAGATATAGGTAATATTAACTAAATATGAGGTTTACAAAATATATACTTGTGTATTGTTTTAAGAAAGGAGTTGATTGTTTATGGTTAGGTACACATTGGTGCAACGACAGTGCTTTTTTTCCGGCAACATGGCGTCTTGTTTAAATCACCCCGTTTTGGCAAAGGAGGCTATGATTCAATGATAAATTATACAGGCACCCGCAGTCGATTATATGCCAACACACGGCAAGCTAGATGATAATAGTAATATCATCAACCACCATAGTGCAGTTAACTAGTGATTATGTTAAGATTCGTGAATTGGTTTTTTATAAAGAATACGGTTTAATATAGCTAGCACCTTACCTTGGCCTCTTGCTGCACTCGGCATAAACAGGTAGTCAGCATACGCAGATACTCCTCCGTGGAGTGCAATGTAATCGGCCATAATCAGTGGTCCAAAAATGCGCTTACCGATTGTTATTTGAAACTTGAAATCCGGCCCCTAATTATGCGGCCATCCGATTAATCCGGTCGACCTTAGTTAACACCACACTAAAGAAGATGGAATTCAACCTTCCTCATTCCAAAACACAGCACTTGTCGGAGTGGCTCTGAGTGACGATTTGTAAATTACACTCTACTTTAAGTCTCTAGAAGGTTAACAAGGGGCAAACAGGTCAGGAATCAAGTCTCGATAGGAAACCCCTTTCCATGGAGCGAACTTTATTATACAGCAACAATGCTTATGATCATAAAATGCATAGGAATCCCATAACATGCGAAGATCGTAACGCAAAATACTGTATCACTGACATACATACTGTACCAGAGTCATAGTATGAGATCAAATGCATTGTGGTCTAATGACTGAGCTCACTCACTAACTCTCACCTCAAAAATACGTATAAACAATAAACAACCAAGATGATAAAGACATCAAATGGAATAACGATATTAAGTATTCACCTGGCAACCTTAAGAGTCTAATGACTCAAGATATGCTTAGTCCACTAAGCACACCTCTAATAGCTACAAGATCTCTGGCATCTCTGGTCTGCTCCTCTAACCTTTCCGCGCTCGCCTCTCCCAGGACGACCGGCTGAATATAACGACCATCCAGGGTCGAGTGATTCCTCTCCCTGGCAGAACAAGTAATTGCCTCTCTGCCTCTGATGATTCTAAGCGGGGAGGAAGCGACATTGTTGATTTAGAGAGGGGAGGGGGGACGGAAACATTACAAATGCAGAGTTATCATCTTTTGAAAAAAGTCATCCTTAATTTAGCCAAACAGAAAATTTATATAAAGGTGTAATCTGTAGTTTTCATACTAAAAAGTATTTGTCTGACTCTTTTTGAGTGAACAACTGATTAGGTTGGCACAAAGTTGTGTTATTTGTGATGTGTACAAGCTTAAATTGGGCCTAGATATGGTGTGTGCATTTCCATCTGTGACCACAATGGAATTAAGGTTGCGCCTGCAAAAAATTTCAGCATACGAAACAGTATGGACCAGGGTGTTGGTTGCGAAGAGCTCTAACGGCCTGGGTCGTGTCTCAGTGGCAGTGTGACTCACCACTTGCAGCTTGAGCCTGGAAAGCTCCCTGCCCTCAAACATAAACTTTGCCCAGCCTTTGGAGGCCTCGCAAAGTCCTAGGGGGAAATATGTGGCTCCTTTGTCCACTCAGCACTGTCGCCCTACATTCCCTATGCAACACTCAGCATTGAGCCGAGTTTCTTCCACATAGTCTCTCWGGGTAAACACTGGGGCAACGTGCTTTAAATTATTCATTCAGGGCTAAAAACAACGACGGTGGAGCAGGTATGTCACAAAGGACCACAGACAGGAGTACTCTCTTCTGTGCAACACAGTGGCAAGTATGATAATGCCACACAGCGCAGCAATGCTGGAAGAAGCAAATAGTGTATGACTTTGGGAAGTCATTATGATGTACTTAGTATCGAACCTAGTTGCATGYAGCCTATACAGTATAGCTATATTGTTTTGAATTGTACTCTGATACTGAAGAGTAGGTGGGTATAGAAATTGAATGACTAGAATGGTCATGCCCATCTAGCCATTCTATTTCTATGGGAACAGGTYTSCTCCATATTGACATTGTCGTTCTCAGTCACCTGCCATCTGYCGTAYAGTCTACCTCAATCAATCAATCAAATGTATTTATAAAGCCCTTCTTACATCAGCTGATGTCACAAAGTGCCGTACAGAAACCCAGCCTAAAACCCCAAACAGCAAGCAATGCAGGTGTGTAGAAAAACTCCCTAGAAAGGCCAGAGAGATACACACCTGGCACAGAGAGACACACACAGCTGACCAGACCTCCTCCATCACATACACTATGTATTTTTGTGGGATGCTGGCAGGCACCTGGCAGAGCGAAACCTGTGTGAATTACACATGTTATGGTCTGCTTGAGGCAGTGATGAAAATAAGACTGGCATTCAGGCAACCTGCTGCTTACCTCAGCAAAGAAGAGAGAGTCAACAGGGAGGACCAATGCATTATTACCACAAMAAAAKAAGGACCCACTCCATGAAGCACAGCGTATATCAATATAAACACCATTTGACATTTAAACTTTAAATTTGAATTGATTCACATCATCCGAACGTGCTACATATATTTATGTTACTTCAAGCAATAACGTACTGAGGTTTTACGAGAAGCATTCCAGTCCCTCCTAGCTACTCCTCTAGTCATAACTGAGCTCTCCTGCATCCCTCTGTTGACATCAGACCTCCTGGAAAAGACCAGCCAGAGCTCTACTCATAGAAAAGACCAGCCAGAGCTCAGCTCATAGAAAAGACCAGCCAGAGCTCAACTCCTGGAAAAGACCAGCCAGAGCTTCAGCTCATGGAACAAGGACCAGTCAGAGCTCAACTCCTGGAAAAAGACCAAGCCAGAGCTCAACTACCTGGAAAAGACCAGCCAGAGCTCAACTCCTGAAAAGACCAGCCAGAGCTCAGCTCATAGAAAGGACCAGCAGAGCTCAACTCCTGGAAAAGACCAGCCAGAGCTCAATCCTGGAAAAGACCAGCCAGAGCTCAACTCTGGAAAAGACCAGCCAGAGCTCAACTCATGAAAAGACCAGCCAGAGCTCAACTCCTGGAAAAGACAAGCCAGAGCTCAACTCCTGGAAAAGACCAGCCAGAGCTCACCCTGGAAAAGACCAGCCAGAGTCATACTTGGAAAAAGACCAGCCAGAGCTCAACTCCTGGAAAAGACCAGCCAGAGCTCAATCCTGGAAAAGACCAGCCAAAGCTCAACTCATAGAAAACGACGCAGCCAGAAGTCAGCTCATGGAAAAGACCAGCAGAGCCTCAGTCATGGAAAAGACCAGCCAGAGCTCAGCTCATGGAAAGACCAGCCAGAGCTCAGCTCATAGAAAAGACCAGCCAGAGCTCAGCTCATGGAAAAGACCAGTCAGAGCTCAGCTCATAGAAAAGACCAGCCAGAGCTCAGCTCATAGAAAAGACCAGCCAGAGCTCAGCTCATAGAAAAGACAGCCAGAGCTCAGCTCATAGAAAAGACCAGCCAGAAGCTTCAGCTCATAGAAAAGAACCAGCCAGAGCTCAACTCATAGAAAAGACCAGCCAGAGCTTCAGCTCATGGAAAAGACCAGCCAGAGCTCAGCTCATGGAAAAGACCAGCCAGAGCTCAGCTCATGGAAAAGACAGCCAAGCTCAAACGATTTATGAGGGAGCTCAGCTGAGATGAGACAGATACACAGCGGTCTCCTTCTCAAAGCCTGCCACTGTTAAATAAGTACTGGGCCAGCGAGGTGGATGAGCTCAGTGATGCACTCAGAGAGAGAGGAGCCATTGTTGGCGTCTCTGTATGGCACCGGGCCTGCTGCCAAACACACTGCAATGACAGGGAGAAGAGTCAGAGGGGAAGATATATAGAGAGGGGGAAACAGAAAGAGGGCACAGAGAGAGGGCAGAGATAGGGGGGGAGAAAGAGGTAGAGGGAGAGGGAGAAGGAGGAGAGGGAGAGGGCGAGAGGAGATATAAAAAAGGGGGGATACATGGAGAAAGGGAGAGAGAAACAGAAAGAGGGACAGAGAGAGAGAGAGAGAGCGTGCAGAGGATGACAACTAGAATCCCTCATCATAAGGGGATTTAGTAGGTGGCCAACTTAGATTCACATGGGTTTGTGGTGTGCAGCCAAACAAATAAGTGAAAATAAGTTTGACCAAAACACAAAGCCTAGCCTACACAGAATACAAACAGAACTGCATGTCCTGACGGAACACAGAGTGAAGGAATCACACAGCTTCCCCATCCGAGAGCAAAAGTAGATGGCAGAGCACATATATAGTTGGGGGTTTGAGACTATTTTGGCTAAAGCCGAATGGGTGAAGTCACTCTCCAGTCTCAACCACCCCAAATTACCACCACCGGGCTTCCTTTTCCTTCCCCCTCTTTCCTCCCTCTTATGCTCTGACAATGTGGGAGGTTGTGATGTCATCCACATGGGACAGTGAGAAATCTGGAACTATGTAATGATCAAGCTAACCTCTCTTTCCACCCTGGCTCCGTCACAGACTTCAGACAAAGACAGATCACTTCTCAATGGATCAAACTGACTCACGAGGAAGAGACAATATCCCAATGCCCCAAAACCAAACTCCTGATGTGCCCTTTTGAGTAGATGAGAAAGTGTTTTAAATCCACTTTAACAATAGCTATGATTGCTTTGAATTTGATATTTCGATATAAAAAGCAATCAACCTATTCAAAAGTCCCTGCCTCTTTCAGTGATCTAATAGCCAGGTTAGAAAATTGCAGTCGTATTGAGCAAAGTTATTCAACTAACATTGTGARCCCCAACCAACACATCACACAACCGCAACACTGGTAGGTGAAAAAAATACACTCAACCTTTCCCCCCCCTCTTTCTTACTATTTTACCCTACTTCACATACACTCACGTGTTACATTCCCTGGGCTAGATATGGCAAGGTAGAATCCAAAGGTCACAGCCAGTGCAGTCTTTGACAGACAGGAACTGTGTTGCTCTCATATAYCCCTGAGGGAGCATATCATAGCAGACTCATTAACACCTGAGGACTATTGTCATCAAGAGCACAATGGGTAGCAGTGCTGAGTGCGACCGCTCTGATAATCGGCATGATATATACAGTGTAGTGTCTATGATGCAAACGTGCAAGAAAGCCCGGTCTGCAGCCACAGTGTGTAGGCTGAATACAAATGGAACCTTACACTACTAAGCGTACGAGTCGGAGGAAATGAGAAGAGGTGTTGTTTTGTGTTGTGCTGCAGGCCAGGGGAGGTTTGGCTGATCAATATCCCATGGTGTTTTGGTGCAGTSGAGAGAAACGAGGGACATTATGGACGTGATATTCTGGCTGCCCGCATCCCTGCGCTTCCCGACAACAAAGAAAGGATGGCTGATACAAAGACCAAGAGAATAGACACTCTGTTGGTCTCACTGAATAATATTCTATGTGGTATTGGCATTTAGTAATCCGTGTCCAGAGTAGGAGTGCTGATCTAGGATCAGTTTGGACTTTAATATCATCATGAATAAGATGACATGGACAAACAGGACCTGATCCTAGATCAGCACTCCTACTCTGCGATGCTTATTGAATACAGGCCCTGAGCAACAAGCCTGGTAACCCCATGCCAGTTACCCTGACAGCAAACAGAATTGGGGCACAGCACAGCAACGAAATGTTAACACGCTACCTGCAATTGAACTTGCTGTGCTTAACAAAATGCAAATCCGATGTTTGCACAGATGTACTCAATGAATTCCGACATTACTTGATTTACTGTCGAGTAACCATTCAAATGCTTCCTTCTGGCGTCGGACAGCGACCCAAGTCATCTGAGCGTAAACACATCTAAAACAACTTCTAAAAAAGGGAATGCAATAAGCATGTTATGAGGTAAGACACTGCTGTCCAACCGGTGTGTTTTCAAGTGCGAATTGTCTTCGAAATAACTGTTTCACAATCCTTCAGKCACGTTATTACTCACGGAATAAACTGAAACTCTGTTGAGTGAGCGATAGGCACSTTCTTTGTTTGGTCTCTCTACATTTTGAAGAGACCAAACACAGTACCTTGAAAGCACTCCCTTTTCGCCATTACCTTCACAGTACTGTAATGTCTCCCCTGAATCTTTCTACCCTGGGAGAACCTACAATCAAAACCCATGAGAGAGGCGGTCACCATTTACATTATTCATAATACTTGTTGCATAAATCAATCCATAGCCACCACTCTGACACTTTTCCACAGCCACCTCTCTACTCAACACGGAAAATCCCTTTGGCACAGTATATCATTGAGGGAGACTCGATAAAACGAGAGAACAAGGCAATGCATTTACAGTGCAATTCAATGCTCGATAACAGCGTTTTACACAGGTGCGCGCGCACACACACACACACGCGCACACACACACACCGACTTAATGTGTTTTTATGCTACTTGGAGTGTTCCTACCACTCTAACAGCCGCCTTTGCACAGACCCCGAGAAGTGCCACTAGAATCAGTCTAAATAATGAACACTATGACACTGCAGATTTCCATGTTGAGGGGTCGCTACTTTCTATCAAACCTGGGTTCAAATACTATTTGAAATCGTTCAAATACTTTGAGAATTTGCTTCAGCCTGCCTGGAGTGCACGATGGGCAGTTTTTGCACTTGTTTCGACTATTCTAAAATAGTCCCATTGTGCCAGTCAAGCTCAATCAAACACAGCTAAAGTATTTGAAATGCTTTCGAATAGTATTTGAGCCCAGGTCTGCAATGGGTATATATAGACAGTGAAAAGCAGAGGGGTGAGCAGGCCAGGCCAGGGCCTAGAAGGTTGGACAGACAAGCATCAGGAATCTGAGGCATGCTGGTCCTGTACACTGGGTGTCCAGTTTACGCCGTCTGTCTGTGTGTCTGCCATGTACTCCATGACCTATCTATCTAGGCCCTCTGTGTCCCCCGTGCCCAGCGTGTGTCCCTGCAAGAAACATAAGACAGGAAAGCTACAGTAACACTCACAACCCAATACAAACACCGCAACAACAAAAAACAACAAAAAATCACACAGGCACGCTCGTATTACACACAAACAACCATACTCATTGAATTAAATCTTACGTCTCGTCTTATCTTAAATGACACGTTAAGAATCAACGGGCAGCAGAGCAGCTCTAATTTGTCTCACCGTGTCTTCCTGTCGGAGGCAGAGGAGAGGACTGAGGAGTGTTGTGGTTCCAAAATAAGCTATGTAGAGCGCTACGTTAAATAGCCTTTTCCAATCACCTCAATTATTTATGGGATGCTAACTAAGCCAAGCCTATATTCTGCAAGGGACCACAAAAGCTCTCGAGGGACAGTGCCCAAATGTGCACGCTCAGGGCAAGGTAGTGCTAATACTATATCGCTGAATGTTCTTTTTTACACATTTGCAAACATTTCTACAAACCTGTTTTTGCTTTGTCATTATGGGGTATTGTGTGTGGATTGATGAGGGGGAAAAAACTATTGAAAAAATGTTAGAATAAGGCTGTAACATAACAAAATGTGGGARAAGTCAAGGGGTCTGAATGCACTGTAGTTAGGGATAAGCTAAAGTCACAAGGCAACAGGATAGATAGTAAACAGCAGCCACAGCATATGTGATGAGTCAAAAGAGTGCAAAAAGGGTCCGCGCAGATAGATAAATAGTTTACCAAAAGCTACCCGGACTAACTATTTAGCAGTCTTATGGCTTGGGGGGGTAGAGGCTGTTCAAGGTCCTGTTGGTTCCAGACTTGGTGCATCAGTACCGCTTGCTGTGCAGTAGCAGAGAGAACAGTCTATTACTTGGGTGGCTGGAGTCTTTGACAATTGTTTGGGCCTTTCTCTGACACCGCCTGGTATAGAAGTGATATATACTGGGCCGTACGCACTCTAGCAATGTTCCCTCTAAGCTGCGCACGTGTGCAGTAGCCTCGAAGACTGTATCAGCCCACGGAGCGAAGCACGAGATTGAACTTCACTCAACTTTCTAGAGCAGTGGTCGCCAACCGGTCCATCTACAAGGCATTCCTAGACCATCGGCAAATATTTCTGTCAAAAAACAAACGATAAAACCTTGTGTTCCTATTCTGTTTTATCCATCTTGGGCTGTTAGCGGTACGTGCACCCGATTCAGCTGCCCTGCGTGCCGGGTACGCGAACTGTTGCCATTTTTAACCATTTCATGTGTCTGAAGGTACAAACTCTGCCTTCCTTGCGGGCCCAGGGAGCAAATCAAGTGCACTACAGGCCTAACGCTGGCCAATCGGATGGCTCAGATTACCGTGTCTGCAATAACGTAGCAGGCATAAAAGAAAGCTACAGCAAAATTGATACTGTGATATTTCAAAACGTTTAAAACCATGACTAGAGAGAGACTGTCAACGAATACAGCAAAGAGCTGCTGTTTTTATGAGTGAGTTCATGTTTAAGTTCTTACTCAGCACTGTCAACACTTTGTATTCAACACTTTTATCAGCCACAAAATGCTCATTCTTCCTATTTCTACTCAGAGCTACACCAAGCACTGCAGCAGTTATGAATGAGTAGGAACGTGTATCTATAGGCTTGCGTTGTTGTTATTATTAGCGGCTTGGGTCTTTTTTAATATCAAGGAATATTTCACTTTCTCTGTTCATAGGAGTAACAACAACGACGAAATAATGCGGTGCGACTCGAGTTTCGCCATCAGCTGGAAGACGCTGGAAGACGGTGTGACACTGACCTTTTGGTCAGTGTCAGTGGAGGAAAGGGAAAGCGTAGGGACGTTAAGAGGYGAACCTTCAGTCTGCTGCTCTCTCCCTCCGCTGAGACTGACCATCAGATGCAGGCACCATCAGCCCAGTAAAATAAAAACAAAAAGCAAATGATTTAAATGTACGCTCACTCAGCCGTGCCTCACAAGTAATACAACAACGGATCTATTACCGGTGTGATCATATAGCCTACWTCAAATTTKGAAATATATATATTTTTAAATGTACCAAACAACAATGCATTGGAAGGGCAATTCAAGCTAATATGTGGTGATAATGTATTGGGCCTATAGGTTACTGCACAAACCTCATTGCTACAGTAGTTTTTAATTGGTTAATGTTGCATAGGCTTACGTTTTTTAAGTCATGTTATAAAAAAATCTGAGCTATAGATCTCGGCTTGCATTTTGACTCAGAAAGTGATCTTGCCTCAGAAAAGGTTGTTGACCACTATTCTAGRGTTTTTCCTGTTAACACTATCAACGTTTCCCTTTACTGTGGCAATTGTGATTGAATCAACGCAATATTAGCCATTTTCAGTGCAGCATACGCAAGATATTTTGTTGTCGGCAGAACGCATCGGAGTAGGATTCTATTGCATTGACACGCACTACTCAGCCCGTACTCTACTCAGACCGGTGCGGCATAAACAATCAGAGCTGCAGTAGGCCTATAATGCAAATAGACCATTGMCATATATGGATCTGTGCCATTTACTTTGAACTGGACTGTGTTTACAGCATGAGCGGTCRTGAGTAGATGAGCTTGTTTTGAGATCAAAGCAAAAGCTGCATGTAGCAACGTATGCACATTGTGTTCATATCCTTTGCTAGTTAGTGAAATATTAACCCAGGTATAGATCATTTGTAGTCAGCAATGGGGGATTGATTGCTTCCTACAAGAGCCCAAAACATGTGCATGTCTAGACATCTTTAAAAAATGAGTCAGGTAAAGAGCTTTTTATTGTCTTAAAGGGGCAGTGTAGTATTTTGAGACAGGCTTGAATAAGCTACGTAGCCAATAGGAATAGGGTAGCATGATTTGTCTGAATAATAATGCATTGTATTTYGTAAAGTGTTTTTTGCATCAAACAACACAACAACATTTTCTGTCACATCCTTGTCTGAAGGACAAGTGGATAAACAGGTTAATGTCAAGCCCTGCATGTTTTTTTTAAGTCTCATGGAATGTAGGCCAACATTGAACACCACACATTGGCTGCTGCTGTAGGATGAATGATATAACAGCTATTTCCATGTTAAAATGTTATGGGATGCATTTTTCTCCGTTGTTTTTGATGGTAGGTCACTTTGGTAGGCCTACATTGTGATCAAATAGCCACAGCAGCCTACCTGGCCACTGTTAAAACTGTAACTTAAGGTGGGTACAGCCTCAGTGTTCACAGTAAACGCGTGCTGGAAGTTGCACAGAATTTTCACAATGTTCAAGTTTTTGCACTCAGCAGTAGGGCTGGGCGATATGGCAAATAAATATCACAATATCTATATATTTKTTCATTCGATAACGATAATTATCACGATATAAATCAAATAATGTTTAAAAGGTGCATATCTGCTTCCAACTCAAGAATGCCTGAACAAACCGTGTTTAGAGCGTTGGGCCAGTAACCGAAAGGTTGCTGGATCGAATCCCCGAGCTGACAAGGTAAAAATCTGTCGTTCTACCCCTGAAMAAGGCAATTAAGCCACTGTTCCCCRATAGGCCATCATTGTAAATAAGAAGTTGTTMTTAACTGACTTGTCTAGTTAAATAAAGGTCACAAGCAAAATTGTTCCATGTTAGCGGCCAGGGGGCAACGTACCTGGGGTCAATTAAATTGATAAGCCTCTTGAAACCTTCTTTTTTGACTGTGCTAATTGGTAGCATGTCCATAGCAATGCAATGCATAATAGCATTTGTGATGTCTTTGTGTTTTCGATGTTTGCTTGTAGGGCATAAACGCTGTCAGTGTTGACTGCTTCGGGCAAACATCCCTAGATTGGCTGGTGCTTGAKAGGCATTYATCAATACCGTGGCACAAACTCAAACGTCCTGCATGTTTCAAAGAGGGATTTTGCTTCAGATGTTGAAAAAGGTTTGTCGTATTACCAGACTTCGTAGCCACCTGTCTAYGGCACAATTTGCACCGAACATTGCTCTCTTTGTCGGACTTCAAAAAGCCAAACCACTTCCGAATTACTGAAACAGTTTAACCCTTTTTGTCAATCATTTCTTTGTTGGAAGCTGCTCCTTCTCCATGGCTATCACTGCCACTGTTTTCACCTACATCACTCATTTTTCGTGGTTAATAGTGGCTACTCCATYASTCGAGGTGCTAAGTGGTTTTTAGTGGGCGTATATCTCTCCAAGYGCATATGCGTCACAGAGGTGAAATGGACTGCTGTACCTAATTATTCTATATCGACATTATCGAAAATGAATCTCAACGTTTTTATATCGTTATTGAGGGAAGTAATTACCTCGATAATTATTGATATTGATTTATCRCCCAGCCCTACTCAGCAGACYTGAMATTTGTTCAGTGCCTAAAATAATTAGAGGGAATATTGCACTGTAGCGCCTTGCAGTCGGATGCCAACCAGTTGCCATACCTAGCGGTGATGCAGACAGTCAAGATAMTCTCAATGGTGCAGCTGTAGAACTGGATCTGAAGGCCCATGCCGAATCTTTTCAGCCTCCTGAGGGGGAAGTGGCGTTGTCGTGCCTACTTCACGGCTGTGTAGGTGTGTGTGGACCATGTTAAGTCCTTAGTGATGTGGACACCGAGGAACTAGAAGCTCTCGACCCTCTTCACCACAGCCCCGTCAATGTGGATGGAGGTGTGCTCGGCCCCTACATTTCCTGTAGTCCACGATCAGCTCCTTTGTCTTGCTGACGTTGATGGAGAGGTTGTTGTCCTGGCACCACACTGCCAGGTCACTAACATCCTCCCTATAGGCTGTCTCATCGTCATTGGTGATCAGGCCAACCACCGTCGTGTCATCCGCAAACTTAATGATGGGGTTGGAGTTGTGCGGAGAGAGGTGTTCAGACCCAGGGTCCTTAGCTTAGTGATGAGCTTGGAGGGCACTATGGTGTTGAACACTGAGCTATAGTCAATGAACAGCATTCTCACATAGGTGTTCCTTTTGTCCAGGTGGGAGAGGGCAGTATGGAGTGCAATAGAGATTGCGTCATCTGTGGATCTGTTGGGGCGACATGCGAATTGCAGTAGGTCTTTGGTGTCTGGGATGATGGTRTTGATGTGAGCCATGACCAGCYTTTCAAAACATTTCATTGCTGTGAGTGCTACGGGGTGATAGTCATTTAGACAGGTTACCATGRTGTTCTTGGACACAGGGACTATGGTGGTCYGCTTGAAACATGTAGGTTTTACAGACTGGGTCAGGGAGAGGTTGAAAATATCAGTGAAAACAATTGCCAGCTGGTCAGCGCATGCTCTAAGTACGTGTCCTGGTAATCCGTCTGGCCCCGCTGCCTTGTGAATGTTAACCTGTTTAAAGTTCTTACTCACATCGGCTACAGAGAGTGAGATCACACAATCGTCCGGAACAGCTGGTGCACTCAGGCATGGTTCAGTGTTGCTTGCCTCGAAGAGAGCATAGAAGGAATTTARCTCATCTGGTAGGCTCACTTCATTGGGCAGCTCGTGGCTGGGTTTCCCTTTGTAATCCATGATAGTTTGCAAGCCCTGCCACATCCGACGAGTATTACAGCTGGCGTAGTAGGATTAGATCTTAGTCCTGYATTGACATTTTGACTGTTTGATGGCACGTCGGAGGTCGTAGCGGGATTTCTTATAAGTGCCCGGATTAGTGTCCCGYTCCTTGAAAGTGGCAGCTGTAGCGTTTAGCTCAGTGCGGATGTCACCTGTAATMCATGGCTTCTGRTTGGGATATGTACGTACAGTCACTGTGGGGGCGACGTCGTCGATGCACTTATTAATGAAGCCGGTGACTGATGTGATAAACTCCTCAATGTWACCGGAACATATTCCAGTCTGTTATAGCGAAACAGTCCTGTAGCTTAGCATCTGGTTCATCGGACCACTTCCGTATTGAGCGAGTCACAAGTACTTCCTGTTTGAGTTTTTGCTTGTAAGAAGGAATCAGATAGAGTTATGATCAGATTTGCCAAATGGAGGAGGGCAAGGGAGAACTTTGTATGTCTCTCTGTGTGTAGACTATAGGTGATCTAGAGCTTTGTATGTGTTTCTATGTGTGGAATAAAGGTGATCCAGAGGTTTTTCACCTCTAGTTGCACAGGTGACATGCTGGTACAAATTGAGGTAAGACAGATTTCAGTTTACCTGCATTAAAATCACTGGCCACTAGGGGCTCCACCTCTGGTATCAGAATACAGAGGTTTGGTCTGTTTAAAGAGGATGAGGACATCAGGGCTTTGCTGCACTGCATCTTTACCAGGTCCAGAGGTAAGCTGTACATTCACTGCTCTTCCTCTTCTAAGTGGCTTTCCATATCATGGTCTGACTGGAAAAACGGCTGCATATAGTAGCTGCGGAGGCCACTGAGAAAACAGAAAATGGCAACATTACAACTGAAAATGTCAGCAATTCCAATTCCATCAATGTGAGTGAGTCATACCAAATAAATGTCTCAAATCAAAGCACTTCACATAAAAATTACTGATGTGATATCTTTGATAAAAAAATGACAGAAAAGGCCCCAAGGTCTGACAACCAAAAAATACAAAAAACATTTATGCATGCGTCCTTCTATTTTCAAAGCCCAAAATACATATGAAAGCTGCAAATGCCATCAATCAGAAAAAAATAAACATGTTACGATTGTGTCCTTGATAAGTTGATCCCTTTAGAATGTAAGGTATTTCATATCTCAACACTGTTCACTCAGGCCTTAAGTAACTGCCTAAATCAGCTGTGCCAATCTGGGTGCCTGAGGCCCTGGCGGTTGTAAAAAGTGGGGAATTCGGACTGTGTGTGTGTGCGTGCGTGTGTGTGTGTTTGTGTGTGTGTTCCACACCCTTTCTGTTGGCTACCTGTTCTTCAAACTCCGGCTCATGTGATTGTGAGATTGTGAGGCGGCGTCATCATGCCACCTCTTTGAGGAACAAAGAGCAATGATGTTGTCTCATCCACAACTGAAACATCTGACTCAAACTCCAAAGTGGGACAAAAATTACTCCCAAAAACATAACTCAATTACAGCTGAGAAGAGATTTKGTCTTTGGAAGCAAACCATCACATAAGGCAATGGGAATGTGAAACTAAGGAGTCCCCTAGCCTGGTCCCAGATCTGTTTGTGCCGTCTTTAGTGCCATGCCAACTCCTATGGTCATTATCACGCCAAACAATGACCATAGGATTTATCAAGAAAACATATATCGAACCAGGCTTGGATTCCCGCTATCCACAGCAAAGCACATGGGTAAAACCCATGTAGATCATGGTCCCAGGACATCAACCAATTAGATCAGATACAAACACAGCCGGTCACTCATCTGCACCCAAACATCAAATCCCGGGTATTATCATGGGCACTGGCATGGCCCAGGACATGATGGAAATATAGGACAGGGAGGGAAGGAAATATTCATAGATCCATAGATCCGTGCTCTCTCAAGCACATCTCTCTTCCCGTCTCCTGCCAAACCAGGCAAAATAGGACCGAGCACAGCAAGACAACCACCGGTAATAAATCAGGGCTAGTGATATGTGGACTTGGAACTGACTCGCAGAATAGAAGCCCAAGCATAAAAATAGACTTCAAACCGAACTTGCCAGAAAAAGAGCACTGAGTAAACAGGGTGGGAASTCTCTCTTGGTTCTCTTGCWAAATGGAAATGAGGCAAACAACAGTGTAGGAAACAGCATCGGGTCCCAAACCGTGAAATCAGAGAGTGGAAAGGGAAAAGGGCTGCTCCGAAAAAGAGTAGAGGAACTCGGGAGGCCGCAAGAGAATAGGTCTGCATCTCATTTGAATGGGACAGGGAACTAATGAATTACCTCACCGTCACCCCCCTCACTCCTCTCTCGGCCCCCACACTCTCACCCCGGATGGGGTGATGTAAGGGGCTATGGAGGGGCCCCAGACAAATTGGAAGAGCAGTGTAAACAACAACAGCCAATTCTGCGCCAGAAGGCTCTCAGTGTGTGTGTGTGTGTGTGTTAAAAGTTCCAACTATCGGGCTTGCCAGGCTGCGAAATGAGTGTATTTGTACTTTGTTTTCAAGTTCCTAGAGTTCAAGCGACGATGGGTGTGAGAGAGAAATAGATAACAGATAAATCGCTAATTCACGTGCACACAGTTTCATTCTGCATTAGCACAATCAACACAACATTTCAGGTTACTTTTTAACTCCATAAAATATAATTGCTTGCTTGTGTCTGGCATTTTGCTAACTGCTTTCCTCCCAAGCTCTGTCATTCTTTTCAAAGCCATTGTGGTGATGAAATGCCCAGCAGACGCACACACACACACACACACACACACACCACACACCACACACACACACACACACACACACACACACACACACACACACACACACACACACACACACACACACACACACACACACACACACACACACACACACACACACACAACACACACACACACACACACACACACACACACACACACACACACCAGTATTTGATTGGTTGAGATACCCAGCAGTAATAGGGAGTGATAGGACCTTCACACWCAAGCCACCCTCAACTGGATATCTGGTCCATGCAGCTTGGCTGCCATCCATTCATAACTGAGCACTCTATCCAGCAGTCAGCCATGGCAACCTGCTTCAACCCCCCCATGGGGGTTGGGAGCAGCAGCCCAGATTAATCCTCCACTGGTCTATGAGAGGTGGCCTCATGGCACCAAATACACCCCTGTCACAACGCGTTTACACAGAGGCGGGACGGGGCATTAGCTAGGAGGAGTAACTGTTTAGTAGCTGTAAATGGTGTGGATTTAAGTTTCRATGTGTACAAACCCTCTACAAACAAACTCAACTGATTGTGCCAAAGTCCCCTTAATTGAACAGTCAATATTTAATGGAGCGTTTGAAGACGGACCTCAAGATGTACCTGACTAGCAGGGATTTCATTGACAACGCTGTTCTAGGAGTGAGTAGTGACTGACTGGGTAACATACAAAATGGACGTATCAAAAACAATACGAAAAATAAATGAAAAGRGAAAGAAAATGGAAAACCAGTAACAAAGAGTAATGCWATAGTGAAATTACCATAACATCACATTCCAAGCCCAACACAGCCCTATTAGAGACTTAACTGGTAGATAGAGGGGGTTTACATCAGATAATCAGATACAGTTTAAACAGTCATGCTTACAATAGAGACTTCAATCGCATGACCTTGTTGTTGGCCAGATGGCCATTACAAAACTCAGCTGTGCCTGGATGGCTGGTTAGTCATGACAAAACCACATTGAACATCTCTGCTATCTGCTATTCCTCTTCTCTCTGTACATCCCCAACGAGTGACACAGCCAAAATTCCTATACTCTCCCAGAGGGTTAGCAGTGATTTGGCGCCAGCAGACRGAGAGATGAACAAAAGAGCATGTTCAAACTGTTTCTCTGTGGAAAACCGGACTACAACGCTAAATTCCACAAGCTCGCATATACTGTAGCTAGATCGAAAACCACTGATGAAAACCACTGACAACAGGACACTTGGTGGACAGTCAGAGGTTAAGTTCAAAGTGCTTTATAAACCAATAAACGACTACCACAACCTTTGGTTCAAGATATTTCCGACAAGATGGCCACCACCACCAAATGACCTTTCTGATCGGTGCAGGGGGGAGAACACATTGAGGTGGCCTATAAGAACAGTACCAATTCCGTTAGCTGAACAGGGCCTGGGTCTGGTGACTGGGACTTTAAGAAGACCAAGATAGCACAGAGCAGCCTGTCTGGGCTATTTTGAGAGGAGAGGAAATGGCAGGATAGGAATCAGCTATGGAGCTCAGAGCTAGTTTCTTACCATAGCCCTTCGCATTCAGCAACGACCTAGTCAGGGAAGTGGGGTACAGCTGTTTGGTGATATAATTAGGCCACGGCACCACGCCATGGGCTCAGAGTTATTCTGAAGTTACTGAGGAGTGACAGAGAGAGAGAATGAGGGGGTGGGAAGAGAGAATTAAAAAGAGGAAGGTTTGTAAATAGCTGATGTGTGCGTTTCAGCGCCCCTCGTGTTTTGAGAGGGAGGGGTCAGGCGGTCAGCTATTAGAGAGCATGTGGCTCTGGTATTCGGTCACTTCCTCTCTGTGTCCTTTTGGTTTGAAATTTCTGTGTAGCACACTGTCGAGACCTTACTACAGTGTTTGTCCAAYGTTTTGGATGACAAATTCATGAATGCATGAGCTCTTCAGACGATCTACATTTACAAACCTGGATGTATACAGCAATTACCATTACTTTATAGGGAACCACTCCGCCATAAATTAGCTGTTTGTATTAGATTGTATGTTACATTTAACTCAGCCACTCAATTTACTTCAAAGCACTTCGTTGTCATCTGCTATTAGCCTTTAATCACTATACCTGGAGCTTTGGAGTTAAAGGTCTAGCAATAGGTCTGGAACCATCTGAAACATCAATGGTCTCCTATTTCAGAAGGCTAGTATTATGTGGGGAAGACCAAAGGGATTGAAGAGGCTACCCCAACTGCCAGGCCCTGTTAAAAGCGTGACTAATAACATATTTAACGGGGCTGTGAATGCGCATGAATACGCATACAACTTAAGTGCTTAATTATAAGACCAAATTAACATCATAAGCATGGGCGACAAAAACGATCACATTCATTTTAAAAGCAATGGTCTTGCTCCCGAATTAACATAAACAATGATCGGTTCTAGTTCTGGCAGCAACATTCAGAGCATAAAAGGTTGAAAGGTAACTATTTCCGCCATTTTCACTCTAAACATTTATGTTTTTGTTTACCTTTGAGCGCGTCTGAGGCGGAATTCCACAAAAGTGCATCGATAAAACCTATTATCAGCTAAATATAACGACGCTTAGTCGTTACCTTAAGTGGGGTCAAAAGTTCACAAAAATAAACAGAAGCTGCRTCTGATTAATTCAGTCAAAAACACTTAAATATCCACACACAGCCTGATAAAATATTATGGAACCTYAGAGTTTGCACAGTTTGAGTGCTGGTTTCCAGTGAGGTGGGCTAGAGGGCTACCTCCACTCCCCTGTGAGAAGTCAGTGTCTGAGGTAAGTGTGAATGGTGTGATTTACACCAGCTGGGTGCTGTAGAGGGGACCATAGCTGACATGATGCTATCTCTATGTGTGGGGATTCGGAAGTTTAGCCCTGGTGAAGATATCTTATCACTGAGCTCTCCTTCATCTCTTTACCTCTTCTCCCCCATCTCTTTGCCTCTTCTTTACCTCTTCTCCTCCCTCATTGAAACTCTTCCTCTGAGGGAGAAACACCACGCTGAAAATATACACATAAGCGCGCACACACACACACACACACACACACACCCGCTAGCACGCGCGAACACACAAACAGGGAGGCCCCTGCACCAGAAGAAAGAGAGAAATGCCACCCAAACATTGTTAGCATTGGAAGAACATTAGACTCTCTAGCGACACAGACTTGCCTGTTGTTTAAAGACCTGACTCCAAACACTACGAATCTGGCATGACTCCGTGGCCACTCCCTCTCTTTTCTTCTTTCTCTCCCGTCCTCATTCAAAACCCACCTTGTCTGTGCATTTTGCAGAGCAGGGCCTTTTTGAACATGTGGGAGAGAGAGGAGGCCTACTTCCGAACCCTATCCTTCTAAATCATCCTCCCTCCTGCACCAACAACATACCAGCATTACTAGGGCCCAGAGTTTTCCCTGGTTAGGTTGAGTGGTCTGGAAAACTCCTGTTCCTATACTACAAACTTAGAAGGGTAACCCTTTCCATCAGCATTCGAGCAACGAGCCATACCTCTTAAATAGGATAGCAAAGCAAAGCCTTCTCCTTATTCTGCTGATTTTATTTCCAAATTCTATAGGGGATTTAGGATTTGCCTAATCCTTTTAACCATGCAAATACTTTTTAATTCTTCCCAAAAAGTAAACCCGATTAATATGTTGGGAAACGAGGCATTTGATTGGCAACGTAATCTTGGGTAGAAGAACCATTCATATGGAATTAACTGGATTATACTGGATATAGAGCCTTCATCCTTCCGGTGGGTCTTCCTTCTGCACTGTAACCGCTAATAAATAAATGAGATGATAAAACAGAGGAGTGAAATGATAAATTAGATTATATAACGAACAAGACATTCTATTTGCTCGCCATCTCTCTCGTCCTCCCTCAAATCAAGAGATTGAAAAATGGGCCCCCTTTTGAAATCTCACTCTGCGAGCAAATTGAAATCTTCAGAGGATGAATTATTTCTGTGCTAGCCGGAAGCTCATCGACACACACAGCAGCAAAAACACGTMTTTTCTAGACCAGCTTTGATGTTGATGAAGCGAAGGAACACTGCAACAACTAGACTATAGTAGGATGCACAGTCTACATCAAGGGGGGGGAAAGTACGGCACTTCAATCCGGCCCGCGGGACACAATAAAAAAAAAAATATAAAAACAAATGAAATGCCTTAGGCCGCTGCGCCACTCGGGAGGCCCCAGCAAATTCATTTTAACAAACAATTGGTCCCCTAAAAAATGAGTCCCTCCGTTGAATTTCAAAATCCTGATTTGGCCCTCGATCCAAAAAGTTTGCCCACCCCTGGTCTACATGGTCTCATCCACTCGCTGACTCATTCACAACTATGCAGGAATAATGTATGGTAATATCCATTTGTCCATTTGAAATGAAGTATTTTCTGAGGAAAGTTATGCGAAACAAGTTGATCCAACAATGACATTGTTAGAAGCCCAAGATGATCAGTAAGATGATCACATCCCCACAAATATTACCCTATATATCAAATCTGACACCTGAAATGTGGCTAGAAGACCAATCTTAGGCTACATCTCTATACGACAGCAATGTTTACATTTGTGATCACCCTTACACATATATATTTTTTAAATCAGGTTTAAAAAAACAGGTTTTTCAGAAATGTGTGAAGTTTCTCCGGTCCAGGGCTGACCAGAACCAACCCTGTTTAGCTTCAGAAGGAAACCAGCAGTGGGATGCAGGGTGTTGCTGAAAGGAATGTACCACAACTTGCAACTAGAAAAAAAGCAGGAAAAGCAAAGGCCAGGGTAACATAACCAAAGATAAGTCAAATTGCAGGAAAAAGGAAGGCGTTTAACTTAGTTGCTCATACAAAAAATAAATAAACTGAAATAGAAAATGTTGCATCCATTTACAATTAATTTGCTCTCGCATTTAAAAAGTATTTCCTTGCTATACTATACAGTGTTTGTTTACATTTACTTTGTTTACAAACATTGGAGTTTTCTTACATGTAAACAAATTGGATTTTCACTTTCTCATGTGGAATTGCAAATTCACATGTGAAAACAATCACTTGTAAAAATCTAACTTGCGGTTTCATATGTGAATTTTTTTTACATTAAAATATCACTTTCCCGTGTGGAATTGCAAGTTTGATATTCGATTTTTGTGAACATCCAATTCCACATGTGAAAGTGAGGTTGTGGACATGTGGACTTTTCTTACATGTGAACCTGCAAATTTGCCAACTCTTAGAAGCCATTGGTTTCCAGTCCACGAACCTCAATTTCATCTTTCTCACGTTCGTTCTGAAAAAGCTGAGTGGAAAAAGCCTGGAAAGTAGGGATGCACGATATATTGGTGAACATATCGGAATCGGACGATATTAGCTAAAAATGCCAACATCGGTATCGGTCCGATGTAGGTTTAACGCCGATGTGAAAAACTGATGTCAAAGCTGACATGCATACATATGTAACGTAGGTACATGACGTAATGACGCCACGTAAAATGTTGCACTACATGTGCAACACAGCATTCCTAACCTAGCCTACAATGTCTTGCTGTGTGGATCGAGCAGTCAACAAGTCGAGCAGTCATTTGAAAGAGTAAGAACATTTCAGCGAGACAACTCAAAGGCGAAATCCATTAACACCAAGATAATGGAATTCATTGACCTTGACAATCAACCGTTCTCTGTCGTGGGTGATGTTGGCTTTCGCGACTGGTCGAGCACCGGTACACACTAACGTTACCAAGTGCGCTATTTTTCAGATGTTGCCCTACCGGAGTAACACAGTATTAGCGTCCCTGCTGTTAGCTTCACGACATATTATGGAACGCCGTTTGGGGCTTTGCGTGTACTCAGGCCCAGAAGCTAGGATATGCATATAATTGGTAGATTTGGATAGAAAACACTATAAAGTTTCTAAAACTGTTAAAATTATGTCTGTGAGTATAACAGAACTTTAGTAGACTGATACCCCATGTCATTGATCCACAATCCATAGGTAAGGCTGTACAGTGAAATAACTATGCCCCCAATGCAATTCTAAAGTATAATACATCCAGTGTGATTTCAACAGATTTTGGGAAAATTAACAAATTATTGTCATTTGCTGATTTTATATAACAACATTCCAACCTTGTTTAGCATGATCTATTAAATTATGGCATAATTCTACTATTTGTATTAATTTGTATCACTGTCAATTACATACTTTTATTTTGAAGGCTAACCGCAAAGTCCACTATTGTGGCTAATCCTTATTGTGGCTTGCTTCATTATAAATTAGGGTTATTTTAGATGATGACACCTAGCTATATAGTTAGCTAGTTAACTATAGCTACTGAAACAGATTATGTCGTTTTGCTATTTTTTGGGGGAAGAACATTGTTTGCATCCATGAGCTAGTTAGCTTTTTTTATGACCAGCACTGGAGGTGCGTCAGACACATCTAGTGTGACACATCCAGTCAGACAACTTCACCAGACATATGAAATGCGAGTGATAGTGTAATCAATGTGTAATAACTATGTAAAAAAAAATTATGAACACGTTAAATTATTATGTGATGTGCAGTCATATTCAGGTCCTGATTGGTCAACAAGCTTATTTCAGTCTACTAGTGTTATTTGACGTGTATCTTTTTTGACATGCAAAGACCCAAACGGCATTCCATAGAAATCCTGGTTGAGAATGAAATAACTGAACAAATGAACAATGAAACAGCACAGCAAGCTAATGAAAGAAATAGGTCTGATTATGTTTTACAGGTAATTGGGACATACGTAAATGCCAACAAAATAACTTTTTGGTCAGTGTGGTGTGTGTGTGTCTGTGTGTGTGTGTAACCTACCGGGGAACAGTGGGTTAACTGCCTTGTTCAGGGGCAGAACGACAGATTTTTACCTTGTCAGCTCGGGGATTCGATCCAGCAACCTTTCGATTACTGGCCCAATGCTCTAACCACTAGGCTACCTGCCACCCCAATGAATGCTTAAACGGCCGCAAAAATGTTAAATATTAATTATCGGTATCGTTTTTTTGGCAAGGAAAATATTGGATACCGGTATCGGGCAAAAATGTCATATCGGTGCATCACTACTGGAAAGTGTGTCAACGTGAGACTCCTAGCCCACCAATCTCTAACTAATTCACAAATATACTCTCTAATGCAGCTTTCTCTCCAGAAAACTGGACACTGGCTTMACAATTCACATATTCTCCTAATTACGTAAGAGCAGCTCCTGCAGCTGAAGCTGTGCCTGCGTAGCTAGCTGATTGATCCTGTTCACTGCAGGCCTGATAGCCTGACAGGGCTGGTGGAACTTGGGCTCGTTGACGGGGTTACACAATAGAAAAAGTCCTGTCAGACGCTACAATTTGTTTCCCTGTCAGTCTGCTGAGACTCTTCATCCTCCAGGATGACGAGCGTGTTTGTACAAACTAGGGTTAGTAACAGTAGGCTACAACATGGAACTCAGTGAGCAAGCTATGAAGCTTTAGGCAGAAGACACTCTCGCTCAACTAGGCTCAAATATCTTCATAACAATGCAAGTACAGTCACAGCAATATTTGCTATTGATTAATGAGGCAACTTACATGTATAGTGCCATTTGGAATAAACACACAACAAACAGTATTGACCTTGAAGTTCATTGATCTGTTGGTTAGATCTATTGACCATTACAGTGCATCAGCAAGTGCGTGACCCAATATTACACACGTTAAGATTTAAAGTCGGCCTAAACTGTGATACTTTGGCCGACCCTCAACTAGTTTATAGGCAGTTACCATTAGCTGTGCAGTTACACACTTGACATTTACAGTAAATATCAGAACATGCCAGTACGAAACACATCGATATTCACATGATCTGCCTCCAGAGTTCACATGTCAAGATGGCTTCTCTTCACTTTGCTCCTTACAGGTACCTGACAAGTTATTCAGAAGGCCTGAATTCTATATGATATATCCTGTACTGTCTGTGATGTCTACAGTAACCATTTCAGACAAGTGTTATTTTTATAGCCCTCTCTGATGGGTAGAGCATACTCTGTGTGTGTGTGTGTGTGTGTGTGTGCGTGTGTGCGTGCGTGCGTGTACACGTGAGTGCGTTCAAGGGCGTTTGTGTGTGTCATGGTTAGAGTGCACTAGCAATGATATAGTTAGCCACGAAAAAGAAAGAAAGCTCTTGATTCCAGTCAGCCTGCCTCAGATTTTCAGGTTAACAACAGAGAACAGATTAGATCGAAAGACCAAATGGTTGCCGACTCCAAGGGCATGGAACGAGTGGCGGACTGGCGGTGCAGAGAGAAGGAGAGCTCAGAGGGGCGAGTGCCTGAATGTAAATCTAGGTTGCGTCCCAAATATCGTCCCAAATATTCCCTATATAGTACCCTACTTTTGACCAGAGCCCTATAGTGCACTACATAGGAAATAGGGTGCCATTTGGAACACAGCCCTAAAGAAAATAAGGATTAGAAGATGTCATGAAGGTCCTGACTGAGGCAGAATTCCACAATGCCTGGGCCGGACTAAAGAGACTACTACAGCAGCCCCACTGCATCAGTCAGAGAGGGCAGCGCGTATTGAGTTGTCGCTTTGTTACATTTTTAGCTCATGTAACATGTTCCTCGTGAATCATTCCAGACAGCTTCAGAAACAACTTCTGCTCGTTGTCAAGGGGCGGACATCATATAAGAAGAATTCTGTAGGCTACAGTGCACATAATGAGGATGGCGCGTCTCCTGGACACGGCCTTCAATGACATAGCCAGATTGGTGTGTGCTGAAGCCAACTCCTATTGTCACTGTCATCCAATGACCATATGAGGTTGGCAAGACCACACAAACAGATCTGGCACCAGGCTATCAATGGCATAGCTGCTAGATAGATACAGCAGGGTATGGTCAAGGTTTCCACGGTCAACAGGGTGGAGCTCCATTCTTATGAATCTCAGCCAAAACAAGTAACAACACACCCATCCAGCAGTCCACAGGAAGTAGCAAGGAAGCTCTTGGTTGGACACTGTTGTGATGGTGTGTGTGTGTTTGTCCTACTAGCAGAGCGKGGTAATGGGTCAATGCAATGGTTCTAGCTCTTAGACAACCTCAGTTCTAACCAGTGAACATCACCTCATCTGCATTATGACACAACTACACAACCTCTCATGAATTGCCTGAGAATCTGGGTAATTCCATCTTCCTTCTGGGGAGGTTTCGTTTTGAGGATCTTACCTATCCACCCCCAGCCACTTTATTCTTTACTGGGAGTGTTATTACTCACACAGAGGTAATTGGCCAACAGGCTATTACACAAAATAGGGCCTGGTGATTATCAGGTATGTCTGATTCAGAGAGAAAGTGCATTGTCCTCTATTTCACAATAAACCTACATTCATGTATTCAAATAGAGCTGCTTATCTGGCTGTGTGAAGTGGAACATTAAAATAGCCACTGACACTCTCTTAACTGGATGACACCAATGGCTGTGCTCTGGTCTTCAGTCTAAAAGTCCTTCACTCACTCATAATTATACTTCATAATAGTCCTTATGCATTATGATGACACATGAAAAGCCATAGAGGCGAGGAGGCATATCCCGAACAACGCGACAACCCATGCTACTCTGATCATCTCTCATCTGACAAATACAGGGTTATGGTGTGTGTGTGTGTGTGTGTGTGTGTGTGTGTGTGTGTGTGTGTGTGTGTGTGTGTGTACCCGAAGGGAATGCACAATTGCACTCATACTCCTGCCACATCCGTTTTGACCGGTCACTGTTAAACACTCTTATGCAAAAGCCCACTGACAGAATACTGTTTATGATATCCAGTGGATAACTTTGTCCGTGAACACTAACTCTCCGGGACAATACAGTCACAGATGGTAATTTGCACATATAAAATCATAGGACTTCAAGAGTAAATAAATCAATCTTGCCAGATGATGAAGTTGGCTCCTGCCTGCACTGTGGCTCTGCACTTCTGATTAAAGGGCATCTAATCTCAGTAGGCTAAATCACAGTACTCATGTGTATTCATTTACAGATCAGAAKCCACCTGGATTAAAGATATATGAACCATGAATCCCTTGCATTAGAACTGGGCTAGTCAAGATCAAATGGCACAGAACAGAAGCCGTTCATTATCTGGTTGATGGGTGCTCATGTGATAAGCCGGTTGAGGGGAAAACGGAAAGGATGCCAGACCATTGACCTCATAATGTAAACATGGGGGGGGCACCGATTTACCTCATCAAGCGCGCTGTATTAATTATTATTAATTCAGTTTTGATCGAATGGACAGTGTTTGGGTCAGGCTGTTAGAGACACTAGTCATACATTTGTTGAGAAACCTGTTGAGGAAAATCCAATGATTTAAACCCAGCATATTCTCATGTGTTGTTGTTGTCATACRGATTAGAGAAGAATTAACAGTGTGGCAGTAGACTAGAATGTATTGTGGAAGTAGACTAGGCTGTAAATGGAGCCTTTTTGGACGGAAATCAATCCAGACTAGSCTATGCTATTATGAATTGTTTGTGAATGTGGTGAATGTATAGCTCTTCTTCCTCTATTTCCTTCCTTTTGACTAGGCTAACAACCAACATTTAGACAAATCATCGACATGTGTTGTTACACGTTTATAGCCTGGAAATATCCCTTATTAGACTACTCCACACATAGCCTAACAATGATACAGATGAGAAGAAATTAAACTCGTTTGATCTCAAACAATGTCACATTCACACGCAGCGACCGTGCAAATTACCGGTATGGCGGTCATTCGATAAAAAAGTTTTGTCGGGAGATACGTGAGAAACGTGAGAAAGGCCACCAGAAAACCCTCGAATTCATTGACAGGTCGAACAACAAACGTTTCAACGCGCGTGAAATAAAATAATAGGTSACTTACATATTGCTTCAGGCAACGCATTTCCCACCAAATCGGTGTCGAGGTCTTTGCTTTGCATTTTATTCATTCAATCGTGCGCTTTTCGGCTCGTCCTCTCCCGACCGTATGTATACTCATTCCTCAGACAGAAGGGAAACTTGGTTGAGTCACTCTAGTTGCTCACCAGCGCGCGCAGACTACCCCTATTTCCAAATGGAAAACGCTGGAAACGCACCGGGTAGGTAGCACTCTTTCGAAAATAAAAACGGTGCCACACACAGAGMAACAATATGTTTGGTTGGAAACTATTTTGGCTGCAATACCATCAACGTTCACAAATTGCTTAGGGTCAGAAAGATATAGAGGGGGAGGAGAGAGGGGAAATAAGTAAAACCCACACGACAGCTCATTGTACGGACAGTCTGATGCTGGCCTCCGGATCGGACTGTTCCATAGCCAGTAGGGGTGTGAATATGTTATGGAGCACGTTTATTTTCAATCTTTATACCGCATTATCTAATTCACAATGAATAACATATATTTGTTGTATTATGTTGTAATGACTTATATCTGACTATGTACATGTTTAAACGTGTTTAATCAAATACTTCACATATGAACCAAATGTRTACCCCTTTCATTCCAAATGGAGCTAGCCGTCTACAAAAGAATACAACCTCTGGTCCATTCCAGTGTAAAGTAATTCAATGCTTTTCATGCGTTGAATGCCTGACCACTGCTTCAACGATGCTATCACCCAAACAACATTGAAAACAAATGTTTTTAAAGCTATTTTTTAGAAGTCACATATGGTAGCCTAATTATTAGTGCATCACCTGGTAGACTAGCCTATCAGGTGACGCACACTGACTAACAAAAAACACACAAACTATCACATACACACACACACACACACACACACACACACACCTCATACTCACACATGCACAGCCATCGCTGCTGTCCCATGTCATATAGAGAGACATTGAACCACTGGTCACTTCTCGTTTTAACACTGAGTATTTATTCGCGACATTGCTCATTCTAATATTTATACTACTGTACTTTGTATTCAGCTACATTGTTTATACAGACCACATATGTATTAATGTAATGGAYTATTKACATAGCTCACTCTAATATAGCCTAGGAGGAGTATTTCTGTCTGTAATAAAGCCCTTTTGTGGGGRAAAACTMATTCCAATTGGCTGGGTCTGTCTCCCCAGTGGGTGGGCCTGGCTCCCACGTGGGTGGGCCCATGCCCAGTCATGTGAAATCCATAGATTAGGGCCTAATGAATGTATTTCAATTGACTGATTTCCTTCTATGAACTCTAACTCAGTAAAATCTTTGCAATTGTTGCATGTTGAGTTTATATTTTTGTTCAGTATATTTTGGCACACTTATTGTCCTGCTATTGACCACGAAAAAAGTAAAACCTAAAGTATAATTCACTCTCCAGAAGTGTTTAAATATTATTATCTCTCGCCAGGGACGCAACTTTGGTTTTAGAAGTGGGGAGGACATAATTATTATTTTTAAAAATGTATCCAGTAGGATAAACACTCCAAACGGACTACCCGACCGCTCATGTCACGTTTGTCGTAATGAGCGGACCAAGGCGCAGCGTGAGTATAGTTCCACATATTTTTAATCTCCGTGAAACAAACAAAACAATAAAGAAACAACAAAACGTGAAGTCATGACGTGCACACAGGCAACTTAACACAAACAATATCCCACAAAACACAGGTGGGGAAATGGCTACCTAAATATGATCCCCAATCAGAGGCAAYGATAAACATCTGCCTCCAATTAGGAACCATATTAGCACCAACATAGAAATAGACATACTAGAACACCCCCTAGTCACGCCCTGACCTACTACACCATAGAGAACCAAGGGCTCTCTATGGTCAGGGCGTGACAGCTCAGAGGCGTCCGCATTGGCCTAAAGCACACCATTGCCTCGTTTGGTATCACATTCCAGTTATAAAACTGAAAAATGCAATTTCAGATTGTGGGGGGGACATCCCCCCCCCCGTCCTCATCCCTAGTGAAAGTTGCGCCCCTGTCTCTGGCAGAAATTAAAATGAGACTGCTGTCTAAATTCAGTTGTTACTTTATGTTGGCATGGCCAAAAGTCAGGCCAAGGTTTTGCCCTATGATTAATGCCTTAGTCTTAGTCTGCACAATTTCAAAACAACATCAAGACACCACAGTGACCACACTCTCTGGGACTACACGTTTGTAGAAGTTTGTGAAAGACCCCACAAGTTCAAGGCCATCATCAATGGAAACTGACCATATAAAATGCGACATTGTACCATGTGAGAATGATATTCTCTGAACACATGTTTTGTTCAAAACTCTCATGTGTGCATCTCAGGTAGGCCTAGACTGACCCTAGTCCTTAGGAATTATGTTACCAATATGCACAACCTAAATCTCTTGACCTTTGACTCAGGAGTGGGATGTACACTCACTTTAATTAGGATTCTCATCACAGTGTGTAAAAGATGCTGATTCTGTCGAGCGTTCCAGTCTGAGGGATTAGACATTTGCTGGGGATTTGGACTGTGAGGACACATGCAGTGAAAACAAGAGAAGAGGTTGCACAACGGCACAATTATTGGCACATGGTTTGGCATACCAAACACAATAATTGGCATGAAACATGTTTCTCCTTTACAGTAAAATAATGGAACATTTCAGAAAATGATATGATAAAGTTATCCTGCATACATTGCTACGATATATAATGTTCTTTGTAGAGAGACAACTCTAGTCAGTGTTCTTGTGTGTGAATCTGACCTTTTGTTTTGCTGTGACGGATCTGATTTATATCAGGACTTGTTAAACAAGCCATGTTCCACCCAAGATAAGAGTTTTTACTGCAATGTTTGTGCTTACAGAAACACCATGCCAATCTSTGCCAAAACAATGCTGGAGAAGTACAACAAAATGAAACGTCTTCACAATTCTTTAGTATGTTCTAATACAGTATTCCAATAATATTTGTTATGCAGTCTAATGGGGTTTATAAGGTAATTTAGCAAACGGCGACTGCATGCCAAATAGAAGCAGAGTAGAAATACGTGTTTMGATTTCTTGATTTCAWTAGTTCATCATGCACTGAAAAAGATACAAAATGTACAAGCTTCTCCATAATGGATCTCTCCACTCGTTCCAACTGAAGCACTCTATCCCCTGCCTGTGGATTTCAAGGAGCATCTGCCAAGGAGGGGGCTGCGATGGGGGGTAATCGGCACGCTTGAGAGGGGACACCCCCCCCAAAAAAGACCCAGTGGGGCTCCTTTGTGCAGCTGTTCAGCCATTTTAGCACAAACCCCCAAGTGCCACCTATCACTACAACTCGAAAGGAGAGAGGCAGAGAGGGGGGGTCTGTGTGTGTGCTGGGGAGCAGGGGGCTTGTGTGTGTCTGTGCACATGCTTGATTGTTAGTTTGCATATCTGACAGTACATTTTTTGAAGAGGGAATTTCAAATGAAAAGAGAGGAAACAGAGATATTCAGTTAGACTTGGCTTGGGATGAATCCAGAAACATATTCAACAATCTTTCATTCGTTTTATGATTTGGTCCCAGTAGTATACCCAAGAGCCTTTTACAAAGATATGAGATGAATAGGAGCAAATTAAGCACTTTCTGTTGCCTGTGGAGGTCTTTACCACATATATGAAATGAAGATGAATTGAAGACTGATGTGAAGAAAAAAACTATAATAGGATCGAGGGAAGATCATGACGTTTCATTTTCAGGAGATGAGTAAATTAAGAATTAATATCCTTCTGCCTTGCAGTCAGGCATAGGTTCATGTATAGTGGAGAGCAATATGCTTATAAACATGTGAGATTACTATTAAAAATGGGACAAATACTTTACATTTGATGTTATCAATTTGATATAACATAAGAGCTCATGTTACATAGACTGGGTTGRATATGCTCATAGCTCAATGTTGCATAGTGCAATAACCTAACAACCGTGTTGGCAAAACAGGTTGCCTTCGTATGTTCTCTTTCTGTATACTAGAATGTGCTACTGTGAGTGCTGCAAAGCTGGAGTCCTAGAACATTGTACAGTTAGACCTTTCAGCATGACTTCCCTGCATGCAGTATTTGGAGAGATTTGGGAGTTTAGTGCAAAGGTTTAAAAGGTTTATTCACTACCACTTTAGAGCTCCTTGCTTTGGCTTTGTAATCCCAATATTTCTGCCAATCTATCAATTTTTCTGTACTCGCACAGAACAGTAAAGAGCAACTTGCCATGGGTAATTTAATGAGGAACAATGCTTTTCTCAATTAGCTCTCTCCGTGATAAACTACTCTTCATACTTTCATACTTTGGACTGCGTTGTAACTACCCATGGCGGAGCAGGGATGACATGGCATGTGAACAATTCGATCAACAATACAAAAGCACTCTTTGCTTATTTCATCCTGTTTATTCAACTTGAGAAACCTTTTAACACCCTTGAATGTTTCACATGGACTGTAGCTGAACAAATGTAACATTTTCAAAAAATATAATTTGATTTGTCACATGCTTTGTAAACAACAGCTGTAGACTAACAGTGAAATGGTTACTAAGGGGCCCTTCCCAACAATGCAGAGAGAAAAAAGAGAAATAGTAGAAAAAATGAGAAGATTAAAGGATCGGTGTAGAGTTTAGCACACAGAACAACATTGTGTTTATGCTTTTTTGAAATGTGTCAATCTTTGCACAGGAAGCAAAGGAAATCTGGTCCCAGATCTGTTTGTGCTGTATAACCAACTCGTATGGTTGTTATCAAGGCTATAGAGCACAAACAGATCTGAGACCAGGCTAAAAGGAACTCATTGGTTTGATCACAGTTTTCTTAAACATCTCAGTTCTGATGACAAGAAAAACACACTTTTAAAGAAAGGTTTGTAGATTTGGCCATTCTATAGGCCCATAATACATAACTGTGACAATAACAGTAGAAGTAATATAAACGTTTTAGATGGTCTCCTACCTGGAAGTTGCTGATTAAGCCTTTTCATTTCAAGAGCCTTTTCTACTGCCCTCTCAAACCCAAGCTTGAGGGAGAAAAGCAGTCTTGCACCCTTTCATTCTATGTGCTGGAGCACACTTCTTTTTAAACCCCCTTTTCAAGAGATCTGCAAATGCACCTAATCTTTTGTACTCCCTCTTTCCAGGGTATTCAGACCCCCACCACCCTCTTCCCCCCATCCTTTCATCTGTCTCTCAATGACCCCACACACGCAGTCACACACAGGATTCATATTTTGGATAAATCTTTTGAAAAACACACATTTGCTACAGCCTGTAGTGCCAGTGAACTTATTGCAACTGAATTATCTTGATAGATCCACTGCACACCTAGGGCATGACGTAAAGTCCTCACCCTATCTTAAAGAATATGGGTATGACTGTTTCTCTGTGCGCTGAAGTAATGGTTGGTGATAAGGCTACACAAAGGAGTCAGTGACATTTGTTATAAAGTTGGCCTCCAAAAATACAGTACCAGTCAAAAGTTTGGACACATCTACTCTTTCCAGGGTTTTTCTTCATTTTTTTTTTTTTACTCTTTTCTACATTGTAGAATGATAGTGAAGACATCAAAACTATGAAATAATACATATGGAATCATGTAGTAACCAAAAAAGTGCCAAACAAATCAAAATATATTCTTCAAAGTAGCCACCCTTGAGTGAGTAGGTGTGTCCAAACTTTTGACTGGTACTGTACATGAATAACAAATGAATACAGGGTCGTCTTGTGCAAGATTACAAAAATGACACATTCGCAACTGTGTGTAAAAAGCCAGATTCTTCTCTGAGGAAGAAACATTTGATTAATTGGCACAAGTACAAATTATGATTAGACACCGTCCCAAATGGATTAAGTGTCTTCCTACAATGCCCAAATCTAATTTATCTTGGGGTAAAGAAGGCAAAACACTGTTTGAGAAGTTCCAACTACTGAACAGCGAAGCCACCTGATTGTTCCAGAACACCTGTAAAACAGAAACACAAGTAGGCCTATGAAAGAAGCTTTGAACAATGAATAAAAAATACTTCCATGGTTGAATTACATTGGGTTGACTCAATTACATTGAGTTGACTCACCTTATTTTGGTGGAACACCCTCAATGTACTTTTAAAGGTAGTCTCATCCATGGTCCATTCTATACAGCAGTATACTTCTGGCGTTCTCTCTCTTTATTTGCTTGAGCTGACAGCGTGATAGGAAAATGAAAGGGCCCAGAAGAAAGCACACGGTTGGAGGAGTCAGGAGGCCTATGTTCTTATAGAAAGCATTACCATGTGGTGGTAATGAGCCATTGGAAACAAGGTGGGGGTAGAGAGGAGAAAATGGCCTGACATGAGGGCTTCCATTAGCTTTCTGCATGTAAAGGGGTCTACATAGAATTCGCAAACAGGGCTGACAGAGCGTAGCGCAGTGTCGCAATGTCGTTTTTCGTCACAAGTTTTAGGAAGCGTCTGTGCAAACTGGTGAGACATACGAGAGGCTTTACAACCCTTCGATGCAGTTGTATTCGGAGAAACAYGCAAAAGACAACAGCTGGAAGGAGATATCACGGATATCACACTTGATCACTGATACTGATATCAAAGAAACATGGAGAAAGATTTGGGACCGGTATGTTCGCAATCTGAAAAGGGTGAAGGAGATGAGGAGTGGGGCTGCCGCTGGTGTGTGTGTCCCACCGATTGTCTGACACCTGGATTGGTTTCGTGTTCACATGAAACATCGTCAGACAGACACCAATAATATGCCAAATACGGTATGTACTCTTGTCAAATTAAATCTAATTGCATTGGTCACATACACATATTTAGCAGATGWTWTTGCAGGTGTAGCGAAATACTTGTGTTCTGTCTTGCAGCCGAGTCCTTTTGTACAGTGTGTGTGTTTCCAATCCTATGTTTTTAGACGTAGTTAGATCATATGGAATTTGCTCTTTTCTGGATGGGAGAAATTGTGAGTGGGAATTATTCAGTGTTGTTATCATACTGATTATCAGGGCTAGTTCAACAATCTGAAATAAGACACTGTGGTGTGTATGTGTGCTAATTAGACTGAGATGTTTATAAAAAATCTGTTATTTTGAGTAAGCACTTTAACTCAAAAGGAGCCTATGAAGATATTTTAAGATTGCTTGCAATGTTTTCTAATGTATTCGCCATCTGCTTGTAGGTGGTGGAGTGGGGTGGTGTTTTGGACAGCCCAGAAACAGAGTTGAGCCCTGATGGCCCATCTACAGGTGGTTCATTGCCCCTTGGTTCATCATCGCCGTCACGTCCGTCGAAAGAAGAGGACCAAAGTGCAGCGTGGTGAGCGTACATTCTCTTTTATTTTAGTAAATGTCGCCAACAAAAACAAGAAACGAAGAAACAACCGTGAAGCTCACAGGGCTATAGTGCCACTAACAAAGATAACTTCCCACAATGACAAAAGAGGAAAAGGCTGCCTAAGTATGATTCCCAATCAGAGACAACGATAGACAGCTGTCCCCGATTGAGAACCATACCCGGCCAACACATAGAAATACAAAAACATAGAAATCAGAACATAGAATGCCCACCCCAAATCACACCCTGACCAAACCAAAATAGAGACATAAAAAGGCTCTCTAAGGTCAGGGCGTGACAATCGCTCTCCCCGGCCTGGTTCATCACCTCCTCGACCCTTCTCCCCAACGCCCAGGCCCTTCTCACCAGCATGTTTTAAAAAATATATTTACTTATTTCCTAATTCATGTTACTGTTGTTTACTTTGTGTTTTTTCTCTTATTTCCCCTTTCATTACACTTTTCACCTGTGTATTACATTGTTTTACGTTGAACTATTTTCCTAAATAAATATCAAAAAGGTCTGCAAATGTATTTGTCTGGATATTTACACTAAAATATTACTGTTCTGAATCAGTCACTCAGTAAACTTCTACTGCTTTGTACTGTACATGAGCTACAGTATGTAGATGAGGTTAATGTATTGGGGGTCTGTCCTTATTGCCTACAGCTGGACACTCATTCTCACCACTGTACCATAGCAATAAAGTAGCGTGTGTAGCGTGTTGATGACTGTGTCGTCAGTGTCTGTAGTGCAAAGGTAATTGTGGAGGGCCACGCAGGCCTTCACAATGGTCTCAGCTTTCTGTGGGGCAACCTCAAGGGCTCGTTCCAGGATCCTCCATCTTGCAGCAAGGATCCCAAAGCAGTTCTTTGAAATTGAGAGTGGTGGTAGTTGTAGATATTCTTGGCTTCATCAAGGCCCGAAGAACCTTTGAATAAAATAATTATTTCCATTAGTATTGAACAACGACACGATGGCTATSAAATGTGTACTGTAACAATTGCGTGGCCTATGCTTTGGACATAGGCCTTTATCCTTTCACTGGGATGCCAGATCACTTTTATGCAAGACATATAATTACAACATCTTTAAATGTCATAATTTTCACATCATACTGTATGTACAGTACAGTCACATGTATTTAGCATATCTTACCTGGATATGGTTGCATTAGGTTTACCATCAGAGGGAATGCATTGTCTCCCACAAAGACATATGGGCTCAGTGTTTGGGTACGTCGGCAAGCACTCTGGCCTTGGTAGCGGCAGCTGGCCGAACTTGCTTCAGACTATGCGGCAAAGTTGATCACGGTGAAGCCCATTTTGCCAAGGAGGGATAAGCAACAAAATCCTCCTTCAGGACATGCATGATGGCACAGCGCACTTCCGTCACTATGACACAAACTGTTGAGATTCCTAACTTACAATACTTTGCTGTGCGCTGCCAATCGCCAAAAGCCGAAGGGTCACAGACAGCCTTCCTGCATCAATTACGGGCAAGCTGTGAGTTCTCTCGCATACACGATGTGAGGGGCAAGCCGCTGAAGCGAGCCGTCAAATCTGGCAACAGAGAGCCAAAAGTATTGAAAATGTCTTTCCTCGTCAATGCTTTGCAAAGGTTGGACAAGAGACTTGTATTCTCCATCGTCCCCTCTTGTMGGTTTTCAGTTTTCTCTCCTCCTGAGTAAGAAGAGCAGTTCAGGCTCTTGCTCTTCAAACTTTAGCAACTGCAATTCATAGAGAGACATGTTTGCTTCTGTGGCTAGCTAGCTTTCGTAAACAGGCATATGACACCAGGTGCCGAAGTTCAAACGTCGTCGYGAGCKAGAGTCAAAAAGAGTGCCTCGGCCCCTCTTCCTTGGTAARCTACTCTGGCTTACCCCAAGCCCCCTAGTGGATATACACTACACAAGGCRGACTTCTTCTMTGGGTGTAACGCAACAAAAAGAGTCTACGCACGTAAACCATGTAGCCGCCTTTAGACTTCATTGCATCGCACACACTTCACACTGCACACAGGAAGAGGGGTCCCACCCTCCCCTCTCTCATCCCTCGTTTATTCACTCACTGCTCAGGAAAGGGCTTGATTTGAGAGTTGCAGCTGCACTCTCTTCACCCAAACACACAAAGAGAGAGGGAGAGACCCTCAAAGTCAGACACATGCATAATCACTAACAGGAACAAGTACACATGCAAGCAGGCCAGTAAGCAAGCAGAAACACACACATGCAATCACACGTCGCTCAATAAATTGCTACTGACTGCTTTGAGTGGCGAAGGCCTGAGGCCCAGCAGTTAATTAAGGAAATTGGGGAATAGGGGGGTAAATAAAATGGCACTGAGATTTTCAAACTATCACTGAGGAAACAAATGAACAACAAACAAACAAACAAACAAACAATAGAAAAGCAGAGTAAATACAGATAATACATGATAATAGCAGACAGACAGATCACAGATCTTGCCATGAAATTATGGAGAGCCTTTGCAGGGAGACTGAAAAGCGACTGATACCACAAAGAATGAAAGAAAGCCGCACAAGATAACTTATCTACAGACAGATAACACTCGAAACTCGCCTGATCTGATTATTTCTTTGTACAGTTCCCTTTTGAGCATTATACTCTTTGAACATATTGGCTATGGTTGTCCCTGATGGGTAACGATATAGGCCACAAGCAGGGTTGGKTAGGTWACTTTCTAAATGTAATCTGTTACAGTTACTAGTTACCTGTCCAAAATTGTAATCAGTAATGGAACTTTTTGATTATACAAGCTCAATAACTTAATATTTCTTTCAGTTACTTTTGGATTACCTAAAAGAAGACAACAAGGTTCCAACAAACACATTTGGTGTGTCATCATAGTGTCTCTGACTTGTGGTCAGCTCACCAGTAGAACAAACTTAAACTTGCACCTTTTTCCAATCTATGAATGTAATTGAGGAAAGAGAAAGGTGTCAATGTATTTTTTCAAACATCCTTTCTGAATTTAAAAGTAATCCAAAAAGTATCTGTAATCCAACTACAATATTTTCACTGGTAATGAAACTGATTACAGTTACAGTTTTTTTTTGTCAGATTACATGTAACTGATTACATGAAATCAATTACTCCCAACCCTGGCCAGAAGATAGTTTTATTTAGAAAAAAAAATTCAGATAGCTGTGTGTGTGTGTGTGTGTGTGTGTGTGTGTGTGTGTGTGTGTGTGTGTGTGTGTGTGTGTGTGTGTGCGTGCGTGCAAGTGGGTGAGAGGGTACTTGTTTTAGAGGGCGCAGTGCAGTGGCCACAGACCTATTCTGGTCTCTATTCCACAGAGCCTAGTGTCCACCGACACAATGAGTCTGGACTCTGAAGGTCAGCTGCTGTGAATGGCCGAGGTCATCCATGGCCCCTTAATGAAATAACAATAGCAGGAATGTCCAGAATGTCCCAGGAGAGCGTACGCCCAGCCAGCTCGTATAGTCTAATGAACATGCTGAATGTTGCCAATGCTCTGAATGTTGCCAATGCTTTCTGTGATGCGTGGGTAGAGTAGCATCAAGGAAGCTTGGTCAAGACAATAGTTAGCTGTCAGCCTATCTGCTGGATTTCGTGGTGTCTGAATTTCTTTTCATGCTAACCTGAAAAGCATCAATTGCACAATTGCTGTTATACAAAACTATCGGTCAGAATAAGTGTTTCGTTAAATGTTTTTTTTATTGTGTGTTATAACCTGTAATACAACCCTGAAATACTTACTAGCAACAGACGCTGATGTTTGTACAATGCCTTTGAAAATGATAAGCATAATTCCACAATAGCAGTCCATTGAGCATGTTAAGACCTGACAGATACATACGAGCTGAGTCATCCAAACACATGAGTTTGCTTTTAAATGACAGGTCTGGACATGCAAAATACCCATTTTGTCCTGATATTGCTCTGGCTGCCCACCTCTGGAAGTGTTCCGGAACAATCAAGTGCAACGTGTCTCTAGTAATGTTAACTTTTTTATGTTGTGAGATGAAAGCTTAAATATCCTATAATTCACATTCTATGCTATGTGTAAGACCGTGCAGGGGTGGGCAACTCCAGTCCTCGAGGGCCTGATTGGTGTCACACTTTTTCGCCATCCCTAGCAAATACAGCTGATTAATCAAATTGCATTCTAAACTGAAGATCATGATTAGGTGATTATTGGAGTCAGGTGTGTTAGCTGGGGCTGGGGCAAAACTGTGACACCAATCCGGCCCTCGAGGACTGCAATTGTCCACTCCTGTAAGAGCATATAATCACAAGGCTMCATACCAACATTTTCAGTTGGTGACCGGGCTAGCTTTCAGTAGCACAGGGAGTTGGCAAGCTGGCCCAGTGGAATGCGGAAGTACCGCGTGCATAGATGCTATCTGAAATACTCTAAGAAAATAGGAGATGCTAATCTGTTTAGCATCAGCTATCATGACAATTAGAATGCTAACAATTTTTTTTCAATTGGAGTCAATACCTTTTTCATAGGTCCACATGGGGAAGTAACGTTTTCAATGAAAATCACGGAATCGGGGTACGGGCCAATCTTTCCCAATTGAAAGCAGTTCAGCCAAGCCTGAATTAAAGCAATATTGATACACCATAGTTACATTTTGGGGGGTATTATAACTGGATTATAACTCCCGTCAAAATGTTGTGAATGATATATATTCATGTCATTACACTCAAAAGTGACTTTGTCTTCAACCAGTGAATGCTAGCGATGCTCACTCTGCACAGGAAATGTATATTTTTAAGGAATATGCAGTAGCTTGGTAATGATACCGACCAAATTATGTTGTATCGGACATATCAAATAACATTCCCAGCTAATGAGAAAACAGTCATGKTATTTAGTTTGAGAGAATGAACAAGATTTAACAAGCAACCTTGGGGCTAATTTGAATGGTCTCCAACGCCATATTTTGAGGGATTTTTACATCCGTAAGCCAATACAACCCACGTGACCACAGTGAAATGTCACTCCGTGATAAGGTATAGTTCCTCACGGAATAAAGTTTCACTGTGGCAGTGGAGGATCCTCAGAGGAGGAAGGAGAAGATCATCCTCCTCAGTGAATTTCRTGATTAACATTTTTAAAAACCTTAAAGTTATCCTTTTTAGAATAAATTACACTAAATATAATCACGTCACCAAATAATTGATTAAAACACACTATTTTGCAAAGCCTCAACATCATTCTGTAGGGTAGCACCATGGTGTAGCTGGAGGACAGCTAGCTTCCATCCTCCTCTRAGTACATTGACTTGAATACAAAAYAAAAAAAGAGCTCTGATAGGTTGGARGACGTCCTCAGGAAGTTGTCATAATTGCTGTGTAAGTCTATTAATGGGAGTGAGAACCATGAGCCTCCTAGTTTTTGTATTGAAGTCAATGTACCCAGAGGAGGACAGAAGCTAGCTGTCCTCTGGCTACACCATGGTGCTACTCTACAGAGTGCTGCTGTGACGTGAATATATTTAGTATAGTTTTATCTAAAAAGGATAACTTCTTTAATGTTTCACTATTTATATTTTTATTCAATTCACAGAGGAGGATGGTCCTCCCCTTCCTTCTCTGAGGAGCCTCCACTGGTGGATTGATGGCAGCCTTGTTGTGAAACTGAAGGAGAGATGCTGCTTATAAACATAGCAAGGTGACTAGAGACAATTGTATGGTTAAACAGTACAAATATTACCTACGCAGATCAATCAAGATGGCGAAACACAAGTATAGGGACAAAGTGGAACAATTCAGCGGGTCGGACACGAGGCGTATGTGGCAGGGGCTTCTAACGATCATGGATTACAAAAAGAAACCAATCATGTCGCAGACACCAATGCCGCCCTAGAGGACGTGCTTAACACCTTTTTCTCATGCTCCGAGCATAACGACGACTCTGAGCTGCCAAGGAGAGCCCTTGAGGACAACGAGGGCTACGTGCTTATGGTTTCCATGGAGAACGTATGTAAGTCCTTCAAACGTGTTAACCCTTGCCGGCCCAGACAGCAAMMTAGCTGCAGACCAGCAGACATTTTCAATCTCTCTCTAACTCAAGTCATTATCCCCACTTGCTTCAAGATGTCCACTATCATCCCCGTGCCCAAGAAAGGGAAAGTAACTGAACTGAAAGACTACCGACCTGTAGCACTCATTTCCGTCATCATGAAGTGCTTTGAGAGGCTAGTCAAAGACCACATAACTTCCTCCCTTCCAGACACACTTGACCCTCTCCAATTCGCTTACCGCCCGACAGATCCACAGACGACGCAATCGCCATTGTACTGCTCACTGCCCACACTCACCTGGACAAAAGGAATGTATGTGAGGATGCTGTTAATTGACTACAGCTCGGCCTTCAATACCATAGTGCCCTCTAAGCTCACCACAAAGCTCATGGCCCTGGGTCTGAACACCTCCCTATGCAACTGGGTCCTGGACTTCCTGAYGGGCAGCCCCCAGGTTGTGAAGGTAGGGAACACTACCTCCTCCACACTGATGCTCAACATGGGGGCCCCACAAGGGTGAGTTCCCAGTCCCCTCCTGTACTCCCTGTATACCAACGGCTGCGTGGCCTCACAGTTCCAACTCCATCATCAAGTTCGCTGACGACACGACAGTAGTAGGCCTGATTACCAACAATGACAAGACGCACTACAGGGAGGAGGTAGGCACTCTGACGGCATGGTGCTAGGTAAACAACCTCTCCCTCAACGTCAGCAAAACAAAGGAGCTGATTGCGGACTTCAGGAGTAACCAGGCTGGGCATGCTCCCATCTTTATCAACCCGGGCCGCCGTTGAGACTGTCAAAAACTTCAAGTTCCTCGGCGTACACATCTCCAAGGAACTGAAATGGTCAAACCACACAGACACCGTTGTGAAGAAGGCACGACAGTGACACTTCAACGTCAGGAGGCTGAAGAAATTTGCCCTGACCCTGAGGGCCCTCAGTGTTCTACAGTAGCACCATCAAGAGCATACTGTAAGGCTTCATCACAGCCTGGTATGGCAACTCCACCACTGCCGCCCGCAAGGCGCTACAGAAGATGGTACGCTCAGCCAAATGTACAGTACCATTGGGTGCACACTGCCTGCCCTCCAGGACACCTATAACACCAGGATGGCCATCGCAGGATGGCCAAGAAAATCATTAGGGACCTCATCCACCTGAGCCACTGCCTGTTCTCCCCGCCTCCATCACCCCTCCCCCACTTCCCCTGCTGCTCCCCCCATGGACATTTACACCCTCCCCCCGTAATGAAATGTCTACCCGGACTGTCTGCACTGAAACTATTTTGCACAAACTCCATATACACTCACAGGACTCTATCCACACACTCACGCTGACACTCTTACACAAACACATGTACACATTCACTAATTTTATACACTGCTGCTACTACCTCGTATTCCTGCACATTGATATGGTACTTGCACTCCCTATATATAGCTTCCTTCTTGTGTTTTATTTCTCTTGTTTTTCTTTTTCTTATTTTAACTCTGCATCATTTGGAAGGGCTTGTAAGCAAGTATTTCACTGTAAGGTCTACCCTTGTTGTATTCAGTGCCTGTGATAAATAACATTTGATTTGACATTCAAACTTAAATAACCAGTCCTTAGCTAGCTAGTTATTCCAAACAACATCTGTTCTGAAACTATGCCAAGATGACACATATGTTCCCAAAACACGAACACTGTCCAGTTGTGCGGAGGATTTTACAATGTTTATTTTAGTTGGCAAAAAACATTCACCTGATATTACAAGAACATTCTCAGAACACATTTTGTCTGTTCTTTAAAGTTTCCCAGAACGTTTCTTTAGGTTGTGGGAACATTGTGGGGACATGACAAGACATGTGCTGATGATGTTTGTATCAGGGAGCAAAAGACATTCCTATGATGTTGCAAGAATGATGACAGAACAGCCTTACTAAGTTCTTTAAAGGTTCCCAAAACATTTAATTAGGTTGTGGGAGTTGTTCCCAAAACACAAAATATGCTCAGTTGTGATGACATCGATACAATGTTTAACATAGGTTGCACAGGACATTCCTAGAATATGGTTAGAATGTTGACAGAACACCAGGTCTAAGTTCTTTAAAGGTTCCCAGAACATTTCATTAAGTTATGGGAGTTGTCTGAGATGTTACAAGAATATTCTTGTGATTTTCATATAGGTTGCACAGGACATTCCCTTGCACAGGACATTCCCTGTTTTTTTATGACATTTATAGCATATTTGTTTTAAGTTTAACATAATATTCCATTGATGTTCACGCAATATACATTTTACCTTGTCTTCGAGGTCCTGGGAACATTTCAAGAACATTTCGAAAATGTTATATTTAAGTTTTACCTAATATTACCACAACATTCTCAGCATGCAAATTAAACCAGATTGGAATACATCTCAATTCTGATTTATCCAGATTTAATGGTAATTCACATTTGGGGACTGTCTTTCATTCATAGGACATTTGAACAGCATTTAATGATACAAACACATTTTTTATACTTCATATGTTGACAATCTGCACGTGATTTCATTCATAGGACATTTGAACAGCAGTTACTCATTCAGACACAACCATGTTTTTTTTACACTTCATATGTTGACAATCTGCACATGTGGGGTTAAACCTGCAATGTTTGGTTCCCAAGCAAGTTATTTTATCTTAGCTAATTGTAACGACATTCTAAGGGAGAAGGAGAGGACCAAGGTGCAGCGTGGTATGTGTCCATGTTAAATTTAATAAATAAACTGAATAACAAAAACAACAAAGAGAGTGAACGAAACGAAACAGTCCTATCTGGTGCAGACACAAAACAGAAAACAACTACCCACAAAACACAGGTGGGAAAAGGCTACCTAAGTATGGTGCTCAGTCAGAGACAACGATAGACAGCTTCCTCTGATTGAGAACCACACCCGGCCAAACGCATAGGAATAGAAAACATAGAATGAAAACATAGAATGCCCACCCCAACTCACGCCCTGACCAACCAAAATAGAGACATAAAAAGGATCTCCAAGGTCAGGGCGTGACACTAATGTTATGGGAATGTTCCCGGTTTGCTGGGTTTCCTTTTATTGGAGAATTTGTTCTGTGCAGCCTCCCTCAAGATCTTCACCCCCACCACCGGATGCAGACGCATTACGTTTTATGAAAAAATTAATCAGTAATATAAAGAAAGATAACTGAAAGCCAACACTTCATTCAGTGCATTCAACAAACACACCAAAGATGGCATCCATCCTAACATTGTCAAGCTCTGGTGCAGGTGGGAAGTCAACATTTGCATTTGACTGTGATGACTTTGACACAAGCCCAGATTGTAGCTAACGTGGCCAATTTATTCTCGCCCACTTGATTTCATTTAGAGTAGGATAGCAGCCTTTCTTTTTTTTTTACTTTCTACTGCATGTCCTCAAATATTGCATATGTGACGACGCATTACGTAACTAAGTAGATCAATATTATAATGCAGTTAAAAATATGCAATGAAGTAATTATTTATAGCAGTGTGTTTGTCTAGAAGTTGTTGAATGTGGTGGGCCGTAGCAAGCTATCTGCTTTAGATTTCAACATGATCGATCTCTGTCATTCGAAGTGGACCTGGTTTTACATATTGTGTATATTTATTTCTTCTAAACACATTTCTGTGTTTTGGCAATGTCCGACAAACTGCTAACAGTTATTTGTAATCTAATTATTTAGTTATAGAAACATGATACCATCAATGCAAGCTGTAAAACGACTCCCAACTTAGAACACAGCAACCTTAGTAATGTGCAGTGCCTTCAGAAATGTATTCACACCCCTTGAATTGTTCCACATTTTGTTGTATTACAGCCTGAATTTAAAAATGATAAGTTGCAACTCAACTTTGTGTCACTGGCCTACACACAATACTCCACAATGTCAAAATAGTTTATATATTTTAAAAAATGTGCTTAACAAGTCACATAATAAGTTACATGGACTTATTAATAGCGTTTACCATGATTTTTGAATGACCTCATCTCTGTACCCCACACATACAATTATCTGTAAGGTCCCTCAGTCGAGTAGTGAATTTCAAACACAGATTCAACCACAAAGACCAGAGAGGATTTCCAATGCCTCGCAAAGAAGGACACCTATTGGTAGATGGGTAAACATCAAAAAAGCAAACATTGAATATCCCTTTGAGCATGGTGAAGTTATTAATTACACTTTGGATGGTGTATCAATACACCCAGTCACTACAAAGACACCGCCGTCCTTCCTAACTCAGTTGCTGGAGAGTAAGAAAACCACTCAGGGATTTCACCATGAGGCCAATGGTGGCATTAAAACAGCATTGTAGTTACTCCGCAATACTAACCCGAAAAGAAGGAAGCCAGTACAGAATAAATATATTTCAAAACATGCATCCTGTTTGCAATAAGACACTAAAGTAAAACGGCAAAAAATGTGGCAAAGAAATGAACTTCATGTCCTGAATACAAAGCATTATGTTTGGGGCAAATCCAACACATCACAGAGTACCATTCTTCATATTTTCAAGCATGTCATGGGTATGCTTGTCATCGGCAAGGACTATGGATTTTTTTTAGGATAAAAAGAAACAGAATTGTCACGGATTGCTCCGGAACTTTCATTGCGCACACCTGTCCCCTATTCCCACTGATTAGTATTTGTATACATGTGCCCTTTGGATTCCATTGGGGGGTCGATTATTGTTACAATGTCCGTTGGTGCATGTAGGTACCTGTGCTATGTGTTTTGGGCTTCGTGCCCTTGTGGATTGCGCAGATGATTACGGGTCTCATCCCATGTGTTAATCATTGTGCGCGCGTGTAATTTATTCGAGGTACTCGTCGCTCTTTTGCTTGGGTTTCAACCCTGTGTTTTTGTTACGTGTTTGTTTGGTCTACGTCCCCCGTGCCTTTACACGGCTATCCATAATAAAATAATAAAAACTATTACGCATTCCTGCGTCTGTCTCCTGATCCTTCATGCCAATGTGACAGGATAATGGCCCGTCCGACCACGCTGCGACTGGTACGTCCGGAGACGTAACTTCAGCAGAGGCAACTGGCCCGTCCGACCACGCAACTTCGGCAGCTGCATCGGGTCCTGATCGACCAGCACTGCGTTCCTGTGATCGTCCTCGAGGCCGGTGTCATCCCGCTGCTGGCGCATGGGGGGGGGGGGGGTTATTGTCACGGATCCCTCCGGTACTGTTGCTCATTCCGTGCACCAGTTTCAGGAGGTCTACTTCACCGGCCTCTAGGAACTGAACTGTGTCATTACGCACACCTGGTCCCCATATTCTCCCCTGATTAGTAACTGTACAAGTGTGCCCTTTGTTCACCATTGTCCTGTCGATTATTGTTCCAATGTCCATTGTGCCTGTGAGTACCTGTGCCTTGTTGTTTTGGCTTTCGTGCCACTTGTATTGCACAGATGATTACGGGTCTCTAGTCCCGTGTGTTAATCATTGTGCGCGTGTGTATTTATTCAAGGTACTCTTTTGTTTGGGTCTCAACCCTGTGTTTTGTATATGTGTTTGTTTGGTCTTCGTCCCTGTGCCTTTACATGGCACGCTGTAATTTGAGTCAATAAAAAAAACTATTACGCATTCCTGCGCCTGTCTCCCGATCCCTTTATACCAACGTGACAGGAATACAGCTATGCACAGGCAAACTGCCTAAGGAAAACCTGGTTAGTCAGCAGCTGGGTCAATCTACCAACCCAATTTGCTGGGTTTATGTCACAACCCAACACACTGGGTTGTTTTAACCCAGTAATATAGTCTAATTTACCCAGCAGTTGGGTCAAGCCCTCAACCCAAGGTGCTGGGTTGAATGAACCAAATTCTGTGTTTATCCAATATTGACCCAGCGCTGGGTTGTTGGGTAATTTTTAACCAAGCATTTTTTAGAGTAACAATATATATATATATTTTTATAATATGAATTGTCATATTAGGCATAACTCAATTTCTACCTTTTAAGATGCCAAAATATAAATATTTTTCAGTAATTGTTTTCAGTATCCTAATTTTGTTTTGTTTTGATTGTTTCAGTGCATGCATTCAACAAGCTTTGGATGAAGGACTTGGCCGCCATCTTCGAAGTTCACTCAAAAAGACAATAGTTCTGAAATGGGTTTGATTTAGTTTTTGTTGTTTTAATTATTCATATTTTGTTCATTCTATTTTAAACTTCCATTGGTTAATCTATTGCTCAATTATCACTTGGCACATTTAAATCATTCTGTAGTTGTCMATTTAAACACCCTAAGGTCAACATCCCCATAGTGTTCACACTTCTCTCATGTAAATGTTGAAGCTACATAAAAAGACTAAACCATTTACTTGTCTTTGCTATTTTCTTCATTACCATGCTGATGATTTCAAGTTGTATTGAATTTATGTTTATATGTTAAAGACATTGAATGTATGTTGTAGTAAATATATACAGTATATTTACTACATTTAGTATGTTTTTATTTTAAGTAAGTTAATTTAAAGTTATGTGATTCTGTTTATTTAACATACTTATTTCAATGTTGTTAAAAACGCAGTAACGAAAAACCTTCGCAGTAAACAAAATGTTCACAAGTTACCCAACAGTTTGCAGCAAAACTAATTGCATGTGAAAATATGAGTTTTCCGCAAATTTGTTTGCCAGAAGCCAGTTTTTTGGTAAGGGTGTACCGTACTAAGTAAAGCATTATGTAGTGGAAAAAAATGACACAGTTCAGACTAAGGTGACACAATGCGACGCCGAATGTGTTGTCTGTTGGGCAACAGGGTACCGGAGGCGAACACCAGACTGCTCCACAACACGTGGGCCTCCAGACTCCATGCACTCAGTCCACCTTGCCTGTCCTCCGGGTCCCACGCCATACCACTTTCTACCCCCTTCTTCCCTCCATCCTTCTTCTGCTACAATGCACTCCATGTTTATATGACTGCATCGCTTCATTTCATCGGACCCCCCCCCCCCTTTCACATACACACAACCCCCTCAGCAGCAGGTAAAGAGCCTCCCTCAGTCCCTCATTACCATGACAAACCAGAGAGAAGAGAGAGAGAGAAATAGACAGAGAGAAGGAAAAGTAAATGAGAGAATGGCACCTCCTTCCTGACCTCTGGTTGCAGCTGAATGTTTGGATTGTCTCTCTCTCCTACTGGCCTGATAGAGTAGTCCTGAACCTCCATTGGTCAGCACATTTATGAATTGTTGTGCGTCAAGAAATGTAGTTGCGTGTGTTCAGAACACTCTGAACAAATCATTTATTGGAGCGGGAGTACATCAGTGCTTTTTTCACAAGGATGATCAAGAGAAGGACAGATTCATGTTGTTAGGAAAGACGTGTTTTTTAAGGAATTGATTCATGTACATCATTTTCATAAAAAAGAAAGAGACAAGGAAGCATGGTGCACTGGGTTTTTAGACTGAGCTATTAGGTAGGAATGCTCACATTTGCTTTGCCGTCTGCAGCCAACTGTTGGCTACGGTACTAAGCCCCCCCCCAAAAAATGTATTGATTAGAGGTCACATGGGCGACAACTGTCAAAGTGTCACACAGGCACAGCAGGTTGAGATAACTAAGGGGAAAGGTCAAAAGGTCTGTGACTGTGACTCCCCATTTCCCATTACCATCACACACACACACACACAATGAGCATTTGGACAGCTGGCAGGATGAACACATTTCGAATGACAATGTCTGTAACAGTAATTAATTCTCTCTCATCACTGTCCATATATCATACCATTGCCACCAACATGGTCATTAAAAAGTCCCATTCCCTGTTAACTGGCCACCGCCAGACTCAGTCAACTAACTGAAATATAGGCCAAGGTGTCCGTATTAGGACAGATTCCACCTTGGGATACGGTCTCATTAGGAGTGAAAATAATGAGGATGATGTCCCTGACCTGGTGTGCACCACATACACACAAGATCTCAGTAGAAGCAACACAGCATGTTAGTGATTTTGAAAATGGTCTGTAGTTTGCAGTATGATTAGGCAGATGAGTTGGTTATTTACCAGTTGTGCCCCCCAATATGACCCATGAGGGGTATGTACTCAAGAGGGTGCAGTCTTTCAAATACAGAGTACAGAATACTCTCCACTTTTATACTATTAGTCCAAAGAGATGTTTACAAGCAGTACACCAGAATGATCTATTTTAGGATAATCCCCCCCGTGTTAGTCCCCAGTGGTTTAGACCGGACTCTTAAAGAGACCCCAATCCTCATTTGCAATCCCTTTGTTAGAGATTCTCATTATTCGCCTATCAATGGGTTAGCCCCACCTTCCAGCCAGCACTGCAGAGGGGGAGGGGGAGGAGAGAAGATGATTGAGGAGTGTTAAGAGCTATAGGTTATAAGCAATGGAAATAGAGCTAACCGTTTGTCCTTACTTTACCTATAAACTTAGAAATGCAAACAGCACTGTCCTTGAACATATTAATGGAATAAATACTGTATCAAATATGAGAGCAAGAAGAACGCTGTAGGCCTAGTATTCCGTTTTGGGCCTGTCCAACAACCACTGGTTCAGTGTTGGCGGCTAAAATTAGTTTATAGAATGTTCCGTCACTCAGAGTAAATAAAAACCTTTGAAAAGGCCTCACTATCAACCAACCATCTTAAATTCAATTTCCTATCCGCTTTTCTGTAAATTAGTGTTCTGTCCCACATCAGCTTGGACGCAATCATGTTACACAGAGAAACTCAACATAATTCCAATACAATCCTAGAGGAATGACTTCTGACGACAACAAACAAGTTTTATCCCATTAGATGGACATGCTTAATACCACTGAGGTACAAAGCCTGTTACTGCAGTGACTCAAGGGCATCTTTTAACTTTGCATTCAATTATCCTATGAGGAATGTCTTTGAGATGACAGCTGCAGTCCCCTAAGATAATAAGACATTATAAAGGGGGTTATTCATGCTTATATCAAGTCTTACAATGCATAATAACCCCATCATAATGCACTATACTGGCACACACACTATGAAAGGTTTTACTGAAATAAAGATTGGAAAGTAGCAGACAAAGTTTGCCTGCTGACAACTTGGTCCAAGGACACAGCAGCGAACACCTGGCTTGATTTATTGTTTATTTTTATACATTTTTTATTTAACTAGGCAAATTCTTATTTTCAATGACGGCCTAGGAACAGTGGGTTAACTGCCTTGTTCAGGGGCAGAACAACAGATTTTTACCTTGTCAGCTCGGGGATTCGATCTTGCAACCTTTCAGTTACTAGTCCAACACTCTAACTACGAGGCTACCTGCCGCCCCTGTACATTTAACCAATGTACAGTACATTGCCACAGAGAGAGATCAGTACTGATACTCACAAGTCTAGTGAGGTGTCCTGCTATCAGTTCAGGGCTCTGGTCATGGCAGAAAATACTCTCACGAATAAGGGCTGCTTGTTCTTCTTCTCCTTCTCGGAAGAACAGGAGACAGAATTCACCTCTTGTGCAGTCTGTGGTGTCATAGCGCTGCAGGTTGAAAACAGAATATTGTCTGCCTTATATACAAACAAACAACATTAGGATATCTTAAAGAATTTTGGAAATATAGACCTGTAAAAACAGATACCATAGGAGGAAGTATCAACTATGAATATTTATGATGATTAACTTTTTGTTCAATACACAACTTTCCAAGTCAAAATTCATCTCATTCATTGCTGTGTGGTCCTGCCTGACAAAAATACATACAGTTACACGTTTTTTTAAATATTGTGGCTATTGTAAATGACTCTAAGGAAAACAAGTGGGCTCAGACATCAAAATTAATTTTGGGGGGGTCCAAGGTTCCATGAAGGATTTTGTATCTTTAGACCCTAGTCTTGCAATTAAGTCAGGGAAACCCACTAGATTTGACTCAAATCCAATATTGAGTCCAAATTCCAATATGGCTGCCACATTACCATTAAATGGTGGTTTAATCACCTGTATATATACACATTTTAAATTCAGAGAAATTTTTCAGATTTGTGTACTGCACCTATGTACTGTACTCAAGATTATTTTTGTGTAAAAGTATGGGCATTAATATGGAGTTGGTCGCCCCTTTGCTGCTATAACAGCCTCCACTCTTCTGGGAAGGCTTTCCACTAGATGTTGGAAGATTGCTGCGGGGACTTGCTTCCATTCAGCCACAAGAGGTTGGGCACTGATGTTCGGCGATTAGGCCTGGCTCCCAGTAGATATTCCAATTCATCCCAAATGTGTTCGATGGGGTTGAGGTCAGGGCTCTGTGCAGGCCAGTCAAATTCTTCCACACCGATCTCAACAAACCATTTCTGTATGGACCTCGCTTTGTATATGGGTCTGTCGTTACATGACTATAATTAATCTGATAACTGTTATTTATTTTATCAACTATGTTTAATTGTTACTTGATTCAATTAATCATATAAGAATTAACTCATTAGGAATTTGGGGCACCACGGGAAAAGTTTAACGAGTTACTATCTCCCGACTTAAACTCTAAAGATATGTAGATATATCTTACATCAATAACAGTCACTTGTTAATCATTAACACCTCAGTCTCTTTCTGAACGTTGCATACTCCTTGATATCTGCAAGAACCCTAACCTTATTGATGAATCAGCAATACACAAATTGGCTTAATTATGTATTTACTAACTAAATAATAACACAGAATACACATACACACTTACATGAGATAAAAGTCCCTAGTGGACTGACAAGATATGACGGCTTGTTACACATCTGGAGAGGGAGGGGTAGGTAAAGAGAGGGAGAGACAAATGAATAGTAATACTTTGCACAGGAACCACCGCTCATTCGGATAAGAAATGCAATATATATATTTACGTGTAGATGTCTTTCTCTGTCGTCTCTCTGTTGAAACCAATCGATCCGTCTATGGGGAGTGGCTCAATGTAAGGCTCTGGTTGTCCACCAGAGGTCACAACGGCCTTCTTAGTTGTAGAGCTTCTCTGGTAGTGAAGCATTTGTTAGAACAAATACTTCAGATGTACCAACGGTTGTCGGAGATGGGATTCTCCTTCCCACCTTGTGTCTTTAGGCAAAGTTCTAGACTACTTTACATGCCAGCTGCAGACTGATATGATAAGGTCTACTGAGTTCATCTTCTTGTGTAGAGGTTGAGAGATTCAGTTTCTAACCATTTCAATGTGTGGACCATGGCCTCACGTCTTTTGGTCTCGTGGTGGTCTCAATGATTGATTATTCAGGGTTCAGCTCCCAACCACTTTACACGCCAGTAGTAACCTGGCAATTTACTGGTCTCAGCATTTTCAGCTGTGTAGTCACAACTCCACGCTTTCTGTTCTTGTAGTTTTAACCATTCGTGATGTCCGGCTTACACTGTCCGTCTGCTTGGTCGCACTGTACATCAACTGGTCTAATGTAAATTTTGTTAACAAGGCTTTTATCCTCGGGTAAAAAGGAGGCGTTCCATCATGCCGACACAATGTCTGTGCTCAATTGGGCGTGGTTACTGACTGGGCACAAGTTTATATGAAAAACAATTATCTTTTAGAAGGCTAAAGTCACATTGTTATCTTCACGAACGTATTCTCATATTTAATCATATATTTTATACAACACTTAGATGTAAAGTTGATACATAGAATGCGTACACTTTCAGACAGTTACTTTGTAGTACCATCCTTAATGGCATCACAAAATAATAAACAATATGGCATGATTATCCTTTAGATCCCCACCGACCATTCTTAACATTTTATGTCAGGAATAATGTTCCAATGTTTCCCTTTTATTGACGTAAAAGTTTTGGTGGCAAAGAGTTTCATTATTCCTCCTTAACCAAACTTTACAGTTGGCACTATGCATTCGGGCATCCACCAAACCCAGATTCGTGCGTCAGACTGCTAGATGGTGAAGTGGGATTCATCACTACAGAGAACGCGTTTCCTCTGCTCCAGAGTCCAATGGCGCTGAGCTTTACGCTACTCCACCCCATGCTTTGCATTGCACATGGTGATCTTAGGCTTGGGTGCGGCTGCTCGGCCATGGAAACCCATTTCATGAAGCTCCGGATGAACAGTTCTTGTGCTGACGTTGCTTCTAGAGGCCGTTTGGAACTCAGTAGGGAGTGTTGCAACCGAGAACATGATTTTTAACCTACTACTTCGCTGCTGAGCCATTGTTGCTCCTAGATGTTTCCACTCCACAATAACAGCACCTACATTTGACCGGGGAAGGTCTAGCAGGGCAAATATTTTACCAACTGACTTGTTGGAAAGGTGGCATCCTATGACTGTGTCACATTGAAAGTCACTGAGCTCTTCAGTACAGGCCATTCTACTGCCAATGTTTGTCTATATAGATTGCATAGCTGTGTGCTCAATTTAATACACGTTAGCAACGGGTGTGGCTGAAATAGCCGAATCCACTAATTTGAAGGCTTGTCCACATACTTTTGGCCATGTAGTTTATGTTAGGAATCCAATATGCCCATCATAAACACTCAAACACCTTTGTCTGGATATATAAAAAGGCAGCAGACTGCTTGGCATGGCAACACCAAGTATTCCAAGTGACAAGCCTCTTTGAGGATCAATGAGGCAACTGGGAGGCTCCAACGACTGGAAAGAGATTCCAACCCTGACACCCTCTCCCTAGCTCTACAACTTGCCCCCACTGTGGTATAACTTGTGCCTCCAGGATTACTAACTCTTAAGTCACCTCCTTATCATTTAGAAGTGAGCTTTGATTCATTGCTAGTCCAATACGGCTGCCTGAATCCAGAACTACAACTACCACTGGCTACTGGTCAGGCCCCAGAACTACAACTGGCTACTGGTCAGGCCCCAGAACTACAACTACCACTGGCTACTGGTCAGGCCCCAGAACTACAACTACCACTGGCTACTGGTCAGGCCCCAGAACTACAACTACCACTGGCTACTGGTCAGGCCCAGAACTACAACCACCAACTGGCTACTGGTCAGGCCCCAGAACTACAACCACTACTGGCTACTGGTCAGGCCCCAGAACTACAACTACCACTGGCTACTTTGTCTCCTCACCCTTAGAGGACTCACTCATGTCCTGGTCGCCTCAGACTTTGAATCAACCTTGCATACTTAGTTTTAGTGGGGAAAAGAGGGTTGTACATATACACTACTGTTGTACTACAGGTTGCTTTCCTGTAACTTGGTTACGCTACTGTGTGCTTGTGTTGTGAAAGGCTCGTTATTATATTTTGTGGAATTGCCCATTGTTGATATGCTGTAAGTGTGTGAATGAGATTAAAATATGAACACACATTGAACAACTAGCTGGCTTCGGCTACTCAAACTCAACAGAGGCATGGCAGTACCACTCATAGTCTTAGATATGCCAAGAGCTGTATGAAACCATTTTAAAGACTGAAAAACACAATAGAAAATGAACAAGGGCTACTTATATGCAGGCGAAGGTGTTGGAGTGTAATCCCGTTGGCTGTATTGGATTCAGAATCAAATGTATTCACACAGTTTTTATAGGCATGACTGTTGTACACAATTCTGAAAAAATGCCTCATTTACAAAATTCATATTTACAGGTGATTTGACTTAACTCAAAATATGGCAGCCATATTGGATTTTGGACGCCAAAATATAAAGATAATCTGTGATTATTATTAATTGCAAGACTTGGGGCTAAAGATACAAAATACTTTAAGGAACCTTGGACCCCAAAACATTTAATCTCGATGTCTGAGCCCACTTGTTTTCCTTAGAGCCGATTACAATAGCCACAACAACATGAGAAAACGTGTAACTGTATTTTTTCTTTCAGGCAGCACCATACAGCACTGAATAAGAGAGAAGACATTTGACTCGGATAGTTGTCTAATGAACAGCTACCAAAAAGTGAAGTTTATCATAAATATTCATAGTTGATATTTCTGCTATAGTATCTGTGTGTTTACAGGTCTTCATTTCCAAGATGCTGTTTGTTTGTGTATGTAGGGCAGACAGCTGACTAACTGTATTCCAAATTTGAGCAATATCAGAGATTGCAATATTGGGCTACATTATTTTGCACTTTTTGAGTTAAGGGGTTGTGTCACAATATTTATCAATTTAACCACTTTTGCAGTAAAATATTTTTATACAACCATATGGTTGTGTTTGTTATACCTCGGGTAGGGGTATCTCAATGTTGGGCGCCTTGCCACTATCCTAAATGTGAACTCATTCCAGATAATCAAAGGAAATGTATGCCATTTCCTAAAGACGCTCCACCTTCTTTTTGATGCTGGTCTTCCAAAGCTTTTGAAGAAAGGACATTTTCTTGCCCTTCTTTTTTTTGTACCTGGTTTGGCTGCGGGTAGGCTGGGATCGGCAACAGCCTCATCCCTGGAACCACTGGGCTGGTCATTTGGGTTGGGATCAGATTTCTTCTCCTTGGGAATCTTTTTGAGAATCCTTTTGAGAACTTGGTTAGTGCAATTAACAGTTTGTTTACAGCTCTCGCTGATGGAAGTGAGGTACGATTCACCAGTCAGCCTGTATGTGAATATGAAGTGGGTGTCAGACTCGCAATGGGTCTGAGAAAGGGAGGAGGATTTGGAGCAATTGCTCGAGAAGGGACTTGAGAGACGACTCTGTGAAGGCATAGACTATCTCCCAGTATCCCTCTGTCGGCAGCTCCCTCTGGACCTCACCTGTCTGCCTTCTGCTGCGCAGACAGGTCACTGAAGACAACGGGGTGCTGTTCTGCGGAAGGAAGCTGTAGATCTGCTCCACCAGGTGGTCTATGAATGGCCGGAGGATGCCTGTAGATAGAAGGGTCTGAAGGCTTCTCTCAGCTGAAGCTTCATCCTTCCCTGTAGCCAACATATTTGCCATGAGATTGGATTCTGCTGTGTTGGCCTTATCTAATGCCTCTGACTGTGAGACTGAGCTGGTTGTGCCACTTCCTGCCCTTCTTTCCAGTGCTTCAATGACCCTAAGGGTTCTATCCGTGAGTCTTACAGATGACGAGGTGCTTCAGATAGCCTGGAGAAGGAGCTGAAAGCTGTCTCTTCTCATTGTGTTGTCACAAAGTCCAACACTAGTTTTTTCTGGCTTAACGGTCAGGCTGCTACTGCCATTTTGAGAAGTGGCAATGGCCTTCAAGGTACCATCAGAAGAGAAGATAGTAATGGTGGTTGTTGGCTGGTCATATGGGATTATGGGCGTGGTGGAAGAGGTTGTACAAATCATGATAGTTTTGAAGAACGGGATAAATCTTCTGAGCCCACTGTGTGATCAGACACACATCTTGTCTCATTCAGACGTAACACAGGGGAGTTGTTCAGTGGTGCTTTAATGTATATCTCAACAGAGGCATCATTGTTGAACACCGTTCCAACGCTGCAGAACATGAAACCCAAACCACTGTTTGTGAGCAGGGAATGATCTGAATCACTGACTTTGTCTGAGGTCGATAGTGTTTTGATCCACTTGCCTTTGTTGGAGGTGATACTGTAGTTGCATCACTAGTGCATCTCTGCAGACTAGCAGCAGGTTGAACTACCTCCATTGAGTCAAAAGCTGAGGATTTAGGGGGATGGATGAACTTGTCCACCTTGACCCTCACTTTGCTATAAAATCAAGCAGCAGAGCGCAACCAGTCCTTGGGGAACTCAGGCCCAGTCTAGGGGTCAAAACATATTGAGCTCTTGGAAGGAATGAAAGTGGTCTCTGAGATCACAGTCTCATTCTGGTCTGCACCGACAGGTGTGGGGACAGACGTCTTGAGACTGCGCAGCCTGACTCCTCCCATGCCTTGGTGTGCCTCCTGGGCATTGGCAGGCAGGGAATGAGAACTCTTGCTGAGTTACTCACAAAAGGTCCCAATGCCTTTACCTGGGTCTCTGAAAGTTTATCATTCTCCCTGGATGGAAGTATATAATTGATAGGAACAATGGCGATGGCAGCATGGTTCAAGTCATCCTGAAGCTCCTCAGGTGTGGCTGTGGCTACTTGAACTGGAAAAGGCATCTCTATATCCAAGTCTTTATCTACCGGTCTCAATATTTCCAACACTTCTGCCGCCAGGTCTGGGAAACTGATGACAACATTTTGAGTTAGGAGTGTCACGAAGCACGGATCTTGGTGGTAAGGCAAGTAGAGGATTAGACAAGGACCTCACTTACAGCACTAACGGCCATGGTCAAGTCCTCCTTTGAAAGATTAGTCCTCGGTGACTTCGAAAAGCTTGTTCAATTTTTTTTGCTCTCCGAGTTTCCAACATCCTAATTGTGAGCCTGGTCTTCTTCCGTAAGTGGTCTGCAACAGACATTCAAAATCAACATCATATTGTTTTGGAATAGGTTAGGTAGTTTAGTTACAGCACAATACAGCTCACTACCACTTCCACACTCAATTCCCCAAGGGGGCAGGAGCAACCTTGTCCTGGTGCTGAGCCTGGTTGATAAGCACATCAGGTGCAGTCAATTAGGGCGATTGTCAGTCAGTGCCCCAACTTGCAAGCCGTGAGGCGGCTGGTTCGTTTGGTGGCCATGAGGCCTTTCATTTTGTTTAGGCATACCTGTTTGTAGTTTTCATTTTTGTATATATTTGTTTCCGTCACCATCTGAACATAATAATCCGCTTGGACTCGCCGACCAAGAGGTCAATAGAGACAGAGCTAGCGCTGGACCAAGGAAAGGCACATGTACATTCAACACCTAGGCACATTATGCTGATTTCTCACATAGATGCACATCTTACAGACCAGTTAACTAGTCCTAAGACCCTAGACATAACAAGTGCAGCAAAATCAGTAGGCTAGTCATTGGTTTTTCGTAACAATATGCATACTTGTCAATAGAGTCCTCTGTTCAACCTAATGTTGGACCTGTTTATAACTACAAAACAATCTACTTCTGTCTATTTGTGTTAGTTAGGAAAAGAGAACACTTGAACTAACCCAGAATTTAGGTTATTGAGTGCTGAACAGAGGAATGCTCTATCCTGAGGTCTGGTGATTGGGAAGAGGATAAAGATATTTTGGTATTTTATTAGGATCCCGATTAGCTGTTGCAAAAGCAGCAGATTCTCTTCCTGGGGTCCACACAAATCATGAAACATGACATAATAAAGAACATTAATAGACAAAAACAGCTCAAGGACAGAACTATATACAATTTCTTTTAAAGGCACACGTAGCCTACAAATCAACACATACAAACTATCTAAGTCAAATAGGGGAGAGGTGTGCCGTGAGGTTTTGAGCAATATGAGATGGAACAGAGTTCCATGCAATAATGGCTCTATGTAATACTGTACACTTTCTTGAATTTGTTCTGGATTTGAGGACTGTGAAAAGACCTCTGGTGGCATGTCTGGTGGGGTAAGTGTGTGTTTCAGAGCTGTGTTTAAGTTGACTATGCAAACAATTTGGGATGAATGTTTCTTATAAAAAGAAGAAGTGATGCAGTCAGTCTCTCCTCAACTCTTAGCCAAGAGAGACTGGCATGCATAGTATTTATATCAGCCCTCTGATTACAATGAAGATCAAGACGTGCCGCTCGGTTCTGGGGTAGCTGCAGATTATCTAGGTCTTTCCTTGCAGCACTCAACCACACGACTGGCCAATAATCAAGATTAGACAAAACTAGAGCCTGCAGAACTTGCTTTTTGGAGTGTGGTGTCAAAAAAGCAGAGCATCTCTTTATTACGTACAGACCTCTCCCCATCTTTACAACTATTGAATCTGTATGTTTTGACCATGACAGTTTAGAATCTAAGGTAACGGCAAGTAATTGAGTCTACTCAACTTGTTCATCAGCCATACCATTCATTACCAGATTCAGCTGAGGTCTAGAACTTAGGGAATGCAATGCTCTTAGTTTTAGAGATGTTCAGGACCACCCATTCCAAAACAGACTGCAACTCTTGGTGATGGAAGATCCTTCCCATGGGAAACCGTCCAACATCATCAGGACATCTTCGGACTTTGGCTCCTCAAGCCTCTACTTAGAATTTGTATTCTGAGCTCCCATTGAGGTACAATAGGACACTGGAAATGAAAGAGACACTATCTGTATAGAGAGCATCATTTATAACTCTTACATTGGTCATCGTCAGTCATTGACTGAGAACACTTTGTTTACTCAAAAAATGACATGTTGGTTTGTATTACTAATATGGTTATTCACCTGACTCGAAACTTGATGTGAACCCTAGCAACAAACCCTAGAGACACTATTGACCTGGACCTATCAGAGACCAGAGGCACACATTTTAATTGTGCAATAACTTCTCAAATATACCTTGTGCAGTCCTTATCTACAGAACACTATTGGATGACATTGTAAAAAAAAACTCTGTGCTTATTGGGTTTGAGAATACCCTCATTAGATGTGTTTGCTGAAGGCAAGAACAACTATTGGAATCCAACATACTTATTAGTTTTCCTGTCACCGGTAGTGCCAAAACAGTAAAAGCTATCAGTACCAAAACAACCTTTTAAACATGAAGACGGACACTGGTGCTGTTGCTTGAAAGAAACTCACACCCCGAGCACACATCAAAATCCACAACGAAATGGTTAATTGACCATAAAAATCAACATTTCCAATGGCCATCTCAGCGTCCAGACTTGAAACCCGTTGAAAACCTGTGGTTTGAATTGAAGAGGGCATTCTATAAGTGCAGGCAAAGCATATCAAGGATCTGGAAAGATTCTGTATGGAGGAATGGTCTAAGATCCCTCCCTATGTGTTCTCCAATCTCATAAAACATTTTAGGGAAAGGCTCTGGCCGCTCAGAGGAGTTATCCTTGCAAGGTGAGGTATAGAAAGCTATTGAAAACAGGGGTGCTAATCATTTTGACGCCTATCTTTTAGAGAAGAAAGATTTGAGCGTACATTATAGCTCATTATTTAGTATTATTTATTTTATACAGTGTTTTTTGCGCATCTTTATCAAGGGTGCCAATAATTCTGGACCTGATTGTACAGATTTAGACATTGGGTCAAATAATTGATGTCCCATGAGCGCTCTGTGCAACAACCCCTGCGCCTTGTTTTCCAGTGATGAGTAATTCTATGTTCTTACTTCATTTCTTGAGTAAGACTTAGGCTATCATGGGGTTTGCCACTTAATTAGGAGGGAAGCCAAGGGTTAAATGTTGACATCTGGGAAACCCCAAGATGTGCACGGTGTACAATCCTAAACAATTCAGCACTATGGACTGTGACGCAACCATTTAGCACTGATTCAGCTCCACGGTCGTAGACAGACTTTATTGACACGGCTGCCAGTTCCCATTCCCCTTCCACCTCAACTTAGGTTGTAAAATGGCGACACGCATCTCTACGTGCCTGGCCGATATCTCAGCTTGGATGTTAGTCCATCACCTCAAGCTCAACCTCGACAAGACCGAGCTGCTTTTCCTCCCGGGGAAGGCATGCCCACACAAGGACCTCTCCATTACGGTTGACAACTCCACAGGGTCGCCCTCCCAGAGTGCAAAGAACTTTGGTGTGACCCTGGACAACCTTCCCAAATTCTCCCATGTCACCCCGCTCCTCTGCACATTCCACTGGCTTCCAGTCTAAACTCGCATCCACTACAAGGCCACCTCTGGTCTCTTGGCCCTCCCACCCCTACAGGGGGGCAGCTCCCACTCAGCCCAGTCCAAGCTCTTCTCTGTCCTGGCACCCCAATGGTGGAACCAGCTTCCCCCTGAAGCGAGGACAGCGGAGTCCCTGCCCATCTTTCGAAAGCACCTAAAACCCTACCTCTTCAAAGAGAATCTTAAATAATAACCCTCCTCACCCCCCCCCAAAAAAAAACTACTTCCTAAACCAACACTTGAACTTTCTGCCCCCCTTCCTAGCTCTGACTTGGCTGACAATTACTTAAATCGAGGAAAAGTGTACTTACTATGCCTGTGAAATGTGGTTGTCCCACTTAGCTATCGTAAGATGAACTGTAAGTCGCTCTTAATAGGAGCGTCTGCTAAATGACTAAAATGTAAATGTACAATTTTTTATTCTGAACCAATTTCTCTGGGTGTTTTTAATCATGTACCCATGTGCTACATGCAATAGAATATGGAGAGAAAAAACACTCATATAGAGAAGAATAGAAAGGAAAAAAACATTTATCTAAATAACAGACAATACTGATATGCCTGTGTTGGTATTATTCATACATTAAAGTGAACCAAGCCCAATCCCTAAATGATTTAATATTCCTTATGAGGCAGTGTTTGAGTAAACTTGTACTTCACTAGCCCTCTAATATTTCCATCACTTATTGTAGTTCTGAAAATAATTGACTTCATTGTCCCATCTCACCAATTGCATATAGGACCATAGAGAATACTGGGGAATAATTACACAACTAAATGGATGAAACACACACACACACAGTGTGTAGCCATATGGCCTGGGATAACAGGAAGGACCAAACACTTGTCTCCAAGGTGATGTCAACAGTATGAAAACAGATGGGGAAGCATGTGTGGGATTTTACAGTGTGGGCACCACTGCATCACTTCTTCCACCAGACTGTGTGTTTGGATTTCTCTCCATCTGTGTGTGTGTGAGAGATTGAGTGAGCAGGGGCGTGTGTACACTCACACGTACACAAATATGATCCTCTTTCCTTCTTTTGATCGTTTAGCTTACAACAGTATTTTACAACAGAATTTTAGACCATTCCTCTTTACAAAACTGTTTCAGTTCAACAATATTCTTGGGATGTCTGGTGTGAACTGCTCTCTTGAGGTCATGCTACAGCATCTCAATCGGGTTGAGGTCAGGACTCTGACAGGGCCACTCCAGAAGGCGTATTTTCTTATTTTGAAGCCATTCTGTTGTTGATTTACTTCTGTGTTTTGGGTCGTTGTCCTGTTGCATCACCCAACTTCTGTTGCGCTTCAATTGGCGGACAGATAGCCTTACATTCTCCTGCAAAATGTCTTAATAAACATGGGAATTCATTTTTCTGTCGATGATAGCAAGCTGTCCAGGCCCTGAGGCATCAAAGCAGCCCTAAACCATGATGCTCCCTTCACCAAACTTTACAGTTGGAATGAGGTTTTGATGTTGGTGTGCTGTGTGTTCCTTTCAAACAACACAACTTTAGTTTCATCTCTCCACAGAATATATTGCCAGTAGCGCTGTGGAACATCCAGATGCTCTTTTGCGAACTTCAGATGTGCAGAAATGATTTATTTTTTTTAGACAGCAGTGACTTCTTCCGTGGTGTTCTCCTATGAACACCATTCTTGTTTAGGGTTTTACTTATCGTAGACTCATCAACAGAGATTTCTGTAAGTCTTTAGCTGATACTCTAGGATTCTTCTTAACCTCAGTGAGCATTCTGCGCTGTGCTCTTGCGGTCATCTTTGCAAAGAGATCTTTGCAGAACGGCCACTCCTACGGAGTAGCAACAGCACTGAATTTTCTCCATTTATAGACAAATTTGTCTTACCGTGGACTGATGAACATCATGGCTTTTAGAGATACTTTTGTAAACCTTTCCAGCTTTACGGAAGTCAACAATTCTTAATCTTGGGTCTTCTGAAATCTCTTTTGTTCGAGGCATGGTTCACTTCAGGCAATGCTTCTTGTGAATAGCAAACTCAAAATTATGTATTCAATATAGACAAGAAAAATATAATAATTTGTGTGTTATTAGTTTAAGCAGCTTGTGATTGTCTGTTGTTGTGACTTAGATGAAGATCAGATCAAAATCCAGATAATTCCAAAGGGTTTCACATACTTTTTCTTGCCACTGTATGCATAGTTGTTTGATGCGCATTTGATGTCTAGCTGTTTAGTATATAAAGGGGACATTATCGCGCTACATCATCTGATTCAGGATTTTTTTGTTGAATGACAGTCAAGCGATAAAGAGCTCGTTAATACCGCATGTGATTGAACAACTGCCAAAGTGCAGGAATTACTGTTGATCTCGAGGATTGACAGAACATGTTTGTGTCCATGTTATTATGGCGGTCAAGATAATTAGCCTACTCTGTGGACAACATTAAGTCAGGATTCCTGAGATAAGATTACAGTCAGTGTACGTTTTGATCGTTTGTTTTCCCGAGTTAAAATGGAGCAATCAGAAATGTGAAAAAGGTCAATTGTTTTGTTTTTAAATTAAAAATTAAAAAATATTTAAAATTACTTTTGGGTCTCCCGAGTGGTGAAGTGGTCTAAGGCACTGCATCGCAGTAATAGCTGTGCCACTAGAGAATCTGGGTTCAAGTTCAGGCTCTTTTTGCAGCCGGCCGCGATCGGGAGACCCATGGGGCGGTGCACAATTGGCCCAGCGTCGTCCGGGTTAGAGGAGGGTTTGCCCGGCAGGGATGTCCTTGTCCCATCGCACACTAGCGACTCCTGTGGCGCGCCGGGCGCAGTGCACGCTGACAAGGTCGCCTGGTGTACGGTGTTTCCTCCGACACATTGGTATGGCTGGCTTCTGGGTTAAGCGGGCGTTGTGTCAAGAAGCAGTGCGGCTTGGTTGGGTTGTGTTTCGGAGGACGCACGGCTCTTGACCTTCGCCTCTCCCAAGTCCGTACGGGAGTTGCAGCGATGAGACAATTGGATACCACGAAATCAGGAATGTTTAGCAGGGCTATAAATTATAGAAAAGTTGACTAAAGCACAAACAGACCTGGCTACTAGGCATGACAAAGAAACATGCAGTGTCCATGTTTCATGTGACATTTTGAATGACATGTAGATGTTTTGTTGTTGCTAGGTGGTGTTATAGTCAGTATGCCTACCTAGACTTTTATTCCTGTAACTACCCATGTGAAACTGAAAGAAAAATCATATTTAAACATATGACATTTTTAACATGAACATTGGCCCCTTTCTTTATCGAAAGACCCATATACATATATTACAGAAACCACCAATATGTACACCACTATTCCCACTTATTTAAGTGACCAATCACCAGTGCACATTCTCGCAAAAGTGTATATTTACCATCAATAACACACATTTCCTTCAAGTCCGAGGCCCTGCGAAGATCTCAGAAATGGTGTACATTAAATAGGTTCATTTTGTTTTGTACTACACACCAAACAAACAAAGGAATATAAAGTATCATGGAGGCATGGAATGTCTGTTGAGGTAAAAAATATGACAGCTGTTGGCACTAAATATTCCCCCTCTCCCCTCCCTCCCTCCCTCCCCCCTCCATATGCATTGTGAATATCAGGGAATTGTCAATGGTTTAGAACCCCATTTCAGCCAATCAGACTGCAGATTTCACAGAACACGTTTTATAAGTATAGTTATTCACAATAAGAAATGATAGAAAAACACATCCTTTACTGTTCATCTATCTTTCTGTAACCATTTCAGTTTCAATATAACAACTTTGGGGAAATAGTAAGGTAGGTCCACTTTTTATGACATGATTATCTCATTCTCAGAAAACCGCACATGCGCACACACACTGACACACACACTAATTCCTGCATCTTAACTATGAGACAAATTCACAGACCCAGTAAATTTGTACCATGTTGTGCTTATAGTGCCAGCCTATTAGTGGAACACGTGACGACCCATCAGAGAATGGTGTCCTCGCTCTCTTCAGAGTGTGTGCTGAGCTGAGATTTGAGCCGTGACTTCCTCCGTGTCGTGATGGCCGCCCAGACACGACACAGCATCCCTCCTCTGTGGAGAAACAGTAACAGTAAACAAACAACCATTACGGTACAGACCCTTTGTGTGTGGGTGGGTGTCACATCCGTACACCCTCCTACTGCACAGATCCCTAGTCACACACTGACACATCTCAGCGATTCACAGTACTTCCGCAGTCCTTTGAATAACGACACAACAACCATCCAGACAGAAAACAATGGGTTTTCCTCAATAGCGCAGATCAGTTTCCTGTTTCTGCTTTAAGGATGTGCGAACATGATTGGAGGAGGAAGTTCACCTTATGGCACAGTACATCAAATCATCCCTGCAGGCCATGGTGAGGAGACAGTCCAAGGTGAACTCGTGAGAGAGTAACTAGAAACAAAAGCACAGCGTGAATTCTACTTACGCAACATCAGTGAGAACAAGCCTCACGCAAACACTGACTGAAACTGAGCAACATTATAAAGAGAATTTTGTCATAATGGATTACTTCCTATTTTTTCAGATCTTTCGTGGTATAGACTTTTGTGACTTGTCATATTTTTATAATGTGAATAAGGCTCACTCTTTCACCAGTTAGATGGTTTATTCCATGCATGTAGTTACCCATCAATCAATAGTCACACCATATTTTGATAATCAATCCCACATCATTAAATCACAAAGTCGTTTTGAAGTTCCTTACCTTGTCTATGGTGTCCTGATCTACTGGGATAGCCTTCAGCCAGCAAACCAAGGACTTGACTTCTGGGTTCGAACTTATCTGCAGGGACAACTCTGTGTCTACAGGAGGATGAGAAGACAAGTTGGTATGATCTGGTCACCAGTTTGCACCGTCATGCTACTAGGCTGAACATTATGAGTATTTCAAATGCAGATTTTCAGTAATGGTTAAGGTGTTAGACTGACAGTCACAGGGACTGAGGTTTTGAGTCCCGGTCGGGGCTATTCGCGACAGTATACGTTAACGGTAAAGGAAGTAAACCTGACAGATACTAAGCAAAAGCGTTAATTAGGGTCTTATAAACAAAAACAGGCCAACATTTTCCGATGCCAGTTTCTATTCATTATTATGTCTGACACATCTGGTTCGAAGTCTCAAATCTCAGCGGGCAATGAGCTACACGCCTGAAACTCAAACCAGTAGAGCAGAAACCCACTGTCTGAGGGTGAGGTGTGGAGAGAGATCTAGAAACACAGGGTGTGAATCACAAAGCCTACCAACTGTCTCAATGGCATTCCATCTCTCCATTTTAGGAACATTACAGTAGGCAAGCTGTGACTTGTTGGGCCACTGTCATACCACAAGCTACAACCTCCAGTGTCTACATGTATTCAAAAACACGCCGGATTTAACGCCTGATATTCATTATTTATTAGGCAAAGAGTGTTCGGCCTTGCTACATACTAAGGTGTGGCAGAGTGACAGAATTTGGCTCACTAAGGTACTTCACCCAAACGTGCAATGTTTACCAACACACCAGCCTTAAATGGGCTGAGATTAGCAACAGTCAGACCGCTTTGGGACGGAGTAGGAGCTGAAAACATTACCTGTGGGTTCTGATGTGTTCCTGGTAGTGTCGATCTGATCCTGTCTCCTCTGGACAGAGTTCCTCAGTAGCTTCTGGTATTCCCTCTCTTTCTCACTCAGCTGAGTCAGCAGTCTGAAACACACAATTAGTCATTATGGACCAGGCCTGAAGTAACAGTACATTTCCCTATTTACACATATCGATTCACTGTCCATATTGTAACTGGTTGCAATTTAATCCTTGGTGGTGGGCTGGCACTTTTCACTGAATTTGTAGGAATGACTTTATTTTCTTTAAATTTTAAAGCCCATTATACTAAAGTTGAAATAAAAGGAAACCCCAGGTTAAAAGGTGGAATAAAGAATAAAATGACAATACAAGTGCATTTTTTTGTCCTGACAATAAAGCAATGTAATATAAACAGCTAAGTAAATGGAACTGAACCTGCGAGTCTCTAGCCGTAGATCTGTCAGTTCCTGACTGAGGGGACAGTTAGTGTTGTACTGGAGTCCATTGGGTAAGCAGGGGCTTTCTGAAACCCCCTCTGTGGTCTCGGTGTGGGCTGGCGCCGCCACCTGGTCATCTGAGAAAACTGCAGGCAAAAGCTTTACTAGCTCACTGGGCCGCTGCTCTCTCTCTGGGCTACTCTCCTCCGTCTCAAAGCAAGACTGCAGCTGGAGCTTGAGCTCTGAAAGACATTGAGGTGTGTGTGAGCAAGTGTGTGCGTGTGTGGGGGTTTGGGAGGTGGTGAGGTCTTTGAATGGCGGGGTTAGACTCAATTCCAAATCCCAGAGTCATATCATGAAATTGAACTGTAGTTCTATGAGGAATTTCTATGTCCAATACAACTGATAGAAGTTGAGATGGAATTAGGCCTGACTCTGCTGGTTCTTACCTGGTAACAGCACAGTGATGGCGTCCTGTACGGCCTGCCTCAGTAGGTTATCCAGAGCAAACATCCAGTGAGGTTTCACCTGCTGCTGCCTCAACACCTTTTTCACCTGCACACACACACACATACGAGGGAGTGAGAAGAATGGGTTAGCACAATCCTACTGGGTGTGACGCAGATCCTGAGGTCGAGTGGTAAAACTCCTGCCTATTGACACATATACGACTCCCCCTGTTTAATCCCATGTGCACCCTTGCCTTGTGATTACTAACTATCTAATACTTGAGGAACCATGTGTGTGAAATATATGGCCAATCAATGACAGTACGCAATCTTTTACGTGCCAGGGAGAAATAGAAACCGGCAGGGCTACTGCCCTCGAGGACTGGCTTTGCAACTCCTGGGTAATGTTCATTATGTACCAAATGAAAAAGAACAGAGAGGGACTACCCGGGCTAGTCCAATAAGATGTTTCAAGATGTTTATAATGTTTTCCGTTGCATACCCTAATGAACACATCCGTGACCTCCAGTGACCTACCGCATCCTGGAAGCTGAAGAGCACAGCTCGCAGGTTTTTGACGGGTACTGCAGTAGCAAGCAGTGTGGAGCGCAAGTTCACCAGGCTGTTGGTCAGGTGCCTTCTGTCTGGAGAGCGGATGTTCTCCCGCAGGCAGCCAATCAGCTCAGAGATGTGCTCTGAGGTCACGGACCCAACGTCTGTTTGCTTAGAGGCAAGGAGAGAGGAAACGCGATAAAGTAATTATAGGCAAAGAAACCTACAAATGTCAAATGTAGACAAACACTCATTCTTTCACACCTAACATGTACAGCAGACTCCTGATGAGGGTAAACGCAGTTTAAGTGCCTTGTGGCCCTGTGTAGCTCAGTTGGTAGAGCATGGTGCTTGTAACACCAGGGTAGTGGGTTCACTTTCCCGGGACCAACCATACGTAAAAGTCTGCTAAGTGGTATATATTATTATTATATCACCATACATTGTCTTTAATTGCTCTGGATATATGCATGCTCCGATCGGTTAGGTGCATGCCCTCATAACAATCCTAAGCCATTGCATTTATCAGGAGTTGACTGTATCTCAATTAGGGATAGACCCTTCTCTGGGCCCATATTCAAAAATTGTCAAAGAGTAGAAGTACTGATCTAAGATCAGGTCCATCCTGTCTCATTCATTATGATCTAAAAGGCAAAACAGATCCTAAATCAGCACTCCTACTCTGACACTCTTGATACGCTCTCTACCTGAGGTAGTGTGTTCTGGATGTTGTGCACCACGTCGGTGATGTACTCAGTGAGGATCCTGTGCAGTGTGGCCCTCCTCTCGCTGTCCTTCCTCAGTAGGAACAGGCCCAGGTTCTCCCCTGACGTGGCTGGACTAGCCATCATGTCCACAGTACAGGGCTCCTCTGACACCCTGGCCACCACAAGGGGGAGACAGATATACACCAATGTCACATAGATAAAACATTCTGCCATACAAATATGGTCTTTGGCAATATATAGCATGGGCTCCATCTCAATTGCTTGAAAATCTGACCTCTCCTCTACTCCCCCCTCTATCTGCAGTGATTGGAAAATAAGACATGGTGGAAGCTCATCGAAGAGCAGCTGGATTTTTCAGACAATTTAGGAAAAGCCATGGTCTATCTTGAGGTTATCTATTGCATTATATTGCATTTACAGTAAGGCAATGATCTACAATGAAGTTGCTTCACAAATCTGATGTAATCGAATGGGGAACCAGAGGGTATAGGATGTTATGACCTACAGCAGGAAGCCTCTGGTGCTGGGTGGGCTCTTTGTAATGTCCTTTCCTCTGAGGGGGGAGATGGTCCTCCGGAGGTCCCAGGAGCACGACAGGTCCATCCTGTCAGTGTCCCTGTCTGTATCTGTCACACGTATAGACACTGGGACAGACATACTCCGCTGGTAGATGTCACCTACAGGACACAAAGCAGGGCAGAGTCATTAATTACCCCAATAATGGTGATGGAATGGCGATGAGCATAGCGTTTCTGAATTAGGAAGACTATAGACAGACAAGGGCAATAATAATTAATATTTCAGACAATTATGAAAATAATGAGTGTGGTGATTGAAATTAGGATCCCTTTTGTATTTTATATGTATTTTTTAAAAGAACACAGACAGACAGACAGGCTAAGAAAGGGATTGCGTTCCCATCGTCGGGGGGTATGTGGTCCGGAGTAGGCAGTGCAACCACAAGACCAGACTCTGGCACTGATGATGACTATAAAAATGATGGTGATAAATATGATTATTAAAATAACGCTATCTATGATTACGATGATGAAGAAGACTCACCAGCATCCGTAGGCAGTGTGTCAGGCTCTGGCTTGGCCTTCCTCCGAGAGGTGGACTTGAGGAAGGAATCCTTGAGCAGCTCAGAGGCCGTGGCCCTGTTGTCTGGGTCCGGTGTGAAGCAGCTCATGATGCAGCCTTTGGCCTCAGCTGACATACACTCCGGCACCTCCGGGTGGATCTTGAACATCCCAACCTAGAGGGAGACGGAAACAGAGTACGTACACTTCAAGGTATGCGTTCATTAGGGCACGCAACGTAAAACGTTTTGCAATGGAAACTGACAGTTTCTTATTGGACAAGTTCAGGTTGTCCCTCCCTGTTTCAGTACATCTTCAGTTTGATGCTTTATGAACACAAAGGATTCAGCTGGTAAAAGTCTGTACAGTCCAGTATTCACCAGGTACTAACAAGGTATAGGCTACAATGTAATAACATACTAATTGTCAAACCTTTAGGTTTCTAAGAGAAAGATTACCTTGAACATGGCTGCCTGTGGGCTGCCCAGCTCGTGGAAGGGTGGTTTCCCCGTGGCCATCTCTATGATGGTACAGCCCAAGGACCAGATGTCTGCAGGCTTTCCATAACCCCGCGGGCCCTGGTCAATGATCTCTGGAGCCATGTACTGCAGTGTCCCTAAAAACACCACACAGAGACATTTAGACACCTGCCTACACAAACATGTAGACAACACATGTAAATAATATTCATACCAACAAAGTCAAATACAGTGTTCATATGCAAAAAAAAAAATGGCCACATACCCAACCACACTCATACAAAAGCACCAAACATACACCCACACACCTGTAAAGGTCTCTGTGCAAGGGTTGATTCCCGCCAGTCGTTTCGAGGTGCCAAAGTCAGAGATCTTGAGAACACCACTGTAGGTGTTAATCAACACGTTGTCACCCTGTGAGAAAATGACTTGTTTCTTACACTAGATACACTTTCCCCACAACACATTGTGACACGTTGGTAGTTGAGTAAGCAACATACACCAGGTTCATGCTCAGTAGGCCACAACGTAGCAAAACATTTTGAAATTGAAACCAAAAAGGAGCGTTTCTTAAGTCCAGGAAACGCCTTCCTGTTTCACTCCATTTTCCGTCGTTTAGTACCTAATGAACACAACTACTTCTGACCGTGAGAATTTAAATCCGCTGTGACTTTGGTACTTAAAAAAAAAAAACTTTTATTTTGCAACAACAAAACTCACCTTGATGTCTCTGTGGACTATCTGGTTGTCATGGAGATACTTAAGCCCTTCCAGGATCTGCCTGGTGTAGAAAATGACGGTGGCCTCGTTGTCTTTCAGGGGTCCCCATTTGGAACGCAGGAGAGAGGACAAGCTTCCTACATGGGAGATATGACATTGGAATGGGTTACGGTTAGATATGTAAGCGATTCTATTTAGGATTTGCAACACCTGTGGGCCTCGTTCCCAGTTGCGATGTAACTTAAGCGTTACGATGACGTACCAGACGCATCGTTATATACGAGCCAACTTCTTAAGAGAGTGTTTCCCAAACAACCACCCGGTGAGAACGTTCACTTAGTGCCTTGTTATACCACGTGTCGACACTGATAGCATCAAAAGAAAAGCAGCGCTGGCTTTCAGATCAGATTTCGCCATTCAAATCTTAACATTAAAATGATTCCACAATACTGACCAAGGATCAGCCCCTAGAGAGATATTACCACCTACGGCTGAAAATAGGCTATCGAGGCAGCTTATTATGCTTACCCAATAACAATGCACTACATCACAGATTGGGCACATCATTGACCAAGTTGTCACACATCATGAAAAACTTTGAAGCAAAAAGTACAGACAATAGCCTAGTCAAAAATAGAACTCAATTGATGGAAATAGCCTGCATAGACCCATGTAGGCTAAGCATATTTTAATGCAGTCATCTCGGTTTTCATTCGAAGCATAATTTTATTCTTCACTTGTTTGTAACAATTTCAAACACTTTGGCAACTTTGTATTTGTAGTCAACTTTGTTCTGAAGGTAACGGTAGTCACAGTCAGACAGAAGAAAAAAAAATCAAGATGTTTATGCTGTTTAGCGAAGATCTGTGAATAAAGTGACGCGAAAGGACAAAATAAATGCATATGCTGATGCACTTTGGCTGCGCTACGAGTGGTCTGGATCACTAGATGTGCCACGTTACCAACGAAGGAACTGGGAATCACCTCGGCTACTAAAGATACATCGTAAGAAGGTTCTAACGGTAATCTTAACGCTACTAAGGCTCTGGGAAACAAGGCCCAGAATATTCACAATGATAAAATGTCAGAAGCTGAAATAAAACATGAATTTTTTTAAGTGTTGTCACTTTTTTAACACGGATACATCAGTGACTTGATTGCATTGTGAAATCCATTTTTCTCAATCGCTGTGATAATGGAAACACCCACACTTCCTGTGTCATATCCTGCCTGTAGCTATTGCACTGAATTAGACACACACATTTACATTTAAGTCATTTAGCAGACGCTCTTATCCAGAGCGACTTACAAATTGGAAAGTTCATACATATTCATCCTAGTCCCCCCGTGGGGAATGAACCCACAACCCTGGCGTTGCAAGCGCCATGCTCTACCAACTGAGCCACACACACATGCATTCAGACACAAACACACACCAAAAAGACCTCCAGACTTCCTGGAAACTAAAATACGATCATTTTGTAATATTCCAGTGGATATCACTAAGCCTTCACAACAGCGCCAAGTCTGGGACCAAAAGGCTCCTGAACAGCTTCTACCCCCAAGCCATAAGACTGCTGAACAGTTCCTCAAATGGCTACCCCGACTATTTACATTGACCCCCATTATTTTGTACTGATATTCTTGCACTGGACTCTACCCCCACACTCACTGGACTCTACCCCCACACTCAAGCATACTACACTGACACGCCAACACACACACACTATTCTGTTTATTATCTATCTTGATTGCCTAGTCACTTTTACCCTTACCTACATGTACATATTACCTACATTACCTCAACTACCTCGTACCCCTGCACATTGACTCGGGACCGGTACTCCTTGTATATAGCCTCGTTATTTTATTGTGTTAACATTTCCTTTTTTGCTATTTAGTTGTAATTTTTGTATTATTATTTTTTAACTCTGCATTGTTGGGAAAAGGTTTGTAAGTAAGCATTTCACGGTAAAGTCTACACATTTTGTATTCGGCCTGACTGAAACATGGCTTAAGCCTGATGAATTTACCGTGTTAAATGAGGCCTCACCTCCTGGTTACACTAGTGACCATATCCCCCGTGCATCCCGCAAAGGCGGAGGTGTTGCTAACATCTACGATAGCAAATTTCAATATACAAAAACAAAAACGACAGCGTTTTCGTCTTTTGAGCTTCTAGTCATGAAATCTATGCAGCCTACTCAATCACGTTTTATAGCTACTATTTACAGGCCTCCTGGGCCATATACAGCATTCCTCACTGAGTTCCCTAAATTCCTATCGGACCTTGTAGTCATGGCAGATAATATTCAAATTTTTGGTGACTTTAATATTCACATGGAAAAGTCCACAGACCCACTCCAAAAGGCTTTCGGAGCCATCATCGACTCAGTGTGTTTTGTCCAACATGTCTCCGGACCTACTCACTGCCATACTCATACTCTAGACCTAGTTTTGTCCCYTGGAATAAATGTTGTGGATCTTAATGTTTTTCCTCATAATCCTGGACTATCGGACCACCATTTTATTACGTTTGCAATTGAAACAAATAATCTGCTCAGACCTGAACCAAGGATCATCAAAAGCCGTGCTATAAATTCTCAGACAACCCAAAGATTCCTAGATGCCCTTCCAGACTCCATCCACGTACCCAAGGACGTCAGAGTACAAAAATCTGTTAACCATCTAACTGAAGAACTAAATTTAACCTTGTGTAATACCCTAGACGCAGTCGCACCCCTAAAAACAAAAACATTTGTCACAAGAAACTAGCTCCCTGGTATATAGAAAATACCCGAGCTCTGAAGCAAGTTTCCAGAAAATTGGAACGGAAATGGCGTTACACCAAACTGGAAGTCATCCAACTAGCTTGGAAAGACACTACCGTGCAGTATCGAAGAGCCCTCACTGCTGCTCGATCATCCTATTTTTCCAACTTAATAGAGGAAAATAAGAACAATCCAAAATGTATTTTTGATACTGTCGCAAAGATAACTAAAAAGCAGCATTCCCCAAGAGAGGATGGCTTTCACTTCAGCAGTGATAAATTCATGAACTTCTTTGATGAAAAGTACATGATCATTAGAAAGCAAATTACAGACTCCTCTTTAAATCTGCGTATTCCTCCAAAGCTCAGCTGTCCTGAGTCTGCACAACACTGTCAGGACCTAGTATCAAGGGAGACACTCAAGTTTTTTTATCCTATATCTCTTGACACATTGATGAAAATAATCATGGCCTCTAAACCGTCAAGCTGCATACTGGACCCTATTCCAACTAAACTACTGAAAGAGCTGCTTCCTGTGCTTGGCCCTCCTATGTTGAACATAGTAAACGGCTCTCTATCCACCAGATGTTTACCAAACTCACTAAAAGTGGCAGTAATAAAGCCTGTCTTGAAAAAGCGGTGGATCGGCCTATAATCGAATCTTCCAATCCTCTCTCTCTCAAAAAAAAAAGCTTTTGCGCAGCAACTCACTGCCTTCCTGAAGACAAACAATGTATACGAAATGCTTCAGTCTGGTTTTAGACCCCATCATAGCACTGAGACTGTACTGGTGAAGGTGGTAAATTACCTTTTAATGGCGTCAGCTCTGCATCTGTCCTCATGCTCCTAGACCTTAGTGCTGCTTTTGATACCATCGATCACCACATTCTTTTGGAGAGATTGGAAACCCAAATTGGTCTATACGGACAAGTTCTGGCCTGGTTTAGATCTTATCTGTCAGAAAGATATCAGTTTGTCTCTGAGGATGGTTTGTCCTCTGTCAAATCAACTGTTAATTTTCGTGTTCCTCAAGGATCCGTTTTAGGACCACTACTGTTTTCACTATATATTTTAACTCCTGGTGATGTCATTCGGAAACATAAGGTTAACTTTCACTGCTATGCGGACAACACACAGCTGAAGTCTGTTTCAGACATAAGGAAGTGGATGGTGGCAAATGTTCTACTTTTAAACTCAGACAAAACAGAGATGCTAGTTCTAGGTCCCAAGAAACAAAGAGGTCTTCTGTTGAATCTGACAAGTAATCTTGATGGTTGTACAGTCATCTCATATAAAACTGTGAAGGTCCTCAGCGTTACTCTGGACCCTAATCTTTCTTTTTGACGAACATATCAAGACGGTTTCAAGGACATCTTTTTTCCATCTACGTAACATTGCAAAAATCAGAAACTTGGTCCCAAAATGATGCAGAAAAATGAATCTATGCTTTTGTCACTTCTAGGTTAGACTACCGCAATGCTCTACTTTGCGGCTACGCGGATAAAGCACTAAATAAACTTCAGTTAGTGCTAAACACGGTTGCTAGAATCTTGACTAGAACCCCAAAATGTTATCATATTACTCCAGTGCTAGCCTCTCTACACTGGCTTCCTGTTAAGGCAAGGGCTGATTTCAAGGTTTTACTGCTAACCTACAAAGCATTACATGGGCTTGCTCCTACCTATCTTTCCGATTTTGTTCTGCCGTACATACCTACACGTACGCTACGGTCACAAGATGCAGGCCTCCTTACTGTCCCTGGAATTTCTAAGCAAACAGTTGGAGGCAGGGCTTTCTCCTATAGAGCTCCATTCTTATGGAATGGTCTGCCTAACCATGCGAGAGATGCAGACTCGGTCTTGACCTTTAAGTCTTTATTGAAGACTCATCTCTTCAGTAGGTCCTATGATTGAGTGTAGTCTGGCCCAGGAGTGTGAAGGTGAACGGAAAGGCACTGGAGCAACGAACCGCCCTTGCTGTCTCTGCCTGGCCGGTTCCCCTCTCTCCACCGGGAATCTCTGCCTCTAACCCTATTACAGGGGCTGAGTCACTGGTTTACTGGTGCTCTTCCATGCCGTCCCTAGGAGGGGTGTGTCACTTAAGTGGATTGAGTCACTGACGTGATCTTCCTTTCCTGTCTGGGTTGGCGCCTCCCCTTTGGTTGTGCTGTGGCGGAGATCTTTGTGGGCTATACTCGGCCTTGTCTCAGAATGGTAAGTTGGTGGTTGAAGATATCCCTCTAGTGGTGTGGGAGCTGTGCTTTGGCAAACGTGGGTGGGGTTATATCCTGCCTGTTTGGCCCTGTCCGGGGGTATCGTCAGACGGGGCCACATTGTCTCCCAAATAGTTTGTGTGTCAGGGGGCTAGGGTCAGTCTGTTATATCTGGAGTATTTCTCCTGTCTTATCCGGTGTCCTGTGTGAATTAAAGTATGATCCCTCTAATTTTCTCTCTTTTTCCTTTCTTTCCTTCCTTCTTTCTTTCTCTCTCGGAGGACCTGAGCCCTAGGACCATGGCTCAGGACTACCTGGCCTGATGATTCCTTGCTGTCCCCAGTTCACCTGGTCGTACTGCTGCTCCAGTTTCAACTGTTCTACCTGCGGCTATGGAACCCTGACCTGTTCACCGGACGTGCTACCTGTCCCAGACCTGCTGTTTTCAACTCTCTAGAGACAGCAGGAGCGGTAGAGATACTCTGAATGATCGGCTATGAAAAGCCAACTGACATTTACTCCTGAGGTGCTGACATGTTGCACCCTCAAAAACCACTGTGATGATTATTATTTGACCCTGCTGGTCATCTATGAACATTTGAACATCTTGGCCATGTTCTGTTATAATCTCCACCCGGCACAGTCATAAGAGAACTGGCCACCCCTCATAGCCTGTTCCTCTCTAGGTTTCTACCTAGGTTTTGGCCTTTCTAGGGAGTTTTTCCTAGCCACCGTGCTTCTACACCTGCATTGCTTGCTGTTTGGGGTTTTCGGCTGGGTTTCTGTACAGCACTTTATGACATCAGCTGATGTAAGAAGGCCTTTATAAATACATTTGATTGATTGATGTGACAGTTTCATAATTAGGGGAGCAGAGAAAGATGAGCAGGACTGGAAGTATTGATGAGAGAATGAGTGAACACAGTACCAGTGTGTGAGTGGTGGGGAGAGATTGAAGGAAGGAGAATGAGTAGTAGAGAGACACACAACAACCGAGAAGTGAATACTGAAACCAGTAGCTATGTGGCAGTTTAAAAAGGTAAAGCAGTACAAGATTACCAAAACTTCCGTCAGTGAGAGAATGAATGAATACTGTACATACCAAGTGAAGGAATGGTAGAAAGACTTGTCTAAAGACTACACATTTGTAGTAGAGAGGCACAAAAGTTGAAATTAGAAACACTGAATAAACTGGTTCTATTGTGACCTGGTTTATGGGACCATAGAAACAGAATGAGATTCAATATAGAATATAGAATGAAATAGATTCTATTTCTATGCACTGTACCTCCAGGAACCTCCTCCATAAAGATCTTGATGAAGCCGTCCTGACTCATAGAGCCCAGGTACTGAACGATGTTCCTGTGCTTCAGCCTCTTGTGCAGAGCCATCTCCTCGTGCAGAGGCTGGGAGTAACTGAGATTCGCACACAGATGGGGAGAGAACCAACAGTTAGCATTGGCACTAGATTAACATAGTATTAGCAAATGGGACAGTGTTCATCTTCCGTTATAACAACATTTCTACAAAACATAAACAATATTAATGCTAGCTGTGCCGTCATTGAAAAACAACTGAAAATCCACTCCAATATTGCTTTTGTGATGACATGGTGTAGCTGTGACCCACACGTACTGTATGAATTTGATGAGAGCTTTACAAGCACCCGTCATGTGCTGCTTTAACCTATGTGGCCATTAATTCTACAGAGGAACTAAGTACTAACATTTCTTGAACTATGGGGCGAAGCTCTTAGTCGAGGTCGAAGGCTCGTAAACAAGGAATGGGGAAATCTAAATAGACATCCATCTCTTCAGGGAGTAGATTCCAGTGTAGCTATGGGGACACTGGGCAAACATGACACATTTGGCATGCTGAGAAAAACATCTGCGCATTCATTATTCTCATCATTAATCGGGAATCGTTTCGCTCACATTGTATAATATATTACACATATTAGGCTAAAATAATCATTCGGATTTATGGTATCATGTGCAAAGGAAAGTAGCCTGGTCCCAGATCTGTTTGTGCTGTCGTGTCAACAAGTATGGTCATTGTTTGACAATACAGCAAAACAGAACTGGGACCAGGCAACAAAAAAAAAGGGGGAAATGTAGCCTGGTCCCAGAACTGTTTGTGTTGTTGTGCTGCCGTGTCAACAAGTATGGTCATTGTTTGACAATACAGCTAAAACAGATCTGGGACCAGGCAACAAAAAAAAGAAGGGGGAAATGTGTTTTCCATACGTGCAGTCTTTCTCTGGGATCTCCTTGATGGCGATGCGGACTTGGTTGCTCAGGTCCCTCCCAGCATACACCACGCCATAGGTTCCTTTACCCAGAACCACCTTGTCTCTGTTTTCGCTGGTCTCATAGATAAACTGCAGGTTGTAAGGGAGGTTTAATTCAACAGGAAGACGGGTGTGAAACTAAATGTGCGTGTGCGTGTTTCATAAAAAATGTGTAAGAGAGTGTGTGGGTTAGAAATATTGTAAAGAATTTCACAAGCAACCACAACAGAAAAGGTTGAGTGAGAGCACAAAGCAATGGAAAAGGATGTTTATTTAGAAATCTTCTGCTGCTCTGAACTGCAGTGAACTGAAATACTATTTCAAATGATTTCAAATAGTATTTGAACCCAGGTTTGCTGGAGTGACATGCTGGACTGAATCCAATGTTCTGTGAATACCAGGAACTTAACACACACGAAAAAATGAGAGGTCGGGAATACGGTAACCATAGCACTACTTGGGCAACGGTTAAGGGAAACTTTTCGCCTATTGACCCCATCATGACAGGGCTTGTTTGTGTACTGGTAGGGTAGAGGGGGGGGTTGTCAAAAATGGAAAAGCAGCCTCGAGAGGGAGGACTCTGCGGCCCTATCGCAATTTGTGTCTCCACAACTCCGTGAATCCTTTCTCCTCACCTCCTTTTCAACCGTATTGAAGGAGAAGGTCCTATGTCTCTCCCCTCGAGCCCTGGTTTCCAAAGCGTTTTCAGAAGGAGGAAAGAAGAGAGGAAATCGAGGAAATATGGATTGAGAAAGAGCCTAGCTGACCTCCAGTAATCCTCCAGTGAGCTCGCTGGGGTACTCCACTGGGGCTTCTGCCTGGCTTAGGAGAGAGTTGACCATCTCACAGAACCTGATGGAGAAACGGCACACACAAGAAACTAAATCTGGAAAGACTGTTCAAATACATGGGAGCATGTCACATATCAGTCAGTCATGTATTCATGGACCTCACAGGCAAATCATAGATAAGACCTGCAGAAACTTACACAAACAAATTCAGTACACAGCACTGTTATCAATCTTATATGTCATGAACTATTAAAGGGGACCTTTTGATTGCCAGTTACTCGCCTTTCACTGATTCCACAAATACTACTATGAAAACCACTTCCTACTTCCTTCCTTCCCAGAAAGTCTTGGATAACACCTGGGTTTTACTGTATCCCAATACACAACACCTAGCTAATAATGTACTGTATTAGCACACAATGTAAAATGCACATCCCTATCAATCCACACCGAAAGGGGAGAGAGAAGCAGGCTCTATTTTCACTAGGCCAGAGTAAAATAAACATTAACAGTTGTCATGTCAACACAATCAAATCATGTGATAATGGTTGAAAGAACAGGCCCAATCTGTATGTAGGTTTTGTGTGGAGAATGTGGGGAATGAATCAATGGTTGATATGGTTGGTTGTTATACCCCTTCCTGCTAGACAGCTGGGCTAAAGGCTGCCTTTTGATGTGCGTTTGTGCGTGAGCGTGTGTGTGTCTATGTACAAGTGTGTTTGTACGTGTGTGGGACTCACCCCTTACAGTGCAGCTCGCTGGGAAAGCAGAGTTGGAAGTCATCCGAGTTCTCCAGGACATACAGGAAGCAGCTACGCTCGTCAAACTTGGAAACACTGAGCAGGTCAAAAGGTTAAAGAGGGGCATTAAGAGCTACACAACCCTTCAGAGCTAACAGCAGCATCACAATGAAATAACAACAAGTATTCTCAAAATACCAATGCAGGCAAACAAAGGGAATTTGAATAAAGACAAGAAAAGCCAACAATAGCACATTCAATATGTGGCTCTCCAATTCAGAGAAGGACGTTTTCTTTCTTTCTTTCTATCTCGTATAGATTGAAATACTGATACGTCTGAAGCCACCAGGTGACAGTAGGGCTGGGCGATATGACGATATATATTGTGTGACGATAGAAAAACGTCTATCGTTTCGTTTACTTCGTTGTGTCGCAAATCACACACTTCACGACAATATTTTTAGTCAAACGTGCCGTGTGGAAGGAAATTTGCAACACAAACAAACATGGAGGAGAGTGAACGTGACACAGAGCACGGAGCTCGTACCTAAAAGAGGGGCTACTTCGGTCGCATGGACGTGGTTTGGGTATGAAAAGTCTGACACGGACCAGAAAATCGTCCCCTGCATAATATGCCGCAGGCCGGTCCCGACAACAGGCTCAAACACCACTAACCTCTTTTACCACCTACGTAAGAATCATGTGAAACAGTGCGGAGAGAGTCTACGGATGAGACCCCAAAAAGTACAGTCAAGTGCTCAAACAAACCCCCGACTCAGACGTTGCAAGAGGCTTTTGCCCGCGGCACACCATATGGCAAAGAATCACGACGATGGAAGGAGATAACAGCTGCCGTTACAACTTACATCTGCAAAGACATGGCCCCAATTTACACGGTCGAGAAACGGGGGTTTCGTGAGTTGGTGCTAACCTCGACCCAAGGTACCAAATTGATACGTGACACGTGTTAATGCAAAAATAACATGCAAAACAGGCAAGCCCCTAAAAATATTTATTATATATTTTGTTTGCAACTACAGTTGAGATGTTTTCTATTTACCTTTTTAGATTATATACCTCCATATTTTATATTTTGTTAGATGCTTAATTGAAAATTTGCACAAAGGTTCTAAAGAAAAGGAGAAATAATCAAATATGAATAAGTACCTTTTATTTGTTGCGTATAATTCTAAATGTGATAAGAAATAGGCCTCTACATGTGGTCATTTTATATAAACTATTTATTCATTGAATTTACAGAAAATGTGTATATCGTGATATGTATCGTTATCGGGATATGAAATGACCTATAACCGGGATATGAGATTTTGGCCATATCGCCCAGCCCTGGGTGACAGTGTTGCAAATATAAACTGAAAGAAAATAAATCTATATCGCCCTGAAGGCAGTTCGGTAAGCAAAACAAGGGTAAAGTACACAGTGACCTCCACAGCCAAATAGACACCGACACACACACATCCAGTCACAGTCTTTGAAAACAACAGACAAAAACACCCTGTGTGGCCAGTGGCCAAGTCCACCAGACAGATAGTGTTTAGACTCAGTAAACCGCAACCTGGCTTCAAATACTATTTGAAATCCTTTCAAATACTTTAGCTGGGCTTGATTGAGCTTGCCTGGCTCAATGGAACCAATAGAGTAGTCGCAAACCTGCAAACTCTGCCCATCTGGAACTCCAGGCAGGCTAAAGGAAAAACTGAAATATTTCAAATAGTATTTGAACCTATGTCTGGTAGACTAGCCCTGGTGATGTGTATGGGCTGCAGGCGTGAACACGACACACCCACACATCACAGGGCCAGGAACTTAACCCAGAAATGTTAGCACACTCTGTACTGTCCGTTACCATACCTCACTCCCCGGATTTGCGAGGCTGGGAAAGTCCACTGGGCTTTCTGGCCTTTCTAGGGAAGGGAAGACACGGCAGACTGTCAAAATGCTCACTCAACAGTCTAAACAAACACACAAAGTATGCACGCGCCTGCACACACACGCGGGTTTACACATCCTCATTAGGCAATTATAGGCATGTCTTCTTTCCCGTCACTGACGTGGTGCCGTTTTGAAAACACCCCACGCCTATTCTGGTTAAACACACCATTCCTGAACTACCATTTTCTATGTCTTAACAGGTTGAAAACTGTAGACGTGTACAGTATAACTCAGTAGTTCAATATCTACAAGGCGGTAGAGGGGTCTGTTTACCTGGTCCCAGATCTGCTTGTACTGTATTAGCCAACTCTTATGGTCATTGTCATGCCAAACATGGTCTGTACCTTCAGGGGTGTGATGTGGTTGAGCCGAACCGTGCAGCTGTCGTCCTCCTCACTCACACACACTATGGTGGGCTGGAGCACTTTGGTCTGCTCCAGGATCAGAACCTGAGGAACGGCAATGGTTAATGGTGATAACCGTTTTGGGCATTAAAAGGTTACTTTACCAAATACTTCTGCTGCAGAAAGGTACTGTGCATTGTCAACGTGACAAACTCTCCCGGCAGGGTGACGCCAAGTGCCAACATCATTAGCAATTATCTGACCATGACCGTGCAGTTAAATACATGTAAAAGCTATTTTTTTTTTTTTACTGCACTGCATTTGAATGGCCAGAACTGTTATATAGTAGGCAGAGAGAATCTATTGAGGTCTCACAAAGCAATGTGGGTTTGAGGAACTGGGAGTACTTGGAGCGGTAGTGTCTGACAGAGTGACTTGGAAACATGCCGCTATGCTCTAACTAAATAAAGTTGAATGTACTGGGAGCTGTGGTGAGGTCTTACTGGGCAGCGGTCAGTGGAAACAGTGGGCTTGCAGATTTGCAGCATCAGCTCCATCCAGAAGTCCACGGTCTCCTGTTTAGACGGTTTCACCTCCGGGGGCTTGGTGAACTGATGGTACAAGATGAACGTCTCCATGATCGAGCCCACATACCTCAAAAGAAAGATGCGAAAAAGTGTTTGAAAATCAAAATCAAAGTTCAAAACATTGACCTTAAAAGAGGTCATACCAAACTTTTGCTTAGGGGAAAGGGGTCCTCTAAAATGGACAGTATCTTTAACATTAAAGATCCCACAGTCAAAATCATGTTTTTCATCAAATGGATTATAGTTGGATGAAACCAAATCAAAGTAGGATGAACAAAATAGGAAAAATTACTGTTGCTTGTACATTGATCAAGTCTGATCATAAAGCTACTGGTCCCCTCCTCGTGTCAAAAACTTGAATTCAGGTGGCGGGAAAATTTAGGGTTACGTGTGACATCACATAAAGCCCTCCTTATAATACACCAATGGTAACGTGTTATTCTCTTGCCTAATTTAAATAAGTATCGACTCGTAACCATCAGCACAGAAGGTGTGTTTGCAGAGGGGTGTGGTTTACATAGCTAGCTAGTGTACTGGTGCTAAAATTTGACTGCAAGGTGACATCAAACAACAGGTTTCTCCTTTTCATTTACGGCAAAGATAATTATAGGTTTCCCCTTTCATCTGTGTCTGGTGTTTGCTAGTTACTGGCTAGCTAGTTCTTCAGCCAGCATGGAACAAAAGGGGGGAGTGTCGTTCAAAACTCATACGCAATTGTCATGTCAACATTCGAGCGTTGGACTAATAACCGGAAGGTTGCAAGATTGAATCCCCGAGCTGGTAAGGAAAAATCTGTCGTTCTGCCCCTGAACAAGGCAGTTAACCCACTGTTCCGAGGCCGTCATTAAAAATAAGAATTTGTTCTTAACTGACTTGCCTAGTTAAATAAAGGTAAAATAATAAAATATCTGTCAGTTCTGCTGCAAAATGCAACATAAGAGACATGCCAAATGGGAGATCCTGACATCATTGATAGTCATGGTTTATGAATATGGTCTGGCAGTCAACATATACACATATATAGTTGAAGTCGGAAGTTTAAATACACTTAGGTTGGAGTCATTAAAACTCCTTTTTCAAATACTCCACACATTTCTTGTTAACAAACTAAAGTTTTGGCAAGTCTTTGTGCATGACAAGTCATTTTTCCAACAATTGTTTACAGCCAGATCATTTAAATTATAACACACTGTATCACAATTCCAGTGGGTCAGAAGTTTACATACATTAAGTTGACTGTGCCTTTAAAAAGCTTGGAAAATTCCAGAAAATTATGGAATGGCTTTAGAAGCTTCTGATAGGCTAATTGACATCATTTGAGTCAATTGGAGGTGTACCTGTGGACGGATTTCAAGGCCTACCTTCAAACTAACTGCCTCTTTGCTTGGTATCATGGGAAAATCTAAAGAAGTCAGCCAAGACCTCAGAAAAAAAAATTGTAGACCTTCACAAGTTTGGTTCATCCTTGGGAGCAATTTCCAAACGCCTGAAGGTACCACGTTCATCTATACAAACAATAGTACGCAAGTATAAACACCATGGGACCACGCAGCCGTCATACCGCTCATGAAGGAGACGTGTTCTGTCTCCTAGAGATGAACATACTTTGGTACGGTTTGCAACTGCACATGGGGACAAAGATTGTATTTTTGGGAGAAATGTCCTCTGGTCTGATGAAACAAAAATATAACTGTTTGGCCATAATGATCATTGTTATGTTTGGAGGAAAAAGGGGGAGGCTTGCAAGCCGAAGAATACCATCCCAAACGTGAAGCACAGGGGTGGCAGCATCATGTTGTGGGGGTGGTTTGCTGCAGGAGGGACTGATGCACTTCACAAAATAGATGGCATCATGAGGATGGAAAATTATGTGGATACATTGAAGCAACATCTCAAGACATCAGTCAGAAAGTTAAAGCTTGGTCACAAATGGGTCTTCCAAGTGGACAATGACCCCAAGCATACTTCCAGAGTTGTGGCAAAATGGCTTAAGGACAACAAAGTCAAGGTATTGGAGTGGCCATCACAAAGCCCTGGCCTCAATCCTATAGAAAAGTGTGGGCAGAACTGAAAAAGCGTGTGCGAGCAAGGAGGCCTACAAACCTGACTCAGTTACACCAGTTTTGTCAGGAGGAATGGGCCAAAATTCACCCAACTTATTGTTGAAAGCTTGTGGAAGGCTACCCAAAACGTTAGACCCAAGTTAAACAATTTAAAGGCAATGCTACCAAATACTAATTGAGTGTATGTAAACTTCTGGCCCACTGGGAATGTGATGAAAGAAATAAAAGCTTAAATAAATCATTCTCTCTACTATTATTCTGACATTTCACATTCATAAAATTAAGTGGTGATCCTAACTGACCTAAAACAGGGATTCTTTACCTGGATTAAATGTCAGGAATTGTGAAAAACTGAGTTTAAATGTATTTGGCTAAAGTGTATGTAAACTTCCAACTTCAACTGTATATACACTGCTCAAAAAAATAAAGGGAACACTTAAACAACACAATGTAACTCCAAGGCAATCACACTTCTGTGAAATCAAACTGTCCACTTAGGAAGCAACACTGATTGACAATAAATTTCACATGCTGTTGTGTAAATGGAATAGACAACAGGTGGAAATTATAGGCAATTAGCAAGACACCCCCAATAAAGGAGTGGTTCTGCAGGTGGTGACCACAGACCACTTCTCAGTTCCTAAGCTTCCTGGCTGATGTTTTGGTCATTTTTTAATGCTGGCGGTGCTTTCACTCTAGTGGTAGCATGAGATGGAGTCTACAACCCACACAAGTGGCTCAGGTAGTGCAGCTCATCCAGGATGGCACATCAATGCGAGCTGTGGGAAGAAGGTTTGCTGTTGTCTGTCAGCGTAGTGTCCAGAGCATGGAGGCGCTACCAGGAGACAGGCAGTACATCAGGAGAGACGTGGAGGAGGCCGTAGGAGGGCAACAACGCAGAGGGACCACACTACCTCGCCTTTTGCAAGAAGGAGCAGAAGGAGCACTGCAGAGCCTGCAAAATGACTAGCAGGCCACAATGTGCATGTGTCTGCTCAACGGTCAGAAACAGACTCATGAGGTGGTATGAGGGCGCGACGTCCAAGGTGGGGGGTTGTGCTACAGCCCAACACCGTGCAGGACGTTTGCATTTGCCAGAGAACACCAAGATTGGAAATTCGACACTGGCGCCTGTGCTCTTCACAGATGAAAGCAGGTTACACTGAGCACATGTGACAGTCTGGAGCCGGCGTGGAGAACGTTTGCTGCTGCACATCTCGCAGCATGACGGTTTGGCGTGGGGTCAGTCTGGTGTGGGGTGGCATTTCTTTGGGGGGCGCACAGCCCTCATGGGCTCGCCAGAGGTAGCCTGACTGCCATTAGTTACGAGAATGAGATCCTCAGACCCTTGTGAGACCATATGCTGGTGCGGTTGGCCCTGGGTTCCTCCTAATGCAAGACAATGCTAAGACCTCATGTGGCTGGAGTGTGTCAGCAGTTCCTGCAAGAGGAAGCATTGATGCTATGGACTGGCCGTTTCCCAGACTGAATCAATTGAGCAATCTGGGACATCATGTCTCGCTCCATCCACAACGCCACGTTGCACCAGCAGACTGTCCAGGAGTTGGCGGATGCTTTAGTCCAGGTCTGGGAGGAGATCCCTCAGGAGACATGCGCACTCATCAGGAGCATGCCCGGCATTGTAGGGAGGTCATACAGGCACGTGGAGGCCACACACACTACTGAGCCTCATTTTGACTTTGTTAAGGACATTAAATCAAAGTTGGATCAGCCTGTAGTGTGGTTTTGTTGTCAGCACATTCAACTATGTAAAGAAAAAGTATTTAATAAAAATAGTTCTTTCATTCAGATGTAGGATGTGTTAGATTTGAGTGTTCCTTAGTTTTTTGAGCAGTGTATTTTTATGAGGCATACCAGGCCTCACCTGTCCAGTTTCAACTGAAATTGTCCAAGATGAACTAACTATAAGATGAACTAGTTGCTATGATGATGACTGCAAAACTGCTCATTACCTCAGTTGCTTGTCATAAGTATTTTAAAAGAACTGTCAGTCAGGGAGCTCCCCCCACTCCCCTATTACTCCGCGCCATAGCCGTTTTCAGCCTTACTGATAGTTAGACATGGAGAGAAAAAGTGAATTTCTCAAATTTTGATCATTTTTAAAATCGTGAAAAAATATAAAGGCTATTTTACATTTAATCCGGATGACTGTACTTGCCCTTTTAACAGGATATGTTGAAATGTGCCTCTCATCCTGGTTTCTAATCATCTCATTCTCAAAAACCAGGTTCATATAACATATGTGTTATTGAGGAATCTGTTAGAATGAATATGCTCATATATTTCCATCAAGAATGCCTGCTGGTCCAGATCTGTTTTGTGCTGTCTTGAATGTTTGCAGTGACATGACCATAGGATCTAACAAGATGGACTGTGACTGCCTCTCACCACATGGGTGCATTGAGCCGGTAGAGTTTCTCTGAAGCCTCGATGACCTTCCTGTGTTCGTTAGCCAGGATGCTGGCTCCCAGGTAGAAGCCTACATCCCAGTAGTCCTGCATCTTCTCCAAGCTGCCCTTCCTCCCTAGCAGGCTGCTCAAGGACACGCCTGGAAACACACACAACAAACACAAACACACAGACGGGCGCAGACAGACACAGAGGTTAGATAGTGAGAATATGATAGGAGAGAATCATCTGTTGATTGAATGATTAGAATATTCCACCCTGAAACATATAACTGGATGGAATTGATTAGAATGTATAAAATCATCATCAATAAATGTGTAGTCTAGTCAGAATGAGGGTAAAGACAACATGTCTTTATGGTATTTTAAACACAGACTGTCTGAGCTTGGTGCCGACCTGACTAGAGATTTGGGTGAGAACGGGGAGTACGTCTCAAGGACAAGGTCAATAATCTCTGTCGGCTGGGTAGCAGGACAATTGTGTGCGTATGGTTGTGTGAGTGTGTGGGCGTGAGAAGTCAGTATAAAATGAATTGTTTTGTATTCTTGACTTCAGAACGTTCCCGTGAATAAACCTTTTTGACTATTTTAGCTGGGCCTTTCATTCGACCAGGATCTTACAAATTCTGGTTTGCAGACTGAGGAATATAATTAAATTGGGTTATGTACCTTGAGAACAAGGTACTGATTCAGGGCAGTGGAGTGTCGGTGAGAACAATGTACCTATTTTGCGCAGCTCGATGGAGGTGTCAAATTCGTGGCCGGCAGCCATCAAGAGGACAACGTTGTTGATGCCGGAGTGAAGGGTTTGCTCTGTCTCGAAGGCTTTGCCGTACCTGGGGGAGAATCCATGAAGGGAGATTCAAATGGATTAATTAATTAACACATATTGCTGCCTAGTCAATGAGCTGACCTAACCAATGATTTGTTTAATAACAGCGTATCATATAGTATCAGGTGTGTCAGCTGTCATAAGCCTGACACCAGGTGTCATGTCTGTTTATGCCATCTGCTATGTCTTAATTCTAACAGTGTTATGCAGCCTTTATGACAGAGGACTCAAGTGTAACTGAAAAGGATGGAGGGAACTCAAAGGAATAACATAACATAGACTGATGTAGAGCCCTAGTAAGGAGGACTTGACTGGAGTGAGTGAAGGGATGCTGTGCGTACGGCGTGGATATTAGGACGAACAACAAGTCCGAGTGGCTTTGACACCAACTCCTTGTGACTCTAAGGCTGTACTAATATGGACACCGTAATGGTAGGTCTCACCAGTAGCAGGCCTGGTCTCGACTGCGATGGTCTTTAAAGCCAGAGCTCATGAACATGTCTTTGTAGATACGGCCGCAGAGGCAGTGCACGTCCGACGCCACCCTGRCACCTGACTCCACAATGGGCAGAATCAKCTCCAGGGCCTTGGCACGGTCACCTGGACGATTCCTCCTGAAGGTCAAAGATTAGGAAACATTATGACAGATGGAATCCTCAGAATCAACAGCCTGTGTCGTGCTGAAAGTTAAAGTGTCGGGTAAATTTCTTGAAGAAAATCTGTGTGCTTGATTCAGTCGTCTAAAATAATAAAGATAGGGGAAAAACAGTACTATGCTTTCAGCAAGCCCCCTAATTATGTGTTAAAATGGGGGTTGGCTCTCACCCATTTAGTGTTGTATACACATTATTTCCTTTTATGATATCATGTGAAAGACTATCGTCAAACAGAATATGTGAGCAAGACAAGTGGAGGAACAGTGGTACCTGTTTAAAGCAAATATGTAGTGAAAATTGATACTCTGCTGGGCAGCCACCAAGCACGTGGGCAAGTTGTTCAGGCTCTCTACCAGTTTGATAATGGCATCGTAGTCCTGAAGTCAGAAAGAGGACTGGATTACAGCAAACCCTTTATCAACATTATAATAACATCTCTGATTTCAAAGCATTATAAATTAGGCATAGCTGCAGACACCTTTAATATTTTTTAAATAGACATACAAAGTGAATATCCTCCCTCAAATTGATTTACTTTAACCCCTGCAGTACTTGTTACACATGCATGTAGGGTTGGGCGATGTCAACCTTTGTTCAAACGTGATTAAGTAGCCGTAACAACTGGTAATATAAAATTAATATCCCCCTTTATTTGCCAAGCCAAAAATATATACAGTACCAATCAAAGGTTGACACAACTACTCATTCAAGGGTTTTTCTTTATTTCTACATTGTAGAATAATAGTGAAGACATCAAAACTATGAAATAACACAAATGGAATCATGTAGTAACCAAAAAGGTATTAAACAAATCAAAATATATTTGAGATTGTTCAAAGTAGCCACCCTTTGCCTTGATGACAGCTTTGCACACTCTTGGCATTCTCTCAACCAGCTTCACCTGGAATGCTTTTCCAACAGTCTTGAAGGAGTTCCCACATATGACTGAGCACTTTGGTGCTTTTCCTTCACTCTGCGATCCAACTCATCCCAAACCATCTCAATTGGGTTGAGCTCAGGTGATTGTGGAGGCCAGGTCATCTGATGTAGCACTCCATCACTCTCCTTCTTGGTCAAATAGCCCTTACAGTCTGAGAAAGTGTGGGTCATTGTCCTGTTGAAAAACAATTGATAGTCCCACTAAGCGCAAAGCAGATGGGATTGCGTAGCACTACAAATGCTGTGGTAGCCATGCTGTTAAGTGTGCCTTGAATTCTAAATAAATCACAGACAGTGTCAACAGCAAGCACCCCACACCATCACACCTCCTCCTCCATGCTTCACAGTGGGAACCACACATGCAGAGATAATCCGTTCACCTACTCTGCATCTCAAAGACAATGCAGTTGGAACCAAAAATCTCAAATTTGGACTCATCAGACCAAAAAATAGATTTCCACCGTGTTTCTTGGCCCAAGCAAGTCTCTTCTTATTATTGATGTCCTTTAGTTGTGGTTTCTTTGCAGCTTGAAGGCCTGATTCACACAGTCTCCACTGAACAGTTGATGTTGAAGTGTGGTTACTTGAACTCTGTGAAGCAGTTATTTGGGCTGGAATTTCTGAGGCTGGTAACCTAATAACTTATCCTCTGCAGCAGAGGTAACTCTGGGTCTTCCTTTCCTGTGGCGGTCCTCATGAGAGCCAGTTCATCATAGCGCTTGATGGTTTTAAGACTGCACTTGAAGAAACTTTCAAAATTCTTGAAATTTTCCAGATTGACTGACCTTAATGTCTAAAGTAATGGACTGTCAATTTCTTTGCTTATTTGAGCTGTTCTTGCCATAATATGGACTTGGTCTTTCACCAAATAGGGCTATCTTCTGTAAACTAACCCTACCTTGTCACAACACAACTGATTGACGCAAACGCATTTAGAAGGAAAGAAATTCCACAAATTAACTTTTAACAAGGCACACCTGTTAACTGATATGCATTCCAGATGACTACCTCACGAAGCTGTTTGAGAGATAGCTTTGTACACTCTTGGCAGTCACAAGCAAAGGATGGCTACTTTGAAGAATCTCAAATATAAAATATATTTGGATTTGTTTAACACTTTTTTGGTTACTACATGATTCCATATGCGTTTTGACTGGTACTGTATATTTGTTTACATTTACAATAATACATACAGTTATAAAATGGACACTAAAAAGCCTGCTAAAACATATTTTAGTAGCCTATTCCTCTCTGTTGGAGCTGTGGCATAAAATAAGTGTGTGTCTGTGTGTGCCGACATATATTATGGGTTGTAAATCATGAAGGGCCCGGCTGCAGAGCATGCAACTCTGCTGTCCCCAGAACTGGATAATTATTCAATGATTTGCATTTTTGCCTAATCTTCCTCTCTTCTTAGGCCTAGGTTTCTATACGTTGTAGGTAGGTTCTGTACATTGTTAATAATAGGCTATTGAAGTAGGCCTACTCTACACATCATTTCTTTCATAAGCTTTGCTCAGCGGCCTACTTGGGAAATATCTTTTATAACTTTAACTTGTCTTAATGCTTTTGATAGGCTATTTTAATTAGTAGGATTTGGCTTTTGGCCGTTTGGTTCGCAACGGCAAGTAGGAGGGATGAATAACTTATTTTAGACTAAGGTTTGTTGAAACTACTCATTCTATTTTTCTATCTTGCTCTCGTATGTTCCACCTCTCATTATTACCTTAGGACTATCATGTTAAGTTATTCAAAAACAACTTGAAACTGTCTGAGAACTCTGTATTTGATCATGAAGTAGTACGACGGGAGGAGGCAGGAGAAAGCCAGCATGCATAAAAACGGATGTCATATTCAAGTCAAATGGGGAGAAAATACAAAATTTGGATTTTAAAATAATTAGACACCGGATTGTCCGCTATAAAAAAAATGTATATGCTTCGGCTATATGCCCATTGAGAAAGAAAAAATATGTTTCTGAAAGGACATTTTGCGCTGCTTTGGTGAAAATCTTAGCTGTCTACATCGCTCTTTTGCATTCTGTAAATTCTTTGTAACATATTTATTGAAATAGGTTATGCAGGCTATAGCAAAGAAAAAGCCCACTTGGCATGGCCCTGCTGTGGGCTGCTCTGTCAGCTCTTTGCTGCGTGGAGCCAATCAAGTTGAAACAGGCTATACATTGTCAGTCACATCACGATGTCATCACCATCAGCGAGAACTTGCAATCGTCTTCGATATCCGATACTATCATAATATCACCCAACCCTAAAAGTTCTTGCCTACAACCGAGACCCCTGATAAGATGAGTTTATTTTTTACTTAGAATGACCTTGGAGGGCTGCTATCTAATCATTGTTAGCATTCAATCCCCTTTATATTGGTCTTTGTGTACACAGAGAAAGAGCATTAATGTCTCAATGAAGGTAGTCAACCAAACACAGGCAAACATCATGCAGACTGTAGATCCGCCACACTAACACACAGGTTTTAAAGGTAGATTCGGCGATGCATGAAGTAAACTGCAGAGTTGGGCCAATTTCCACACCAACTAAAAGTACGAGGCACGGGGCTAAAATGCTCAGCTATTTTGGTCCCGCAGCTATCACATTGCAGCAGTTACTCTGTGAGTGAACTGTCTTGCGTCACGCTTGTCTGCAATATGTGTGGTTCAGTCTTCTGCTCGTGGTCATATCGCCGATTCTCACAAAAGCATTCCACAGTCATAAAAGTGAGCCCATGCCAAAAAATCTACTGCCCAAACACAACAGCCACCATAACATAAACAAGGGCAGTCTTGACACTGGCAAACACAGAACCACTGAGCCCTGGGTCGTGTTCATTAGGCACCAAATGGTAGGGACTACCTGGACTTGTCCGATAAGAAGCGCTCGTTTTCATATTCCATTACACAAAGCTTTGCTACAGTGTAACCTAATAAACATGATCCAGGTCCCTCGCTCCCATAGCTAAGCCCACCTGGACATCCCGGTACGACAGCAGTAGGTTCATGATGATGTCTGGGCTGAGCAGCTCCACCGTGTCAAGGCGCTTCTGGATGCGGCCCAGCTCCTGACTCAAGTCCTGGCCACTGAAGCGCTCCCGGGCCGTGCGGATCTCATGCCGGATGGACTCCCGGAAGTACTCACTAATAAGAGAGTCAGTTTTACACTTACACTTAACCCCTGAAAATGCTTGTGATCCAGGGGCATATATTGTATATAACACAAATGACTGATAATAGCTCATGTCTAACTGAAAGACATTTGCAGTTGGGCAGTCTAGACATTTCCAAGCTTAACCATGTACTTTATTTGCTGCTATTCTCCCACCCAAACAAGCTAGCGAACCAAGCAGATTGGTTGGGCAAAAAAACTAAGTGAAAGACACAATGAGGGAGTCATAAGGGAATAACTAGACATGCAGCGTGGGTAGCATGACATGCTGACCTGGCATGAACGTGCACATTATCCAGCAGTTGAATGAGCCTCTCTACCAGTGGGGTGAGGAGGGGTTCCAGTTGGAAACTTGGCTGCATCAGTTCTTTGATGCCGCTTAAGAGGGTCGCGTCGCAGGCAAACACCTTGCCCTGTGGCAACACTACATACGGGATGAACGTGTAGCTCCCACACTGCTCCTGAGGGAAGACACACATACGGGCATTAACATACAAGCTCTCACACACAAGCATTACCTATATGCAGCATACATAAACATATGATGACCAAAACCCGGCACACTATTAGCAAACAGAAACATATACAATATTCACCTTGGAACCACTGTATTAACATGTGTTAAAATATTAGGAAATGTTTTTGCTTAATCCCATCTCTGCAAAAGCTTTATAAATATAAATGAGGTGATGAACATTGTTCCATTGTCATATGCCTGCTTGAGGACTTATGACAATGGAGTACTCATCTTGCTACCTTATCCATTCCAGAGTGGTATCATGCTCTAATAGTGGCGCTGCTTTAAACACACATATCTACTAAACACACACATCCGCTTGATAGGCCTAAGGAAATCCATTGCCCTATAAACCGATAAAAGACTGCAATTCAACCTTTGTTCAACAATGCAGAGAAAACAACCTTAGGATCAATCTATATCAGAGACATCTGGGCTAAAAAAGTCACAAATCCTTATTTTTTTTTTTTTAAGTACAGCAGTAGTTATTGGCAATATTATGCAACTGGTGGTGGGATTGTTGTGGCAATGGAAAGGACATTTTTATGGCACTGTGGCCTACTTCTTCCAAAATGTCACACCCTAAAATCTGTTTACAACCCAATTTGCCCCCAAAGTGAGCTGGCAAAAGGCCCACTTGGTCCCTTCGTCAATCATTTAATTATTGTAAACTCTCACGATGCCCTGCGTGTACCTTGAGTGCTTGTAGGTCACTGTCCTGCTTGTAACAATACAGGATGATGTTATTGGTCATGCTGAAGCTCTCTCTTACGCCCAGGTGATAGAAGAGTGACTGCTGGCAGCAAGTGTCACTAATTTCCACCACTGCCACATCTGTCAAAAGAGAAGGGTCAAATTAAGTGTCGAAATTCGAAAACACCCGTGCAGCGCAGATACACATTTAAAATACCTGTGTGTGCAGAACACACACTAACTTTTTGGCCAACAACAATTTAGAAGAATTAAGTAGTGTGGTGTCGCAAATGCCTTGCTGACAGTCGACATGACTATACTTGCCTGCATTGTAGAAGATATCAAGAACGTCAGTCGTCCCAAGCGATATCCTCTCGAAAGGAATGGTTTTGAACACCGCGTGCGTATCCGCGCAGGCTTCTTTCACACACTTCAGTGACAGATTATCTTCTGTCTGTGGCAGGGATGCATCCTCAACGATAATGTATGCAACAGCAACAGCCCTAGTCCGACTCCGGGGTGAAATAATGTGCTTATTCGAGGTGGTGAGATCAATAGCCAAGGGGTCCTGCCATAAACTTCCAGCTGATACCCAAACAGGATCCTTTCTCTTGACCTCGTGCAGGCTCATACGCCTGCGTTCGGTGGTATACATTTTCCCAAATATTCAAGAACGCATATTCCAGTATGTCATAGACAGTGGAGCTCTGTTCCTGTAAATTCCCCAGGTGCGTCTCGTCTCGACCCGTCTCCAGTGACATTCCGCGAACTGTTCCCTTACACGCCTTCAACCCCTCCCATATCCCCGGCTACGAACTCGCCCAATGTCTACACGCAAACCTCAAACACAGGACACGTTACAATATGGATATAAACAAACTTCTTTCTCATTGGTGTAGCAAGTGTTCATGTGCACCTGAACATCGCATCCCCTTTGGTATTTTATTAGGATCCCCATTAGCTGCTGCTACTCTTATTGGGGTCCACACAAAACATAATCACAGAACATCAATAGACAAGAACAGCTCAAGGACAGAACCACATAAAACATTTTTAAACGGCATATGTAGCCTACATATCAATGCATACACACAAACTATCTAGGTCAAATTAACTGTTGGATTTACAGCGGCTCCTCTACGACCTCTGCTGGCGTAGCCAGAAATTCGTTGGGTGGGCCTGCAGAAATGTTGCTATTTAGATACATTTGGTCGTTTTATAGCTAATCTCATGCTATTCTACACATTTTGCTATGATGCTGATAGAAAATATTGCTATTTTAAAGCTAATTTCCTGTAATTCTACACATTTTTCCAAGGGAGAAAGAATTGTGTTTATTTCCATATTGTAATGTGTCCTGTGTTTTTTAGTTTGCGTGTCTCAGAGCTCCATGTCTTATCTGTCACGTCCGTGCGTAATGGGAGCACGGGCGACTCCATAAGTAATACTTTTGCCACCTATTGGCCTGTAGAACTATTGTTATTAAACATGTATTCATTAAACTGGTACCGGGGGACCTTCAGATAAGTCTTGTGAGGCGTGTTTGCCTCTTGAGCAAAACAACCGACATGTATGTAGCCCCAACTGTTCGGCTGCTACAGACAGACGTCCCGTTGAAACTTCTGGGGGAGGGGGTTGATTGAGACACATCCCATGCAGAAATAGATCTGTTTTAAACAGAAGGATTTTTTTATTATGTTAAATTGATTTCCGCAGGGCAGTGGAAATTGTATAGGGTTAATATGCCATATTTCATATTTGGGCAAAGAGCTCCATGTTTAATAATGGTATGGTCCATAGGGAGGTGCCATAGGCATACAGGTACCTGTTTCACCTATGAGCTGGAGTTACGTTCTAGCATGTGAGATGTGTGGGAGGCTGTCCATAGCATGGTATACCCCAACCTGGTTTAGTAGTGTAGGACTGGTTACGGCTTAAGTTTTCTATTTAGATTAAACTCTGTATTTTTGAGAGTCTGTTCATTTTGTAAATATGTAGATTATGTAAATATTCATTCATTGGATTTCGTCATTCACCAGGAACCACCTTTCACTGTTAAAAAAATTGGACACCATTTTGCACCTGCTCCTGCTGCTTACTGCCTATAAGGCTGCTTCAACATTGAGTCTCTACGACAGCATCAGACAAAATTTGGCATTTTTCAAGCTAACTTCCTGCGATTCTACACATTTTGTAATGGGGCAGAGACTTTTTGTTGTTGCAGCGTTAAAGCTAATATCCTGCAATTCTACACATTTTGCCATGAGGCAGAAAACCAGAACTGTGTTATGTTCCAAAAACATTTCAAGGGGAATACAAGAAGTATTGATGGAGTACTATGGAGCCTCCAAGCCCCATGTTGCCCAGGGTTAAGAACATACACTGTAGAAAAGGAGCTAGGCTATAAGTTATTTTTGTTCTTAATATCGACATTAATAGTAGAATGATAGTGTTTCACAATATTCTTCCCAAAAAATGTATTAGGTTCACACAATATTACATTTAAGGGTAGAGCTTTCTTATTGGTCAACAAAAGACAACCAGTTCGTGGTCACATTGACTGAGTTTCCTTTCGCTTCAACAATGACAAGAAACTGACATGTGGTGAATCCTTAGTGGCTCGTTTCAGCTCAGTTGATCCTAATACCATGTTTTATTTGTAGGTGTTTTGACTGATGTCACATCTATGATTATATGGCAAAGAAATTGGTATCTAGCCAACAACCTAAGAATGTATTGAGAAAGAAACAAGTGCTCATTGTGCAACTTTGTGTTTTCAATAAACATTGGAGATAGACTAAAATCTATGCCAACCCCGTGTTTTGCCCCATAGTTGCGCACTTGTTGGTTTGTTGCTAAACAATCAATCCCTTCTATATCCCCAAATTAAGATTCCACAGCCACAAAGTCAAAATTGGCTACAAAAAAAAATAGGTTAGGGTTTAATTTAAGGTTAGCATTGCAGTTGTTACGGTTAAATTAAAATGTTAAGAGAAATTGTAGAACTGGGCGGGGTTTATGACTCTGTGGTTATAGAAACGAGTGACGACCAATTGACCAGGGCCAGCAAATCTCGTTGTGAAATTGACTGGGGCCAGCAAATCTCATAGTCAAATTGACTGGGGCTGTGCGATTTCTACATGTTTGACGTTTGTTGGCCACAGTCAATTTGACAAGAGACAGTTCGTCCTTTGTTGACCAATAAGGCTGCACCATTAGAATGCAGTTGTGTGAGCCCCCAATAAAAAAACAATTGAAAATATATCACTATATATATTAAAGGACATTTAAGGACTTTCTTGAAATTACAATGCAAAAATGTTACATTAGTTAAAAAAAATATTATTACATTGTATTGCATTACACCCTCTAAACTTATTTGATAGATACCAGTCTTTGGCCAAAATATGTTCAATTTGTTGTGGTTAGCAATATTCATGTAATATTTATCTGGCAGTACCTCTGTGGCTCAAACTTTGAGAACCGTCAGGGGTACTCAACTCTTAACCTACGAGGTCCGGAGCCTGATGGTTTTCTGTTCTACCTATAATTAATTGCACACACCTGGTGTCCCAGGTCTAAATCAGTCCCTGAAAAGAAAATGCAGTGTAACTGGCTTTGAGGTCCAGAGTTAAGTTTGAGGGGTCTACGTGATACTATTACTGATGATATGACAAATGAGAAAATGTTACTCACACAAAGCAGCGCGGCATAGGACTGCAGGCGAGGCTAATAAAACTGAAAACCGCGGTTATCAGAATTTTGGGTACATTAGTCTGTAGAGCTTGCGAAATTTACATGTGGTTTATAACTTGACGTGGCTTACTGTGTGGTTACGATGGTTTACTTGAACATACATCAACCATCAAAGTTATGGCGAACAAATATCAACAAAACTAAGTCTTTCACAACCTTTATGTACAATACAAAACACCTAAAATGGAACTACAATGTAGATGGTGTTCAAAAAAGTAAAAAACAAAATTGTCTTTGTAGTGGGAATAGTCACGCTGTACAGTGTGGTATGATCTTTGTCCAGAAACCTCCATAGCCTAGTCAATTCGGTGGTAAAGACTGGGTAAACGAGAATACACTGCGACACACACGTTTTTCTCTACGTCACAAGCAGCACACATTTAAAGCAGATACATACACACATATGCTTTCTTTACTCCTGGTTGCAACGCTCAAACCCAAATACAGTACACTACATAATGAATCCAGCGTTCACATTCAATACATCCAGTGTATTTACAATTAAGGTCTGGACATAGGCTAGCCTTCAGCAATATACTAATTTATATTCAATGTTCTATTCCAAAAATATAATAACAAAATAATTTTTTGTAAAGTAACTTCTTTCTGGCATTGAGCACTTGTGTTGAACGTAAGCAGTCAGATATGGGAGGGGGAAGAAATCAACCACACTACTGATCTTAAGTTAATGTCCTGAGAATAGAGAGTACTGAGACCTGTTACTGCAGGTTAAAGCAGGTTTTTATGACCGCCAAAGAGACCACAAAGACTTCTCCTACCACTTTTTTTATTTGTTCCGTTAACACTGAAAGCTGCTTAACGCAACACGCCATCTGTGCAGTTCATTGTTCCATCCGTGTTAAGGAGATGGCCAACAGGTGGTAGGCATCAGTGAGAATATTATTTTCCAAAAATACACTTGACTGGATAATCCATGGCCCTGTCAGAATACTTGAAAGCACGCACATTTCCTTCCGCGTTTCCCTGAGGTAAGCACATATTTACTAAGCAAAATCCTACTATTTTCAACAATCTAACCAATTAAGCTCTGTAATTACTTCAAGAAGGAAAGTAGGACGGAAGGACGCATGTCGCAACTATTCGAAAAGGCTCAGAGATCTTGCATTCACTTGTCCAGGCCCTCGTCATCTTCCTCCGCCCTGGCGTCCACCTCGGCTGTGTCGGAGAACTCATGCAGCAGGACGTACTCGCGGCTACTGAAGCCAAACTTGAGCACGTCCTTCTCCTTGAGCTCGTAGTAGCGCTGCGCCTCGATGCGCTGGTTGTTCAGGTAGGTGCCATTGCCCGAACCTAGGTCAATGATGTAGGGCTTCACCCGCCGCCCGCCAGTTCCATCCGAACGCGTGAACTCCACCAACCTGGAAATCAGCAGACACAGAAAGAACTACATTACCCAGATGTTGAGTGTCCCGACCTAGAGATTGAAATCACATAAACCCAACAGAACTACATTAACCAGATGTCATAAGTGTCAGACCTCAACAAAATGTTGGGAAATTATGTAAGTGGGAAAATGGCATAATTTCAAAACAGAGACCATTTCAAAGGATTAGCAGCTAAACTTATGTCATCCCGAGGGCCTGATTTGAGCAACCAAGTGATTGTCAGATCTCACCTGTACTGGAACACAGCGTGCTGTTTGGAGCAGGAGGGGTGGTCGATGGGAATATCAGCAATCTTCCTCTGCCGCCCCATCAGGTAGGCACTCTGCCTGTGCACGTACATGACCGGAAGCTGCTCATCGTTCTTGAAGGGGTACAGTCGCCACCTGCGCTTGGGGATGCGAGCCTCGGGGGGCTCGTTGTACTTGATCACTTCCCCCCTGAACGTGTTGGTATCTTCCGTGAGCGCACCAGACAGTTCAAAGTTGGGCTTCTCTTTATCGACTGGGGGGCTTTCATTGCCCTCGCCCCCCTCTTGGGTACCATGTCCGAAAGCTTGTCCCTCACCATTGTTCTCCTCAAACCGGTGCCGGTTGTCCCGTCGTTGATTGTCGTGCTGCTGTCTCTCTGCCTGCTGCTCCTGGAAGGAGCGGGACTCTCGCTCTCTGGGCCTGTCCCCACCTCCACCCCGCTCTCTCTCTCCTCGTTTTCTCTCCCTGGGTCTGTCAGAATCTCCGGGTCCGTCAGCCTGCTCCCACCTACTTCGCCGCACTGGTGGCTCCGAGGGCTCTGGCTTGTCGTTGCGGTCGCGCCTTCTATGGTCATCGGCACCTCGGTCAGCACCGCGGTGGTCACCCTGCTCCTGTTGGGGAGACAGTGGGACAGGAATATTAGCATAACTCCCAAGTCAAGCACCGGGTCAAAATTAGTTGGAAAAGTGTTATTTTTTAAAGAACATATTTGCTGCATTGAAAGTTTTACATGAATGCATTTCCCCCAATTGTTACATTTACTCATAAGTAGTGATAGAATCACCCGCTTTATTTTGACATCGGCACCGCGGGGAGGGCTTCGGCTCCTGCCGGTGTTTTTGGGCGATCTGTCTCGTCTTCCCAACGCCCTTCTACCTGGCGAATGACCTTTTGCCCTGGGTGGCGATCTAGTCAATCAAATCAACAAGGAAAGTCTTTAAAACCAATAGCTAATTTAACACCAAGGCTAACTAGCTACAACGGACAGCTCCTAGCTTCTCTCAGCGACATCTGACAAATAATTCGTAATACGGGGTTCGACATACAGGATGGCCGCTGGCCTAGGGAGTCAATCATCCGTGTCAGTGGTCTGCTTGGGCCAGTGAAAAAATATATTGTAATAATGCTATTTTCAATCTGGGACATAGATTTGATGAAAAACTGAAATTCACAAAGCTGTTACTTCTTTATGCACATTATTTATAACACGCACCGCACACATAGCCGTTGAGAAGAAAATAATCTGTCGGGCAGCAAGAGGATGCAGCTTTCAACTGGTTGTCACAGAAGACGTTTCAACTTATGCCAACTTCCAGTAAAAGCTAAGGCAACAATGGGTATGCAAACCGGGTATTTAAAAAGTTTGGTCCGATGTCATGGTTAAATCTTTGTGATGCGCAATTCAGTCATCAGGCTCTGAATGAACATTTCTAAATGCTTTCCTAAAAAACCTTCCCAATTTGTTTTGCTAACTCTGGCATCACATTTAGGCCAAATGGTACAGTACAGAAACACCATTAGCCGAACTGTCTCTTGCTAGGTGCGCAATTTAATTGAAAGGCAACTACACCCTCCTCCAACATACATTTTTTTCCTGACCTCAAAAGCGGTCTCCTGATGTGGTTTAAGCATTGTTTGGGATTTAGAACATCACATTTTTATAATTTTCTATATATAAAAAGTGTGATTTTGAGGGTGAAACCCAGACAAAAATAGGAAAACCCAGAAACTGGGAAAATTGAATTTAGCAAAAGATATGATTTTATAGGGTCCTGCTGACTGTTAAAAATCACGAATAACACCCTTTGAGATTACGTTAAGGTTTTATAAACAATCAATGTAAATATTATATTGTCAAGTTAAAATGAAATTATTAGTGTATGGAGGGTAGGTTATTATAGGCTACTTGCTCAGCCTGCAAAATATGTATATAATCAACTGATATTTAAATTATGCGCGCATTATCCTTTTTCCTGTGAGATCTTGGCCCGGGACAGTGTATAATTTCTTCCATTTGGTCCAGTAGCTTTCAGTTGGCACTGGGCTGGTGTGCCACTGGCAAATTTACCATTTATAGCTCGTCTGATTAATCAGGCTGTAATACAGAATTGGTATATACAGCCTGAAACAAATGACCGCAAAATCATGTAAATGTTCCTTAAAAATGTCCCTTAAATCGAACCATATACCTACCGGCTCTCTAAAAAGTTGGGTAAAGAATACTTTGCTGTGGATATTTTCTCAAATTTGGAGAAGATGAAGGACAAACCACTCAGACAACCAGTAATGTTTAAATGTAATTTTATTCAACATTCTGGAGGCATGAGTTTCGGGCTGCGTACCAATTAACTGTGTATTACTGCCTGATTAATAAGACTAAACACATACAAGGCCCTCCCTCGTCCTTCGTTGGGCAAATCCGACCATGACTCCCTTCTCCTGCTTCCTGTTAACAAACCAAAGCTCAAAACAGGAAGTACCAGTGATGTGCTCAATATGGAGGTGATCGGAAGCAGACGAGAGGCTACAAGACTGTTTTGCTAGTACAGACACTCGTGATATGTGGCAGGGCTTGCAGATGATAAGGGATTAAAGGGAAACCCAGAGTTGCCCAGCGATGCAGAACTCCTAAACAAGCTAAATGCCTTTCATGCTCGCTTCAAGGAATAGAACACTGTGCCTTGCTTGAAAGCCCATTTTCCCGGATGACTGATATCCAATTCACATACCGCCCCAACAGATCCACAGATGATGCAATCTCAATTGCACTTCACAATGCCCTCTCCCACCTGGACAAGAGCAGAAATAACTATGCAAGAATGCTTTTCAGACTACAGCTCATCACCAAGCTAGGGGACCCAGTGACTGAACCCTTAACTCTGCAACTGGATCCTGGGTAGGCAACAACAATTGCCACGCTGACCATCAACACAGGTGCCACTCAGGGGTGTTTGCTTAGTCCCCTCCTGTACTCCCTGTTCACCCACGCAGCTGCATGACCACACGCGACTGCGCCCTCTGACCCTCAAAGTTCTACAACTGTACCATCGAGAGCATGACAGGCTGCATCACCGCTTGGTATGGCAAATGCACCGCCCTTGACCGCAAAGCACTTCAGAGGGTGGTGCGGACAGCCCAGTACATCACAGTCAGAGGAAGGCTAGAAAAATTGCGAAAGACTCAAGCCAGACTATTCACTCTGCTGCCGGCCGGAACATCGGCTCTCAGACCAACAGGCTCCGATACAGGCTCCAAGCCATAAGACTGCTCAATAGCCAGTTAATGGTACCAGAACTATCTGCATTGACCCTAAGCACACTCACTAGACTACATACACTATACTGACACTCCCACACAGACAATACAAACTACACATGCATAAACATTTACATTCATCATTTGCTGCTGCTCCTCTTTATTTTACTCATTATCTATCCTGATGCCTAGCGAAGTCACCGTCTTCATGTGCATATCTACCTCAAATAGCTCGTACCTATGCACATTGACCTGGTACTTGCTGTATATACTGTCAAATCAAAATCAAATAAAATGTTGTCACACGTGCCAAATACAACAGGTATATAGACCTTACCGTGAAATGCTTCATTACAAGCCCTTAACCAACAATGCAGTTAAGAAAACAGAGTTAAGAAAATATTTCCTAAATAAACGAAATATATAAAAATATATATTTTTTAAATTAACAAAACTCTGCATAATTGGGATGGGCTCGTAAGCAAGCATTTCGCGGTAAAGTCTCCAGTGCTTGTGACAATTTTATTTGAATTCTAGCTAGCTTAAATGAGCTAGCTAATTGAGGGAAAACTAGGCTGCATTCAGTCATTTACTTTGCACACTACCACCTAATAAGAACTAGGTACAATCCTGACACCGTGTTATTAACGTTTAGAAACGTCAATAATCATCACTTCCATAAGTCTTTCAAGACATGTGGAACTTATCAGCGAGAAATAAAATAAAAATACACTCAAACAGTTTTGCAGATCCATTCAGCTATGGTTACCTCCACCAGATGAAACCACACTCAACTACACTTAACGAATTATGTTTACACAGGTTTTGGGATGGAGCATGCTAGCTAGATAGCTAATTAGCACAGGTGGTCGGTCGCCTCGTCTTCAGAAACAAGCGCTTTAACGTGGAGATATTTCAGTGTGGGAACACTAACCTTAATCCAATCAAGGCGTGTATCAATTTAGCCTTTTGTTTTTCGAAAATTATTATTTATATGAAAAATAAGTACCGCCAGCGACGCGTGTTAATGTTCAGATTGAGCGTCGGTGCTCATAACAAAACTCCCCGTACAGAAGACAACGTTGTTCAATGACTTGTCTAATGTAATGGAACAAGAGTCGTGATCAAGGGCTAATTGAGGGTTAACGTTACACGACTAAAGCATAACAATAACGCCTACTAGTTAGCTAGCTAAATCGTTAGCTTAGTGGCTAGCTAGTTGCTATTATTGATGTGTAACATCATGGCCTTGCAACCCTACGGTGTAATTTGTGTTCGCTAACTACAATACCATACACCCATGAAATCAGGGTACCTGCTCGTTCGTCTCCTCTGCGGCGGTGGGCTTGGGCTGCCGTTGGACCCCGAACTCGAGCGCCGTGATCTCTGGGGCCTAGCAGGGCTGAGTTTCTCTTGTTTGATTTTCGTTTTTGAGTCCCGCACCGGGGATTCCACTCTTTTATGCCGTCTCTCTTTATCCATTATGAAACTTAACCAATAGTTGTAAATCGACTAAATAAAGTTCATAGCGAATACATATGTTTAAAAAGTGAACAACAAACCCCACTGTAAACGCTGAGAAAGTTCTCTATTGTGCGCAAGGAAACGAGTTTCCGCTTCCGGCAGAACGCTTTAAATATTTTTCACCGTGACTATGGACTAGTTCACTTTAGTTCCGTTGTAATATTGCAGACCTATTCTATCATCTTTTCAATAAGGTCATACACCTACACAATGTTATACTTAAATGTATGTACTTAATTTTCCTTCCCCATTTCATAGCGTCAAATGTTTGAAACAACTCTGAATCATGCCTTCGAGCAGCTCGGATAGGTTAGTGAGTAGCGCATGGAATTAAGTTGCCATGGTAAAAATAAACAATTAAACGTCTTCAATTCACATTTCAACAACACACATTCCTTGAGACATTACCTGCTACAACAAAACACTTTTTTATGTGTAGTGTAATCAAAGTATCACAATGATTCCTCCGGCTGATTCTCTGCTGAAATATGACAACCCAGTCTTGGTGAGCAGAAACACAGAAAAGAAGTCTCCAAAGGTAGGATAACGTTAAAACACGTTTTTAATGCTGGCTGCTAACGTTAGTTACAGTAGCTAAATGTATCCATATAGTGGTATCTAACATACATTAATTATGTCCACTGTCATTATTTTGAAATCAATGTCATGGCAATGTGCCTAGTGAACTGTGAGAGATGTCAATCAATTGTATTATTATTTTTTCAACAAATTGGCTGAAGATTGATGTTCTTCTAATCTAAATGATGTGTACTGCAAATTCAGGCACGGCCCCTGAAAGTGGCTCCACAACAGCCTGCCATGACTGGCCCTGTGCCACCTCCACCCAAACCCAAGACCCCCTCAGCTGATACCAACAAACAGCAAACCGAGGAGATCCTCAATGCCATCCTACCACCCAGGTATGACATGACACGGACACATCTTTACTGATAACACCCTTCTCCCTATTTTTTCCTCTTAGGGAAATTAACCAATATTCCCGGTTTCGCAAAACCTGAAATTTGGCAACCCTGTGTTAATCTCAGCTCTACCACTGTTACAGGGAATGGATGGAGACCAACCAGCTGTGGGTGCAGCAGGTGTCCAGCACGCCGTGTACCCGCATGGATGTGGTGCACCTACAGGAGCAGCTGGATCTGAAGCTGCAGCAGAGACAGGCCAGGGAGACGGGCATCTGCCCAGTCCGCAGGGAGCTCTACTCCCAGTGCTTCGGTAAGGAGAGAGAGGAAGGCGAGATGAGATGCATGGACGGTAGTAATAGTAGAAAAGTGTGTTGGATACAAATCCTAAAAGCCGGGCCAGTTTCCAAGAGGACCTAGATTAGGCTAGCCTCAAGCTGGTTCTGAACTAAAAAGCAATTTCACTGGGTTTAATCTGTGTCCGGGAAACTGGTTCTAAAAAATGTTGCATTGTGAGTTTGTGTTAAACTCTAAGCCATTGATTGCCTGTAGATGAGTTGATCAGACAGGTAACCATCAACTGTGCTGAGAGAGGACTGCTGTTGTTGCGTGTGAGAGACGAAATCCGTATGACCATTGCTGCTTACCAGACACTGTACGAGAGCAGTGTGGCCTTTGGCATGAGAAAAGCTCTGCAGGCTGAGCAGGGCAAGTCTGACATGGAGAAGAGGGTAAGGAAATGGTTCACACACAAACATTTTACACTTTTCAAAAAATAAATTTGCATTTTCCAACCTTTGCATAATTGTAGATTGACCTCTACATTTAGAATGCTTGACCTGTCTGCAGTGTCACTGGAAAACTTTTCAAGCAACCAAGCTAGTGTAGACCAGCAGAGGGAGCCATCTTCCTAGCCCTCATGGCTGCATTTACACAGGTAGCCTAATTCTGATCTTTTTTCCACTAATTGTGTCTTTTGATCAATCACATATAATCCTTTCACAGATCTTTTTCAGAGTTGATCTGATTGGTTAAAAGATCAAATTAGTGAAAATAAATATTAGAATTAGGCTGCCTGTCTAAACCCAGCCCATGACGTCAGAGAACGCTCAGCTTTTACCACTTCATCTTACAGATAAAGCTAAAGATAGTAAATGAGGAGAAACAATCCAAGTGAATGGACTGCTGCACCATTGAATGATTAAAAACCTTTATTACCCCAAAGAGAATTTGATTTGCATCTACTTGTGTAGATCTCCGATTTGGAGAACGAGAAGAGGGACCTGGAGAGACAGGTTAACGAGCAGAAGGCCAAGTGTGAGGCCATTGAGAAGAGGGAGACTGAGAGACGGCAGGTGGAGGAGAAGAAACACACAGAGGAGATTCAGTTCCTGAAGAGAACCAACCAGCAGCTCAAGGTAAAGGCGCTCAGTCATCATCGCTGTGCGGTCCTGCCAACTCCTATGGGCATTGTCGTGCCAAATAAGAAAGGCAGGATTTTCCTGAAGTCTTTGAAATGAAATCAATAATTTGATGTCATTTGAAATATACATGCAACATCAAAAGTGTTGGTACCAGCTGAAATTATCCCAGAAACTTTTCACATGCACAAAAATATTACATCCCTGTTAGTTTGCCAAGATAATCCATGCACGTGACAGGTGTGGCATATCAAGAAGCTGATTAAACAGCATAATTTAAACAGGTGCACCTTGTGCTCGGGACAATAAAAGACCACAAGCTCCCTCAACATTTTTGAGGGAGCGTGCAATTGGCATGCTGACTGCAAGAATGTCCACCAGAGCTGTTGCCAGAGAATTTAATGTATATTTCTCTACCATAAGCCACCTCCAACAATTTAGAGAACTTGGCAGTACGTCCAACCGGCCTCACAACCGTAGACCACGTGTAACCACGCCAGCCCAGGACCTCCACATCCGGCTTCTTCACCTGCGGGATCTTCTGAATCCAGCAAACCGGACAGCTGATGAAACTGTGGGTTTGCACAACTTTAGAATTTCTGCACAAACAGTCAGTTTATCTGCGTGTTCATTGTCCTCACCAAGGTCTTGACCTGACTGCAGTTCGGCGTCGTAACGGACTTCAGGGGGAAAATGCTCACCTTTGATGGCCACTGGAACGCTGGAGAAGGGTGTGCTTCACGGATGAATCCCAGTTTCAAACTGTACCACAGGCATTGAAGAGTGGGACAACATTCCACAGGCCACAGTCAACAGCCTGATCATCTCTACGCGAAGGAGATGTCGTGCTGCATAAGTCCAATGGTGGTCACACCAGATACTGACTGGTTTTCTGATCCACGCCCCTACCTTTAAAAAAATATATCTGTGACCAACAGATGCATATCTGTTTTCCCAGTCATGTGAAATCCATAGATTAGGTCCTAATGAATTTATTTAGATTGACTGACTAAAAAAAATATATATACTGTATATTAAACCTTTATCAGGTAAGCTAGTTGAGAACAAGTTCTCATTTACAACTGCGACCTGGCCAAGATAAAGCAAAGCAGTGCGACAGAAACAACAGAGTTACACATGGAATAAACATGCGTACAGTCAATAACACAATAGAAAAAAAAGAACGTCTATATACAGTGTGTGCAAATGGCATGAGGAGGTAAGGCAATAAATAGGCCATAGTAGCAAAGTAATTACAATTTAGCAGATTAACACTGGAGTGATAGATGAGCAGATGGTGTGTAAGTAGTGATACTGGTGTGCAAAAGAGCAACAAAACAATATGGGGGATGAGGTAGGTAGATTGGGTGGGCTATTTACAGATGGACTATGCACAGCTGCAGCGATCGGTTAGCTGATGTTTAAAGTTAGTGAGGGAAATGTAAGTCTCCAGCTTCAGCGATTTTTGCAATTCGTTCCAGTCACTGGCAGCAGAGAACTGGAAGGAAAGGTGGCCAAAGGAGGTGTTGGCTTTGGGGTTGACCAGTAAGGTATACCTGCTGGAGCGCGTGCTACGGGTGGGTGTTGTTATCGTGACCAGTGAGCTAAGGCAGAGCTTTACCTAGCATAGACTTATAGATGACCTGGAGCCAGTGGGTCTGGCGACGAATATGTAGCGAGGGCCAGGTGACTAGAGCATACAGGTCGCAGTGATGGGTGGTATAAGGCGCTTTGGTAACAAAACGGATGGCACTGTGATAGACTACATCCAATTTGCTGAGTAGAGTATTGGAAGCTGTTTTGTAGATGATGTCGCCGAAGTCAAGGATCGGTAGGTTAGTCAGTTTTACTAGGGTAAGTTTGGCGGCGTGAGTGAAAGAGGCTTTGTTGCGAAATAGAAAGCCGATTCTAGATTTGATTTTGGTTTGGAGATGTTTGATATGAGTCTGGAAGGAGAGTTTACAGTCTAGCCAGACACCTAGGTATTTGTAGTTGTCCACGTATTCTAGGTCAGAACCGTCCAGAGTAGTGATGCTAGTCGGGCGGGCGGGTGCGGGCAGCGAATGGTTGAAAAGCATGCATTTGGTTGTACTAGCGTTAAAGAGCAGTTGGAGGCCACGGAAGGAGTGTTGTATGGCATTGAAGCTCGTTTGGAGGTTAGTTAAGTGTCCAAAGAAGGGCCAGATGTATACAGAATGGTGTCGTCTGCGTAGAGGTGGATCAGGGAATCACCTGCAGCAAGAGAGACATCGTTGATATATACAGAGAAAAGAGTCGGCCCGAGAAGTGAACCCTGTGGTACCCCCATAGAGACTGCCAACAATATTTGAAATTGTTGAATATTGCGTTTATACTTTTGTTTAGTGTCTTTCGGAAAGTATTCAGAACCCTTGACTTTTTCCACATTTGGTAGGTTACAGCCTTATTCTAAAATCGTTTCCCCCCCTCAATCTACACACAATACCCCATAATGACAAAGCAAAAAAACAGATTTTTAGAAATGTTTGCTAATTTATATAAAAAAATTATAACATTTACTTCAGTATTCAGACCCTTTATGCAGTACTTTGTTGAAGCACCTTTGGCAGCGATTACAGCCTCAAGTCTTCTTGGGTATGACGCTACAAGCTAGGCACATTTTTATTTGGGGAGTTTCTCCCATTCTTCTCTGGAGATTCTCTCAAGCTCTGTCAGGTTGGATGGGGAGCGTTGCTGCACAACTATTTTCAGGTCTCTCCAGAGATGTTCGATCGGCTGGGCCACTCAAGGACATTGAGACTTGTTTGGCATTCGCCAAATCCAGGTTTGTCTGTTGAAGTGTGATTCATCACTCCAGAGAACGCTTTTCCACTGCTTGAGAGCCCAATGGCGGCGAGCTTTACACCACTCCAGCCGATGCTGCTTGGCCATGGAAACCCATTTCATGAAGCTCCCGTTGAACAGTTCTTGTGCTGACGTTGCTTCCAGAGGCAGTTTGGAACTCGGTAGGGAGTTCCAAACTACGCGCGTCAGCACTCGGCAGTCCCGTTCTGTGAGCTTGTGTGTCCTACCACTTCGTGGCTGAACCGTTGTTGCTCCTGGATGTTTCTACTTCACAATAACAGCACTTACAGTTGACCGTGGCTCTAGCAGGGCAGAAATTTGACAAATTGACTTCTTGGAAAGGTGGTATCCTATGACGGTGCCACATTGAAAGTCACTGAATTCTTCAGTAAGGGCATTCTACTGCCAATGTTTGTGTATGGAGATTGCATGGCTGTGTACTCAAATGTATACACCTACCAGCAAAGGGTATGGCTGAACTAGCCAAATACAAAAGTATGTGGACATCCCTTCAAATTGGTGTATGTATATTTGATAGATATTTTTAACATTTCAATTTCTTATCCTTTACAGGCCCAGCTGGAGGGGATCATTGCCCCCAAAAAGTGACTCCTTCATTCCACAAGTGATCTATAACCGGCAGATTTCAGATGGTCCAACACAGCATTATGTAATAAAAGTCTACTTCATAACCATAAAGCCTTGCATTACTATAGCAGAATAAAATAAAAAAAATGAAATAATTTGTTCATATTCTTTATTTTATGGTATGACATGTATATTTGGATAAATATTGTTACTTTATGTTTTTTTTATTCAAAAGTGCAGTACATAACCTGGGTGCCAGTGTTTCTGCTCTCTAGCCAACTCCTTATGGAATTGTCATGCCAAATTTGACAGTTAGCAAAATAATGAAAACAGACGGGCACCCAGGCTTTGCAGTACAAGTCTACTTTTTGGGGGGGATGACAGACCCATCCTTTCACTTTGCAGTGAAGCTCCATATGAGTTTAAGTAATAGTTTGACGAAAGTGATCATTGTCACTTCGCTGAAGGTCACTCAGGATCAGGTTAATGCATCAAGCGATTCACTTGATTAAGAGGTTAATCAAAACCTAATTCACTCAATGCCCCTTACCCAAATCACTTTCCATCAAGATACCAAGGGTAGGTACCAAGACGCCATAAAACAATTCATTACAATGACAGGGTCATTAAAATAAATATTTATTAGTCTCTTGGACCCCAGACTAGCGCTTCAATCTCTTGGCTTTCTTGCCCTCACTGGGCACCGTAGGCATCTTTCTGTTCTTGTTCTTGTTCTTGATGTTGTGTGTTTCGTAATAGCGCGTTCCAACTTTCTTCACCTTCTGAGCACGATCCGCTGCTCTCCTCTGCAGAGGAGGGGGGGGGGGGGAGAAAGACAAATGAGGGCGATTTAAACCTGAGGAAGAACAGTGCTTTCCTTCATTCCATTAACAATAGCGGTAGGGGAGCAGCCATCCATCGGAGGCATCCAGTCTAGATAGATAGGCCTGTTTGATGTCAAACACGCAGTACCTGCTTGGATGTTAGACTTCTGTTTGGACGCGTGGGCTCCTCTGCCTCATCGGTTTTCCTCTTCTTGCCAACCTGTGTTACAGCTGAGGAACAAAATGTTGGCCAGTAAGTGGATGAGCCGTAGGCATGGAATTCCTAAAACAATTAATAGGACATTCCCATTCTATTTATATGGTTTGATTGCTTGTTTGGTTTCAGTTTGACAGTGGTCTTTGGCCAAATACCTACTCTAATTATACATTTTATCTGCTGCTATCCATGAAGACTTGTATAAAGTCTGTACTTTGTGTAAAGGAAAGTGCATATTTTGCTAGAAGGCCCTTGTATTCTTTGATGGAATACATTTGCCGGGTTAAAAGAAAATAAATCCCATGACTGAAACTTAAGTTGATCTCAGATCAAATGTCTGCGGAGAGAAGTGAACCTCCCCTTTCATGTAAAAAATGAATAATAATCATGACCATTATGTTTTTAGGGAAAGAGGATCATTTTGTACATGTATTAAACTGCAAGTTTGACCAATTCCAGTCCTTTTCAATTGGAAAAAGAATCCATATGACAGAAATACATGACAGAACTTTAACCCCTGCATTTGGGATGTCAGATAAGCCCACAAAGGAAAATCACAAATAAGTTGAAATTAAGTTGTTACCTTTAGGTTGAAGTTTATTCGCCGCCTGCTTCACTTTCATGTCTGTGAGCACTTTGTCAGAGAGTGCCTTCGGAATCCTGTCCAAACAGTAGAAAGAGTCGTCACATACAACCTCATTACTCCCTACACATCCAGACAGTTTAGTCCTGTTGGAATTCGCTGAGCCGACAATGGAAAGCATATTGGCCGCAGACAACTCTTTTCTCTCCATATCCCCGGATTTCTACCGCAAGCTCTGGACATTTACACCTGGATCTTGCAGCTAACTAGCTGCTATCCGAGTGACTATTGGCTAACGTCGATTCCGGAGCAAACACCAATTATCCCGGAGCTAGCCAGCTGAAGAGTTCCATCAGCCACTCCTGGGCTACAATCACCTATCCGGACCCGTTTTACTGCCGATGCGGAGCACCACCGGGCTTTCACGACTGGAATACCGACGTTATCTGCCCGAGGGAGTTATTCAACTGGCCCCTCCATCGCGACGTAACCTGAACGCCCATCTTCTAACTGCGGTCCGCTAATCGTTAGCTGTCTTGAGCATATCGGCTGCTATCTGAACAGGTCTATCGAACAATCTTCTTGGGCCACTATAACTATTTTGACAATTGGATTGGTCCCCTCTACCACACGGAACCCCACTAATCTACCGACGGAAACGCACGGGGTGGCTAAAAACAGACCTACATCTTCTGCTAGCTTGCTACCCATGGCTCGGCTAGCTTTCTGAATCACCGTGACCCCAACCAACCTCACTACTCACTGGACCCTTATGATCACTTGGCTAAGCATGCCTCTCCTTAATGTCAATATGCCTTGTCCATTGCTGTTCTGGTTAGTGTTTATTGGCTTATTTCACTGTAGAGCCTCTAGCGCTGCTCATTATACCTTTTCCAACCCTTCAGTTCACCCACCCACACATGCGATGACATCACCTGGTTTCAATGATGTTTCTAGAAACAATATCTCTTTCATCATCACTCAATACCTAGGTTTACCTCCACTGTATTCACATCCTACCATACCTTTGTCTGTACACTATACCTTGAATCTTTTTTATCGCCTCATAGCTTTTAGCCGTACCCTTATCCTACTCCTCCTCTGTTCCACTGGTGATGTAGAGGTGAATCCAGGCTCTGCAGTGCCTAGCTCCACTCCCATTCCCCAGGTGCTCTCATTTGATGACTGAAGTAACCGTAAAAGCCTTGGTTTAATGCATGTTAACATCAGAAGCCCCCTCCCTAAGTTTGTTTTATTCACTGCTTTAGCACACTCTGCCAACCCGGATGTCTTAGCCGTGTCTGAATCCTGGCTTAGGAAGGCCACCAATAACTCTGAAATCTCCATCCCTAACTACAACATTTTCAGACAAGATAGAACGGCCAAAGGGGGCGGTATTACAATCTACTGCAGAGATAGCCTGCAGAGTTCTGTCCTACTATCCAGGTCTGTACCCAAACAATTTGCTAAAAACAAGTCTCTCACCGTTGCCGCCTGCTATAGACCACCCTCTGCCCCCAGCTGTGCTCTGGACACCATATGTGAACTGATTGCCCCCCATCTATCTTCAGAGCTCGTGCTGCAAGGTGATCTAAACTGTGACATGCTTAACACCCCGGCAATCCTACAATCTAAGCTTGATGCCCTCAATCTCACACAAATTATCAATGAACCTACCAGGTACAACCCCAAAGCCGTAAACACGGGCACCCTCATAGATATCATCCTAACCAACTTGCCCTCTAAATTCACCTCTGCTGTTTTCAACCAAGATCTCAGCGATCACTGCCTCATTGCCTGCATCCGTAATGGGTCAGCGGTCAAGCGACCTCCACTCATCACTGTCAAACGCTCCCTAAAACACTTCTGCGAGCAGGCCTTTCTAATCGACCTGGCCCGGGTATCCTGGAAGGATATTGACCTCATTCCGTCAGTAGAGGATGCCTGGTTATTCTTTAAAAGTGCCTTCCTCACCATCTTAAATAAGCATGCCCCATTCAAAAAATGTAGAACCAGGAACAGATACAGCCCTTGGTTCTCTCCAGACCTGACTGCCCTTAACCAACACAAAAACATCCTGTGGCGTTCTGCATTAGCATCGAAGAGCCCCCGTGAAATGCAACTTTTCAGGGAAGTTAGAAACCAAGAAATTTGCTTCCTGCAACACAAACTCAAAAAAGTTCTGGAACATTGTAAAGTCCATGGAGAATAAGAGCACCTCCTCCCAGTTGCCCACTGCACTGAGGATAGGAAACTCTGTCACCACTGATAAATCCACTATAATTGAGAATTTAAATAAGCATTTTTCTACGGCTGGCCATGCTTTCCACCTGGTTACCCCTACCCCGGTCAACAGCCCTGCACCCCCCACAGCAACTTGCCCAAGCCTTCCCCATTTCTCCTCCCAAATCCAGTCAGCTGATGTTCTGAAAGAGCTGCAAAATCTGGACCCCCACAAATCAGCTGGGCTAGACAATCTGGACCCTTTCTAAAATTATCTGCCGAAATTGTTGCAACCCCTATTAATAGCCTGTTCAACCTCTCTTTCGTGTCGTCTGAGATTCCCAAAGATTGGAAAGCAGCTGCGGTCATCCCCCTCTTCAAAAGGGGGGAAACTCTTGACCCAAACTGCTACAGACCTATATCTATCCTACCCTGCCTTTCTAAGGTCTTCGAAAGCCAAGTTAACAAACAGATCACCGACCATTTCGAATCCCACCATACCTTCTCCGCTATGCAATCTGGTTTCAGAGCTGGTCATGGGTGCACCTCAGCCACGCTCAAGGTCCTAAACGATATCTTAACCGCCATCGATAAGAAACAATACTGTGCAGCCGTATTCATTGACATGGCCAAGGCTTTCGACTCTGTCAATCACCACATCCTCATCGGCAGACTCAACAGCCTTGGTTTTTCAAATGATTGCCTCGCCTGGTTCACCAACTACTTCTCCGACAGAGTTCAGTGTGTCAAATCTGAGGGCCTGTTGTCCAGGCCTCTGGCAGTCTCTATGGGGGTGCCACAGGGTTCAATTCTTGGGCCGACTCTCTTCTCTGTATACATCAATGATGTTGCTCTTGCTGCTGGTGAGTCTCTGATCCACCTCTACGCAGACAACACCATTCTGTATACTTCTGGCCCTTCTTTGGACACTGTGTTAACCCTCCAGACGAGCTTCAATGCCATACAACTCTCGTTCCGTGGCCTCCAACTGCTCTTAAATACAAGTAAGACTAAATGCATGCTCTTCAACCGATCGCTGCCTGCACCTGCCCGCCCGTCCAGCATCACTACTCTGGACGGTTCTGACAACTACAAATACCTAGGTGTCTGGTAAGACTGTAAACTCTCCTTCCAAACTCACATAAAACATCTCCAATCCAAAGTTAAATCTAGAATTGGCTTCCTATTTCGCAACAAAGCATCCTTCACCCATGCTGCCAAACATACCCTCGTAAAACTGACCATCTTCCGATCCTCGACTTCGGCGATGTCATTTACAAAATAGCCTCCAACACCCTACTCAACAAATTGGATGCAGTCTATCACAGTGCCATCCGTTTTGTCACCAAAGCCCCATATACTACCCACCACTGCGACCTGTACGCTCTCGTTGGCTGGCCCTCGCTTCATACTCGTCGCCAGACCCACTGGCTCCAGGTCATCTACAAGACCTGCTAGGAAGTCCGCCTTATCTCTGCTCGCTGGGTCACGCATAGCAGCACCCACCTGTAGCACGCACTCCAGCAGGTATATCTCTCTTGTCACCCCCAAAACCAATTCTTTCTTTGGCCACTCTCCTTCCAGTTCTCTGCTGACAATGACTGGGAATGAACTACAAAAATCTCTGAAACTGGAAACACTTATCTCCCTCACTAGCTTTAAGCACAGCTGTCAGAGCAGCTCACAGATCACTGCACCTGTACATAGCCCATCTATAAATAGCCAAAAAACTACCTCTACCCCTACTGTATTTATTTATTTAGCTCCTTTGCACCCCAGTATTTCTACTTTGCACACTCATCTACTGTCAAATCTACCATTCCAGTGTTTTAATTGCTAATATTGTAACTGCTCAAAAAAATAAAGGGAACACTAAAATAACACATCCTAGATCTGAATGAATGAACATTCTATTAAATACTTTTTCTTTACATAGTGAATGTGCTGACAACAAAATCACACAAAATTATCAATGGAAATCAAATTTATCAACCCATGGAGGTCTGGATTTGGAGACACACTCAAAATTAAAGTGGAAAACCACACTACTGGCTGATCCAACTTTGATGTAATGTCCTTAAAACAAGTCAAAATGAGGCTCAGTAGTGTGTATGGCCTCCACGTGCCTGTATGACCTCCCTACAACGCCTGGGCATGCTCCTGATGAGGTGGCGGATGGTCTTCTGAGGGATCTCCTCCCAGACCTGGACTAAATCATCCGCCAACTCCTGGACAGTCTCGTGGTGCAACGTGGCGTGTGGTGGATGGAGCAGACATGATGTCCCAGATGTGCTCAATTGGATTCAGGTCTGGGGAAGGGCGAGCCAGTCCATAGCATCAATGCCTTCCTCTTGCAGGAAACTGCTGACACACTCCCAGCCACATGAGGTCTAGCATTGTCTTGCATTAGGAGGAACCCAGGGCCAACCGCACAGCATATGGTCTCACAAGCGGGTCTGAGGATCTCATCTGCGTACTAATGGCAGTCAGGCTACCTCTGGCGAGCACATGGAGGCTGTGCGCGCCCCCCACAAGAAATGCCACCCACACCATGACTGACCCACTGCCAAACCGGTCATGCTGGAGGATGTTGCAGGCAGCAGAACGTTCTCCACGGCGTCTCCAGACTCTGTCACGTCTGTCACGTGCTCAGTGTGAACCTGCTTTCATCTGTGAAGAGCACAGGGCGCCAGTGGCGAATTTGCCAATCTGGTGTTCTCTGGCAAATGCCAAACGTCCTGCACGGTGTTGGGCTGTAAGCACAACCCCCACCTGTGGACGTCCGGCCCTCATAACCACCGTCTATGAGAAGTTCATTTCTCTTGACACCCTCGACCCATTCGCGAAGCGCCGACCACATCTGCGACAACTCTGTGGCCTCCCCGTGATGGTGCCAGTGCCATGCCTCGATCTCCTCTCGCTATGTGTCCTCTCCCTCCCTCTCTCCCTCTGTCAGTATAGAGTTGTTGACGAAGAGAGATCGTCTAGCGTCTTACTAGGACGCTGGAGTGTGTTGAGGGCCCTCTCTGGAGCGGAGGTGGTCTCTCTCGGTGTCACGCGTCTATGCGGAAAATCATGAACCTCTTTACATCTGTCATTCTCCTGTCTTAGTGGACCTTGCTTCTCTGCGCGGCTCACAGGCGCTACATCTTATTCGCATGCTGCATGGACACATACGGGCAGAACGAGCGACTCCACACGACAAAAACACCTTTGTGCTCCATAAACCACAGCTAAATCTTGCGTGATTGAACACAGAATAGCCTATGTGGTGCCATAACCTCGGAGCCATGAGTAACAATGGCGACTACCTGAGACCACGTAGTTGTTGTAGACTGTCTCATAAGCTACAACTAGAGTGAAGCACCAGCCGAATATCAAAAGTGAACCCAAAAAATCAGCAGGGAAGCATAGGAACTGAGAAGTGGGTCTGTAGGTCACCACCGCAGAACCACTCCTTTCATTGGGTGTCTTGCCTAATTGCCTATAATTTCCACCTTTGTCTATTCCATTGGCACAATACAGCATGGAAATTATATTGTCAATCAGTGTTGCTTCCTAAGTGGACAGTTTGATTTCACAGAAGTGTGATTGACTTGGTGTTACATTGTGTTGTTTAAGTGTTCCCTTTATTTTTTTGAGCAGTGTATTTACTTTGCCACCATGGCCTATTTATTGCCTTTACCTCCCTTACCTCATTTGCTCACATTGTATATACTTATTTTTCTACTGTATGTTTGTTTTACTCCATGTGTAACTCTGTTGTTATATGTGTCGAACTGCTTTGCTTTATCTTGGCCAGGTCGCAGTTGTAAATGAGAACTTGTTCTCAAACTTGCCTACCTGGTTAAATAAAGGTGAAATAAAAATGTACAAATATTTAAAAAATTTACGTTGTTGAGCGAGGGCGTGAGCTGACGTTCACCAGCGAGAGAGACAGTTGGTGAGTGCGCGGAACATGACATAAATGGTGATCGAAAACCCCATCTATCAGACAGAACGGTATGAGCAGCTGCCAATCCCCAGGTGCCTGGACAGTGAAAAACAGGGCATGTTTCACCTCAAAGGACCCAGGCACCCTTCATCTCTCTATGGCATCCTATTTCCTACATGGAGCACTACTTTTGTAGTTCACTATCTAGGGAATAGGGTGCCACTTGGGACAGAGCTATGCCGGTCTTTTGGACAAGAACCGGGGTTGATGTGGGTTTATTAGAAAATAATAAAGCACATCTTCAGAACAAGACTGAAATGATAAGTGGTGGGGAGAACGGAGAAGAATAAGACAAACCGGATGGCGGAGAAGCGCTTGAGTCTGGCCCGGTCCAGGAACTGCTTGTACTTTGCAATCTTCCCATCCAGCTCGCGGATCGTTTCAAGCGAACTCTTTTTTTCCTCCACCTTGGCAGGCTGACCGGCTGGGGTGGTTGCGGCACCCTCAGCATCTCCAACTGCTGTCTCCCCATCCCCCTTATCTTCATCTCCATTTTCCTCTTCCTCATCCACGTCCGAGCCGGACACGTCCGAGAAAACGAGGTAGGCGGTCTGCACGGGTGCCAGGTCTTCATCGTTGAACTCGGGCGCCACATTGATCTTGCCGAAGTTCTGCCGGACGTTGGAGAGAATCTTCTGCACCTGCTCATGTTTGTGTTTCTGCTGCTGCTGGGCCTCCTGCTCGGCCGACAGGGCAGCCACCACCTCCTCGCTCTGCTCCTCTGTTGCTCCTTCTTCCTGTACACGCTCTGTAGCTTCTGGTGCCCCCTCCACTGGCAGTATATCCTTGCCCTGAAAACAACACACCAGTCAGTACAACTTTCATAATCATGGCTAGGTTCCGATTCTCCTGAAGTGTGCACTTGCACACTCATTCGACGTGGATTTAAAAATGATGGAAACTCCCTCCAGCCAATGCTTACACCGATCCAATGGGGAGTGTGCAAGTGCACACTGCAGGAGAAAGGGAGAGAATTGGGATGCATGCAGACCATGTGTACATTTCAGATTGAGTGGACAATATTGCTCACCTGAGAGGACCACAACAGAAATACGACTTTGGGTTTTAGCCTCAGTCATTTTAATGTATGCATCGTTGTCCCCGGCTGGAGCAGCTTTATCGATTTTTACTTGTCAAATAAATCTAATAAAAAAGATAGCTTGAACAAAGTCAATGTGACCATGCATGCACTCTTGGCAAGGCCTGTGATGATATTTTACGTTTAGGCAGAGGGTGGCAGACTACAACCAGAATATGTGCTAACATTACTGTTGAGAATGTCTCTTTATTTTCGTATGCGAGGAAGAGAGTTTTATTCCAGCCGTTCGTCCACCTCTCACCTCATGCTCTCCCTCACAGCCAGGGGGTTTTACGAAGAAGGGGATGCGTCCTCTCTGCCAGTCGTTCAGCACCATTTTGGAGACACAGGTAAGGTCTGGCTCACCACCCTGCAACAGATAATGCATTAGGGAAACATGAGAAGGAAATAAAGTAAGAATAAATGGAGTGTCCTTATATAGACCTTATATTCCACTCGGGATTTATGGGTTCTAAATAAGCTAAGTAAGTTTTAGGGTCAAGTGTTGAATTTCAAACTGATCCAAAAAATGGCCCATACAAAAACAGAGTGTATATTTAGGGAAGATAATTTTTACCACACAAAAGATAAATCCTGAATATAACACACACCTTTCAGGACTAAAGTATATTGTGACATTCAAATTCCCTTAACCACAAAGAGTTATAAAAGATCATTCAGGTAGATGAAAGATGGTCAGAATTGAAGACAAGCAGCCCAGGCAATGTAGCCTGGTGGTCTCAGATCTGTGTTGTCTTGCCAATCCATATGGTCATTAGCATGCCAAGCAACAACCATAAGAGCTGGCGATGAAGCACAAACGGATCTGGGGCGAGCAACAGCCTACGGACAATTACCCTGTACCGTGACTTCAGCCCCCATTGATACACTCCAGGGTTATGTTAATTAAGTACCAAACGAGACAACTGACTGAAACAGGGAGGGACTATCCGGTCGTGTCCAATAAGAAACACTTGTTGTTTTCCGTTAAAATATTTTCCAACAGTGTGCACTAATTAATATGACCCAGGCAGTGACCTTGTGGAGTTTGCCCATGCGCATCGCCAGTTTCTCCAGGAAGTCCTCTGGGGAGCTCCAGATGGGGATGCGGTACGTCTTCTGGATGTACTCTGGTTTGGCCCGCTCTAACACTGCCGGGATATGCTCCTCCGGGTTACGGATCTTCTCCACTTGCACCTGGGGAACAGCAGTGAAGCATACAATGACAATGCTACAGGTTTAGACATGGAAGTATTAAAAAAAAATGATCAGGGAGAAAGTTAGATGCACAAATATCATACCCCCAAGACATGCTAATCTCTCACCATTAGGGGAGGTTAGCATTTTGGGGAGTTGGGGGGGGGGGGGAGTATGATATTTGTTCATCTAACTTTCTCACCCATCATTATTCACTATTCATTCAGGACTTTCTGTAATCATGGTAGCATTCACATTAATATACAAGTGTTCAGAAACATTCTATTCACCATGAAAGTGACTCCAAAATGATCCATTATTTACCTTTCATTTCTATTGGGCACAAAATGATCTGAAACGCAACTTAAACAAACAGAAAAGGTTTGGCGTCACAAGCTTGATGAAATCATTGCATGCTGGGAATATGGGACCAAATACTCACCTTTTGACGACCTTATACACAAGTGAATTTGTCCCAATATTTTTTGTCCCCTAAAAGTAATTTCCAAACAGATTACCCAACATGGATGAAAATACCCTCAAATTAAAGCTGACCATCTGCACTTTAACCATTTCAAATCCAAAGTGCTGGAGTACAGAGCCAAAACTATTTTCCACTGTCCCAATACTTTGAGCTCACTGTATAACCCTGCCTGCTCAAATAAAATAATAAAAAATGGTTTACTACAAACAAAACAACCATATAGATTATTGATGGAGAAAAATAACATACCACTCCTTTCAACACGATGTCGCTCTCGCTGTCTTCAGAGGGGTAAACTACACCAGGGCAGTCGATGAGGAAGATGCGTCGCATCAGGGTGATGTACTGCCACACCTGGAAGAAGAGACCGGGCCCAACATCAGCTAAATCACAGGGTCTAATGACTTTCTACTCAGAACCTATTCACAAGAACTCACCGGTTTGGGACAATTTCATTTCATTTGATAATGTAGCAGAAATGAAGACCCTACTGCATCAACATAAACAAAACAGATCTTAAAAAGAGGACAGACCCTCAGAGCGCACCGCAGAACTGTCCACATGTACTTTTCGTCAGCCAACAAGGTGAGTAGGACTAGCGACCAGCAAAAGCACTAGCTTTTGTCAATCTACTATCCCCCATAGTACAAAAGTTGAACTATTGTATTCTGCCATTAGCGGGAAAACACCATTATCAAAAGGGACCGCAAATGCGATTATGCATTTAATGCTTTTATTATAAAGGTGCATTTTTATGGTGAAAATTATCTTCCTCAAACTTGAAACTCAGTTCTACAGCTGCACCATCGAGAGCATCCTGACTGGTTGCATCACCGCCTGGTATGGCAACTGCTTGGCATCTGACCGTAAAACACTACAGAGGGTAGTGCATACGGCCCAGTACATCACTGGGGCCAAGATTCCTGCCATCCAGGATCTATATAATAGGCGGTGAAGTGGAAAGCCCAAAATATTGTCAGAGACTCCAGTCACCCAAGTCATAGCCTGTTTTCTCTGCTGCCGCACGGCAAGCGGTACCAGAGTGCCATGTCTAGGACCAAAAGGCTCCTTAACAGCTTCTACCCCCAAGCCATAAATCTGCTGAACAATTAATCAAATGGCCACCGGACTATTTACATTGACACCGCCCCTCCATTTGTTTTGTACACTGCTGCTACTCGCTGTTTATTGTCTATGCATAGTCACTTCACCCCTACCTACATGTACAAATTACCTCAACTAACCTGTACCCCCACACACTGACTCAGTACCGGTACCCCCTGTATATAGCCTCGTTATTGTTATGTTATTGTGTTACTTTTATACTTCATTTGGTAAATATTTTCTTAACCAACAGTGCAGTTCAAGAAGAGTTAAGGGCTTGTAAGGAAGCATTTCACGGTAAGGTCTACACTTGTATTTGGCGCATGTGACAAATAAAGTTTGATTTGAAGTCGCCAAAAAAGGTATGCATCGTTTCTTGCCTTACACTGGGCATCATTCACAAGTGATAGGCTAATATTGTAACTCAAACTATTCTTGATTTAAATATTCTTTACATATACTAAATCGAATCTGAAATGTATTTTGATTTACAATGGACCATTACCATACACCTGTCTCGAAACAAATTTTCATGCCTGCCAGGTAGGCTATACTCCTGTTGCAAAGACAAGCAATGTGCTTAATACTAGGAAAGTTGAGATATAAATATAGTAGACCTAGCCTATAGAAAGCTGATGGGATCCTCTTATTTTTAATAGAAGCCATCATTCTGTTTTCTCACGCAGTTGCATAGCCTATAGAAATGTTGACACTGAAAAGTCAAACATTTTAAAATACCTTTCAGACGGATGCAACGCTCTTGAAAAAGCTAAACTATTGAGGGGTGACCACCGGACATTCAAACGCTTTGATGCCAATAGTCATAACGCATGGAGAAGAAAAGGCGCAAATTAACTGCAAAAGACTTGAGAAGAATTAAACGTCAAGCTACCAGGAACCCATTATCCTCCAGCGCCACCATATTCCATAACTGTAACCTACCTGGAGTGTCCAGAAGTACAAGGTGCTCAGAGACATGGCCAAGGTCAAGAAGGCTGAAACACGACCACCACTGAATAAGATTCAAAAGTTGAAGCGTCAAAATTGAAAGATCTGTCTTCAGGTATGTTTTTTTTTGTTGCCCAAAGGTTTTATGGACAGATGAAATGAGAGTGACTCTTGATGGGCGGGCCCGTGGCTGGATCAGTAATGGACACAGGGCACCACTTCGAGTCAGGCGCCAGCGAGGTGGAGGACGGGTACTAGTATGGCCTGCTATCATTAAGGATGAGGTAGTTGGACCTTTTCGGGTTGAAGATGGACTGAAACTCAACTCCCAAACCTACTGCCAGTTTCTGGAAGATTCTTCCTTCAAGCAATGGTACAGGAAGAAGTCGTCAGCATTCAAGAAGGCCATGATCTTCATGCAGGACAATGCTCCATCACATGCATCCAAGTATTCCACTGCTTGGCTAGCCAGCAAGGGCCTCAAAGATGCCCCAATAATGACCTGGCCCCCTTCCTCACCTGACTTAAATCATATTGAGAACTTCTGGGCCCTTCTCAAACCTGAGGGAAGACAATACACCTCTTTGAACAGCATTTGGGAGGCTGTGGTTGCTGCTTCAGCAAAAGTTGATCGTGAATAGACAGACTCCATGGATGGAAGGCTCATGGCAGTGATTGAATATTTTTGAAAGGCCAACATTTTTATTAATTGTCATTTTGTGTTACTTATCTGTTACACTTACTCTAAAAATGTAGAATAAACAAGTGAGTTGGGGGAAATTATTTTTGTAATTTAGTTGCTTAATAATTGTGCACACATATATTCCCCTGAGAAAGACAAAACTCACTTTTCCTTTGTTAAACACTCAGGTTTGAGGTAAATAACATTTGATTGACTGAAACCACTGTGTTTGATCAACAATAAAATGAATCCTGAGGAATACAATTTGCCTAATAATTGTGCACGCAGTGTACACTTGTCTGTCCAATGCATGTACATAGCTTGCCCGCTCCATAGCAAGCGGCTCTCTATCCATTGGTGAAGTAATTTAACGTATCGATTTCAGAGGTTTAAAAGGAACCCCAAAATAACGGACGAAATTGGAAAATTATTTAATTTCCAACCCCTGGTAAGAAGGTCTCCTGCTTTTGAGAGGAGCTTGCTACTGTACTGAGAATCACATTGCTTTCTCTTCTGCCTGAAAACCAATACTCATATCCCCATTTGGACGACGGAAGGAAATATTTTACAAGCTTCTTTTTTTTTTTAAACACAGAAACAAACGCATTGCACATCCATTCAAACAACCGGGGTGTGAGAGAGTTAGAGACAGGAGGGCCAGCCTAATGCTGAACAACCTTGTTTGGCCACAGACAGGCAGACAGACGCTAGCAGCCTCTGGCGAGAGCCACCTTGCATTGGGCGATAAACTCTCGCTGGTTACGCGCCGATCTGATAGATCCCAAAGGGGAGAAAAAAAAAAAACTTGGATCTCGTTTGCACGCTCACAGCTCTGGCAACAGACGGCCAACTCCGATAGCATCACCCTCAGTGGGGTTTCCAGACCTCCAGATCCACCGTTTGGTTCCAAACAGGATGAACAGGTCCAGAGAGAGGAAATGAAGGATGAGGGTTACTGTTTCTTGCTTTTTGGCCATGTCTCTGCCAGGTATCAGACGTGTATAATCGAGGCGGAGGGTTTAAATACATATACTTCAGCGCATCGTTGAGAAGTTACTTAGGATATAAGTAGCACACTGATAAACAAACAATGCAGCCTGCAACATTCTATTCTGTGCTCTCTCTTAGCAATCAAGGGAATTGCGTGAGATCGTCCCCCCCCCTGCATTGGCCATTATTGAGATTACATGGACGTATGTACATTGCTCATCATGACACCCCAGGTATCAATATGGGCTTATGTTCAAGTGTTTTTATTTTAAAAAGGTATTTTTGAGGGGAACAATACCATACCTTGGTCTCACCGGCGATGGGTGCCACGTTGCAGACCTTCTTGGAGCGTAGCGTGTTGATGACAGAGCTCTTTCCCACGTTGGGGTAGCCGATGAACCCAACGCTGATCTGCTTCTTGTCTGTGTGGAGCTGAAGAGGCAAAACAAGTTAAAATAGCAGTTTCCTGAACAACAGTCTATACTTAACCTGTCTTCAATTCCGGACAGCAACAACTCCAGACCACACTTTGATGTAGGCCAATACTAATAAAACATGTGATCACGTAATCTAAAAAAGCTTGTTTTCACCAGCAGAAAATAGCTACTGGAAGCAGATAAGTCTACACCATGGATCAAAAATCTGTCAAAACCAAGAGGTAGGCATAAATATTAGTCTCTAAACTTTTTCCCCAAAAGGTAAAATTCTAACAGCCATTTCTTTTTGTACAACCCGATCATGGCAACATTGGTATGTTTCCTACTCAACACAGTTATCTTAAACCCAACAGAGAAAATGTCAGCGATATACCTTTCAACTTGATTTATGTTAACTAAGCCTGTGCTCTCCTCTGAGCATCCAAGGCCCTGTTTTATGGCTCGTGCGTACCAAAAATAGCTCGGCAGCAGATGTGAGGACCCCGAGCGGAGCCGTATGCTCATAAGGGTGTTTAGAGTCGGGTGCCATGACAAAAGTTGGCCATTTGTACCAGCCTCTGCTCCTTAGGGACCTACTTTTGACCAAATGGGGAGGTTAGTTCGGTCCGTGTGGAGTGGGGGACTCGTGTGTGAGAAGGCGGTGCCTACCTTGCCAAACTGCCTGAGGAGTTGGATGAGGGAGCCCTTGCCGAACGAGTTGGTGAGGCTGGCATGGAAGGCCAGGGTGGGGTACTCGGCAGAGAGCACGGCTACCCAGCGTTTCTGGTTTGAAGACAAAACAGACAGACCTAAGTCAGACAGACATGGACATACATTTACTCTATGTGAAATGTTAGTTTGCACAGCACGTGTGTCAGTATGAAAGGAAAGTATGTCGATAGTAGTCTACAAACCAGGCGAATGTCAAACACATCAAATATCCTGCAAGTACGCACAATTCAGTTGGCCATTGAACAATTTATGTCTAGAAATGAATCATTACTCTAAGGGTCGGGCAGCATCTTCTCTGATGCTGATGGAGTAAATAATATATGAGGGGTGGTTACACAAGATTAGCACTGAAGAATAACCCATTTAACACAGGCACAAACAATGTGTCATTCCAATGTAAGTCTGACATTCATTCATAACAGTGCATCTCTAGTGTATTCTACTGGCACGACAGCAAGATCCTGCAGCACATCACGAAAACAGTTGGCGCGGACACCATCCTTCCTGTTTTGGTGACCCCCGAATCCACACACATGTTATTTGAGGCCACAAGCTATCCTTTGTCAAGGTAGAGCAAGCATGATACGGGATTGAAAAAATAAAGAGTTGTGGATAACTACTTACATAAAACTCCCGAGAACATCAACTCACTCCAGAAAACAATTGGCATAGAAGGCATTGCCAGTCTTTGATCAAACACTAGTGAGCCAAACCAGACTGGTTTATTTTCCATCTGCCATAGTTGCTGGAACCGTGTTGAAAAAGACAATGTGAAAAGAAACTCAGCTGAGTACAGTTTGGGCCGGCACAATAGAGTGAACGGGGTCCATGTGTAGGCTTGGCCAGAGGTGTGGACTCGAGTCACACGACTTGGACTCGAGACGGACCCAAATCACAATGATGACTTGAGACGCGACTTGATCGAAAATAAAACTTGAGACTTGGAGCCTTAAGACTCTGGACTCGACTTAGACTTGGAAATTATCTGGGCAGGTTTTTGTCACTACTCACCATGCAGCCAGACAGCATCGCACTTGAAATAAAACTGATTGGCTAGTGAAACGCACACTCGGCCCTCTGATTGGACCAGCAAGCTCTCAATCAACACAGGTCGGGTGGGGGCGAAGCATCAAGCAACAATTATTAGCATAGCTGGTCTTACGGTATGTCAAAATTGCTTGGAATTGATAATTGAGTTTCGAAGCTTGCATTAGGTATTTGTTGCTAAATTAATTATTACATAAACAAAATAATGAAAAGGGCTGTCTGGTAGCCTCAATGGTCACAAAATCGTTTGTCTGTAGGACTATAAAAAGGTTCTATCTGCACAAAGCATAGTTCTGAGATATTGGGCATCAGATTTCACATACTAGATATCAGAACTGTTTTGTAGTGAATAATAATTTTTAAAACCCATTAAAAAGGTCCTCACCATAAAAAGGTACCTAAAGTACAGAGTATCAAAATCCTGCGACATTAGAAAATTATTGACCATCTGCAATTGCAGATAGATCTTCATGACTCAGAAATGTCAATCTTTGTTCAGCCATAAGTTTGACACTTCACCTATGTTCAGTTTTTATGAAGCCTTTAGCTATTTGAATACATAAATTATAGAATAGCACCATTTTACCAAAATATAAAACATACATTTCTTTATTTTTTCTTTTATTTATCCGTTATTTTACCAGGTAAGTTGACTGAGAACACATTCTCATTTACAGCAACGACCTGGGGAATAGTTACAGGGGAGAGGAGGGGGATGAATGAGCCAATCGTAAACTGGGGATTATTAGGTGACTGATGGTTTGAGGGCCAGATTGGGAATTTAGCCAGGACACTGAAGTTAACACCCCTACCCTTACAATAAGTGCCATGGGATCTTTAATGACCTCAGAGAGTCAGGACACCCGTTTAACGTCCCATCCGAAGGACGGCACCCTACACAGGGCAGTGTCCCCAATCACTGCCCTGGGGCATTGGGATATTTTTATTTTTAGACCAGAGGAAAGAGTGCCTCCTACTGGCCCTCCAACACCACTTCCAGCAGCATCTGGTCTCCAATCCAGGGACTGACCAGTACCAACGCTGCTTAGCTTCAGAAGCAAGCCAGCAGTGGTATGCAGGGTGGTATGCTGCTGGCAAATGTATTATGATCAGACGAATTACTGTTATCACTGAACAACGATGTGACATACTTGATTTTTTTTATTTGTACCTTTATTTAACTAGGCAAGTCAGTTTAAAAACAAATTCTTATTTTCAATGACGGCCTAGGAACAGCGGGTTAACTGCCTTGTTCAGGGGCAGAACAACAGATTTTTACCTTGTCAGCTCGGGGATTCGATCTTGCAACCTTTCGGTTACTAGTCCAACGCTCTAACCACTAAGCTACCTGCCACCCCTTTAAAGATTTCTGACACCGTTTTTTGCTTGTGTGCCATTATTGCTGGTTAGACTAGCCTAAAACATACAGTGCCTTGCAAAAGTATTCACCCCCCTTGGGGTTTTTCCTATTTTGTTGCATTACAACCTGTAATTTAAATAGATTTTTATTTGGATTTCATGTAATGGACATACACAAAATAGTCCAAACTGGTGAGGCAAAAAGTATTATTACCTGTTAAAAAAATATATATATGAAAAGTGGTACGTGCAAATGCATTCACCCCCTTGCTATGAAGCTCCTAAATAAGATCTGGTGCAACCAATTACCTTCAGAAGTCACATAATTAGTTAAATAAAGCCCACCTGTGTGCAATCTAAGTGTCCCATGATCTCAGTATATATACACACACCTGTTCTGAAAGGCCCCACAGTCTGCAACACCACTAGCAAGTGGCACCATGAAGACCAAGGAGCTCTCCAAACAGGTCAGGGACAAAGTTGTAGAGAAGTACAGATCAGGGTTGAGTTATAAAAAAATATCCAAAACTTTGAACATCCCACGGAGCACCATTAGATGCATTATTACATTGTTTTTAAAGAATATGTCACCACAACAAACCTGCCAAGAGGGCCGCCCACCAAAACTCACAGACCAGGCAAGGAGGGCATTAATCAGAGAGAAACCAAGAGACCAAAGACAACCCTGAAGGAGCTGCAAAGCTCCACAGCGGAGATTGGAGTATCTGTCCATAGGACTAGTTTAAGCCGTACACTCCACAGAGCTGGGCTTTAAGGAAGAGTGGCCAGAAAAAAGCCATTGCTTAAAGAAAAAAATAAGCAAACACGTTTGGTGTTTGCCACAAGGCATGTGGGAGACTCCCCAAACATATGGAAGAAGGTACTCTGGTCAGATGAGACTAAAATTGAGCTTTTTGGCGATCAAGGAAAATGCTGTCTGGCGCAAACCCAACACCTCTCATCACCCCGAGAATACCATTCCAGGATGTTTTTCCATCGGCAGGGACTGGGAAACTGGATCAAAAAGCGTGTAGACTTCTGCCTGAAGCCCATACACGCCGCAGTGTACATGTTGGACCCCAAGCATCCTGGCAAGAGCATCCTGTCGGGTGCAGCGATCAACAAGGCCTATGGTGTCATCACTACCGTGTCTCGCCACCTTGGCCTGGATGACAGCAAGGTTCTTGGCAGTCTGGCAAAGTACACTTCCAAGCAAGGGCTTTGGGATGGAGATGCAATATGGCAGTCGTGCCAACATATCTCATCAGCCACCTGGTCATAGGGACTTTGTGGATCTGAGGTTCTTTCCCCTGTTGCCTCCATCATCCTCCAAATCCCACCAACATCAGCCACCTCAGAGCGCAACTGGTCCTTGTTTGGGAACACACACCAAAGCACGCAACAGGCTGACCAAGACAAGGGTTGAAAAATTGGTCGCCATCCAGGCAATTTTTAGGCTTTTTGAGCCTGACAATGAGCCATCCTTAACAAGGTTGGAATGTGACGTTGAAGATGAGGCCTCAGAGTCTGATGTTCAAGAGGTGTACATTGAGGAGGTCCAGAGAGAAGACATGGAAGCCTGAGAGGAAGACAACCAAAGCTTTAGTTTCTAGACTATCATTTTACAGATGTATGTTGAAAACGTTTTTGGGAGATGCGATGGATCAGTGGGGATCATTCAATATTCTCTTTCTTTTGATGTTCAGTGAAATCATCCCATGTTATGAGTCAACTAATTTAATTCAAGTTCAATTTGTATTCTAAATAGTTTTTTATTTCTATTGGAAGGATTTAATCATTTGCAATTATGTATACTTATATTTCTGTCTCCAACATGATATGGTAAATATATCCAATGCAAAAAACATCTACATTTAAATGGTATTAATATTAATTCCCTTATATTCCCGTTAATTCCCATATATTTCTGTTAATTCCCACGGAAAGTTTCCACCTCTGAATATTCCCCAAAATGTGCAAACCTAGTTGTCCGTGGCTTATGCCTACCCATACCACAACCCCACCGCCACCACGGGGCACCATGTTCACAACGTTGACATCAGCAAACTGCTCGCCCAAACACAACACCATAAACGCCATCTGCCTGGTACGGTTGAAACCGGGATTCATCGCTGAAGAGCACACTTCTCCAGCATGCCAGTGGCCATTGAAGCTGAGCATTTGCCCCTGAAGTCGGTTACAACACCGAAAAGCAGTCAAGACCCTGGTGAGGGCGACGAGCACGCAGAGGAGCTTCCCTGAGACGGTTTCTGACAGTTTGTGCAGAAATTCTTTGGTTGTGCAAACCCAGTTTCATCAGCTGTCCGGGTGTCTCAGACGATCCCGCAGTTGAAAAAGCCAGATGTGGAGGTCCTGGGCTGGCGTGGTTAAGCGTGGTCTGCAGTCGTGAGGCTGGTAGGACGTACTGCCACATTCTCTAAAACGACGTTGGATGCGGCTTATGGTAGATCATTTCATGTTAATTTATCTGGTAACAGCTCTGATGGACATTCCTGCAGTCAGCATGCCAATTGCACACTCCCTCAACATTTGAGATGTGTGGCATTGTGTTGTGTGACAAAACCGCACATTTGGCCTTTGAAAAAGTGTGTAGGCCTTCTTGTTCTTTACTGGCTTTGAATTGTCCCCAGCACAAGGTGCACTGTGTAATGATCATGCCGTTTAATCAGCTTCTTGATATGCCACACCTGTCAGGTGGATGGATTATCTTGGCAAAGGAGAAATGCTCACTAACAGGGATGTAAACACATTTGTGCACAACATTTGAGCATATGGAACATTTCTGGGATCTTTTATTTCAGCTCACGAAACATGGGACCAACACGTTACATGTTGCATTGATATTGTTGTCAGTGTAATACGCATACACAATAATTATTAGCCCCCTACACATGCATTTGTCTCAGGATAGAGTAAAGGGATCTCTTACCGTGACCCAGGTAGGGATAAGGTCACACTTGTTGAGCACGAAGATCAGATGCTTCCAAGGCTTCTCCTTCCTCATGTAGGTCTCGATGCTCTGCGAGCGCGTACCCATGGGGTCGCGGGCATCCAGCACCTGTATGATGACGTCTGACGAGTCTATCACCTGTGGGTTAAGGAGTGATATTGAGAGAGGAAGACAGAGTCAGGGTTTGGGCATAACCAGGAGTGAGAGTTCGTAGTTGATCTAAACTCATCTCAAATCACTATATTTCAGAAGAAAAAAATTCAGTGATATAAAGGCGCAAGCATGACTGTCACTGTGGTCCATTTTTCCTCTATGGCAGTGACTGAGGATGCATGACTGCAAAGCCTAGTCAGACTGGCCTGCTTTTTCTTACAGGTGATACGCTCGCGTATTCAACCTCATCACTGCCTGCACACCCCAGCTCGCCATCACGGCTAAATAACATTTTAAAACTGATAGAGGTGCACAGAAAGAATGGAGAGAGAAAAGCAGATGTGTAGACTAATGGCTTGTTAGGGGATGCGGATGGCTGCTCACAGCTGTCACACGTGGTACTATTGGATGACGCATTCTGCTCTGACATATCGGACATCACGCTCTGAACATTGATATTCTATTTGTAGGAAGCGTAGGGATGCATTCTGTCATTCATTTCGATATGAGAAACATAGTGGCAAGTTTGCATCCCTGATACCTGCACCGTACACAGTATCTATTAGGAAATATCAAGGTGAACTAAAATAAACATTCCTAGATCAGATAGAAAGATGCTGTACCTTGTAGAGTTCTCCCCAAATCCTCTTCGACTGGCCCTTCTTGAAGATCTCCTCACGAGCGACCTCTCTGTGTGTAGATTACATACAGTGCAACAGGTGCCACACCCCAACATTAACCACAGACTGGAACTGCTCATGTGGTCCAACATACAGTCTAAAGCTAGGCTATATTATCAAAACAAAGAAAATGGAGTATCTATCATGGAATTGGGGTAGTAGTAAATAGAAAATGGTTAGTAGTTATTGATATACCTGAAGAAGCCCAGTACGTTTGGAAGGCATTGTCACTGTCAGTCAAAGTGACATCAGTGACAGTAGCCAGTGACAAAATGAACAGGCGCTACTGCACTCACCTGACCCCATCGTCCTCTGTGACCAAGTCGCGGTCCTTCTCAGTGCTGTAGGTCTGTGCCAAGACCTCAGCCTGTTCTGCCAGGTCCTTCACGTCTCCCACCATCAGGCTGGGTCGTTTACGCTGCGCCTTGGGCCCGAACGTGGTCTCAAAGCCTTCGGTGTCCAGGATGTGTACCTTAGAGTTCTGCAGAAGACGGTGGCCAAGGGGATGAGACGGGGAGAGATAATTTAGACAGAATTGTTTGACAGACTGCACTGGTTAGATAACAGGAGGAGAAACAGGGGCTTTTGCAATCTATTTGAGAGGCTATTCTATCACAGCTGCTTCCTGAGAGAAGCAACAGGAGGGAGACATTAGGAAGACAGACAGGGGGAAGACTTTACGATAGATGTGAAAGATGGATGTGGAAATGTGGGACGATAGATGCGATTATGTCTGTGCTGTACTCTCTTATTATGGTCTTCAAATGGGTGTCTGAGCTCTATAACCATAAGTGTCCTCAAAATGTCTGCAAGTTGTTCAGCTGCCTTACAGACAAACCACAACCCAGGGGGCTGGAGAGGAGCAGTTCTGTGCTCGCCCAACAGATTTACGGCCGCCTGCGTTGTATCACAGAGTGTGGCTTTGTAATGCTGCATGCAATGCAAAATAAATGCTTCCGCTAAAGCAACAGTTTCTTTCTCTCCCTCTCTCTCGTTGCGAAGAAACAAGCAGAGTAAAAACCCAACGGCTTGGAGGGGGTAACAGTTGGAACACAACTCTTGTGTGGAACAGTAGTAGAGAGAAAGAACAGTGATGTAGAATTCCATGTGTGTTCCGTGTGAGGTATAGGTTAGGTTATAACTAGTTGGAGCAAACTGCAAAGCTTTATGCGACGGAGCTGGTGGCCATGTTCCAGGGGTTCTACCAATAAACAACGGTGGAGAACAAACACAGCACACAGAACCTCAAGTATGCAGTGAAACTGTCAATAAACTGCATTGTCTGAGCCAGATCTGATTAGGAGTTAAATTATCCTCCGACACAACCGTAAAAGGTAGCCTTAGTCCTATTGCAACACGGAGAGAGAGAGAGAAAACAAACAGTTTTACGGATCTTGTCAAAAGCAACGATGTTTAAGATTTCAGCTTCACCTTGACCATCCGCCAGGATGTTTTAGAGGTTGTTCTTTCTAAAACGATGTGTCCATCACCTCCAGTTTCATTCTTCCACCCCTTCTGGTCTTGTTTTGAAGTATTCTAATGCTAAGCCTGGCTTTTTAAATTAAAATCGAACAGTAAATGACCTTTTTTTCTTCCCCTTGGGGGGGGGGGGAGCAAAAACTCCAAATACGTGCTACTGACTGAAGACAGAAACTATGGTGAAAACATCACCATAAAATAGAATAAGAGACCTGACAAAGACCTTGGCGAGAATACTCAGCCAACAAACAGTGAAGATCAGGAACAGATCAAAAGATAGAGTACCAAAATTGGCATCCAATTAAAAATGATTTATGCAACATATCTGGACTTGCTCACATTGCTTTGGCATGGGGTTCAATTCCCTAAATGGCGTAAGACATAAAATGGCAGGAGGAAGGAGGAGTGGGGAAAGGAGGGAGAGTAAAAAAGGAAAAGGCCATTCATTTCCAACAGCTTTGAGCGTCTTGAAAGGTCTTGCACGCATATGGAGCTATTTAGAAGGGAAAGAACACAGAAAAACTCAGTCAACAACAATGTTCAGAGAGAACATGAAGAACTGGACAGAAGTATTGTTTGTAGTCTTTTGGGGTGTTTTTTTTTTTAGCTGGGCGAAATGGACAATAAGTCATATTGTGATACATTTGACCATGTTGCTCGATAACAAATACAAGAACATTCACTGCACATTAGTGGGCTCTGGACAATTACCCAGTAAGACAGAGATGGCAGCCTCTGATTAAAAGAGCTATTATTTCACGTAGCATATACAGGGAATGCATGACTAATATTTTGATATGAAACCTGTCAAAATAAGATCCAGAATGATCTGATTTATTTTTGGCTCTTCAGAGAATTTGATGACATCTTTGTTCATATTGGCTTATAAGCTAAATTATTCAAATCCCGATGGAAGTGCAAACTCAAAACATTTTGCTAGATTGATAACTCAAAATATTTGAGTGTTTATATATAGCCATGTAGGATCATTTATTAATCCATCAGTAAAAATGTAGGCTAATGTCCTACAACAACAACTTTCCAGTGCCAGGCGTAGGCTACTTGATGTTTCTAAAACAGTAGTAGCTTAAAAAACCGTAATTTGCCTGCAGTAGCATTTGTCAACGGTCATATGGTTGTGCTTCTCAGAATGCATCTCTCCCTCCACCATGCGCACAGCTCACACAGCAGCAGGCCGCGAAACAGGGACAGGCAGATACTTTCATAGCAGGAATCAACATAATGCATAGGCTATTACGGTTGAGAAAATAATGGTTTTAGAGTAATCTACAGGAACATTGTGTAGCAAAATCACCCGGGGGCGCAAAGTTGGCCAACTGCATCGAACTCTCTCTTGCAAAACACAACTCGATACAGGCAGGTTGGTTCATTGTGAAGCGGAGCAAAACGAGCGGGAATAGGCCAGTTGGAGAGGAAGATCCCACCTGACCTGTCAACCCGTGCATTTTTCACCTCACAAATACAGCCTGGTTAAACCGGAATGAACGCTCAGTCTGGTGTATCCAGGCTCTAAGAAATAGGCTACCTGAAGAAAACAGAGTAATGATTTTACAATAAGTTAACTTTCAGCATAAATAAAGAGAAGGGCACTCAACTTGTACAGCACTGACTCAGATGACTGATGATTGGTTAAAATAAAAGAATAAGATGATAGTTGGAGTTGTATTGTTAGATTTCAGTGAAGCCTTTAATTTTATTGATCATAAATTGTTATTGAAAAAAAACTCACTTGCTATGGCTTTACATCACCAGCCATCACATGGTTGCAGAGTTATTTATCCAACAGAACCTAGAGAGTGTTCTAACATCAGATACAGTATATATACAAAAGTATATGTGGACACCTCTTGAAATTAGTGGATTCGGCTATTTCAGCCACACCGTTGCTGACAGGTTATAAAATACGAGCACACAGCCTCCCGGGTGGCGCAGTGGTCTAGGGCACTGCATCGCAGCGCTAGCTGTGCCACCAGAGACTCTGGGTTCGCGCCCAGGCTCTGTCGCAGCCGGCCGCACAATTGGCCTAGCGTCGTCCGGGATAGGGAGGGTTTGGCCGGTAGGGATATCCTTGTCTCATCGCGCACCAGCGACTCCTGTGGCGGGCCGGGGCCAGTGCGCGCTAACCAAGGTAGCCAGGTGCACGGTGTTTCCTCTGACACATTGGTGCGGCTGGCTTCCGGGTTGGAGGCGTGCTGTGTAAAGAAGCAGTGCGGCTTGGTTGGGTTGTGTTTCGGAGGACGCGTGCCTTTCGACCTTCGTCTCTCCCGAGCCCGTACGGGAGTTGTAGCGATGAGACTAGATAGTAATTACTAACAATTGTATACCACGAAATTGGAGAGAAAAGGGGGTAAAAWWTTTTTTTATAAAAAATACGAGCACACCGCCATGCAATCTCCATAGACGAACATTGGCAGTAGGACGGCCCTACTGAAGAGCTCAGTGACTTTCAATGTGGCACCGTCATAGGGAAATCAATGCTACAGCATACAATGACATTCTAGATGATTCTGGGCTTCGAACTTTGTGGCAACAGTTTGGAGAAGCCCCTTTCCTGCTTCAGCATGACAATGCTCAGGTGCGCAAAGCCAGGTCTATACAGAACTGGTTTGTCAAGATCAGTGTGGAATAACTTGACTGGCCTGTACAGAGCCCTGACCTCAACACCATCAAACACCTTTGGAATGAATTGGAACGCCGACAGCGAGCCAGGCCTAATCAGCCAACATTAGCGCCCAATCTCACTAATGATGAAAGTCCTCGCAGCAATGTTCCAACATCTAAGTGGAAAGCCTTCCCAGAAGAGTGGAAAATGTTATAGCAGCAAAGCGGGGACCATATTAATGCCTATGATTTTGGAATGAGCTGTTCGACGAGCAGGTGTCCACATACTTTTGGTCAAGTAGTGTATGTGCAGTGCGGTGTCCCTCAGGGCAGATGCCTTGGGCCGTTACGCATCTATTTTTTTTTATACAAATGATTTGCTACAAAGCTATAAAGACTGTATGCAGATGAGTCCACACGCTACATTTCAGAAACCAAAGCCGGAGAGCTCACTGAAATTCTAAATAAGGAGTTAGTTAGCATCAGAATGGGTGATTCATAATAAACTGGTCTTAACTACATTAAAACTAAAAGCATTGTATTTGGTTCAAAACATTCTCTAAGACCTAAACCTCAACTGGAGTTGTACATAAAAGGTATGACCATAGGAGTTTAACTTCCTCAACTTGCTCTAGGTATTACATTGGATGGTCAAGTCATTGACAAAGTTGTGGTGAAGATGGGGAGGGTTATGTCTGTTATAAAAAGATGTTCTGCGTTTGACACAAATCAACTGTACTAGTTGTTCAGGCTCTGCTCTGGTCCCATCTTGATTACTGTCCGGTAATAGGGTCAAGTGCAGGAGAGAAAAACCTAGCAAAGCTGCAACTGGCTCAAAACAGAGCAGCACGCCTTCCCCTTAACTGTACATACAGAACTAAAATAGACAACATGCATGCCAGTCTTTCTTGGTTGAGGGTTGATGAGCGATTAACTGCTTCTGATCTACTTTTTATAAGAAATATTACTGACGAAAATTTGAGGTCGACCAATTCTGATATTTCAACGCCGATTATTCAAGGACCAAAAAAGACGATACCTATTAAAATCGGACGATTACTATTTATTTATATATACAGTTGAAGTTGGAAGTTTACATACACTTCGGTTAGTCAGTAAAACTCATTCTTCAACCACTCCACAAATGTCTTGTTAACAAACTACAATTTTGGCAAGTCGGTTAGGGCATCTACTGTGTGCATGACAAGTCATTTTTCCAACAATTGTTTACAGACATTATTTCACTTATATTTCAGAATATCACAATTCCAGTGGGTCAGAAGATTACGTACACTAAGTTGACTGTGCCTTAAACAGCTTGGAAAATTCCAATAAATTATGTCATTGCTTTAGAAGCTTCTGATAGGCTAATTGACATCATTTGAGTCAATTGGAGGTGTACCTGTGGATGTATTTCAAGGCCTACCTTCAAACTCAGTGCCTCTTTGCTTGACTTCATTGGAAAATCTAAAGAAATCAGCCAAGGCCTCAGAAAAAAAACTGTAGACCTCCACAAGTCTGGTTCATCCTTGGGAGCAATTTACAAACGCCTGAAGGTACCACGTTCCATCTATACAAACAATAGTACGCAAGTATAAACACCATGGGACCACGCAGCCGTCATACCGCTCAGGAAGGAGACGCGTTCTGTCTCCTAAAGATGAATGTACTTAGGTGCGAAAAGTGCAAATCAATCCCAGAACAGCAGCAAAGAACCTTGTGAAGATGCTGGAGGAAACAGGTACAAAWGTATCTATATCCACAGTAAAACGAGTCCTATATCGACATAACCTGAAAGGCCGCTCAGCAAGGAAGAAGCCACTGCTCCAAAACCGCCATAAAAAAGCCAGACTATGGTTTGCAACTGCACATCAGGACAAAGATTGTAATTTTTGGAGAAATGTCCTCTGGTCTGATGAAACAAAAATAGAACTGTTTGGTCATAATGACCATCGTTATGTTCGGAGGAAAAAGGGGGATGCTTGCAAGCCGAAGAACACCATCCCAACCGTGAAGCACGGGGGTGGCAGCATCATGTTGTGGGGGTGCTTTGCTGCAAGAGGGACTGGTGCACTTCACAAAATAGATGGCATCACGAGGAGAAAATTATGTGAATATATTGAAGCAACATCTCTAAACATCATTCAGGAAGTTATAGCTTGGTCACAAATGGGTCTGCCAAATGGACAATGATCCCCAAGCATACTTCCAAAGTTGTGGCAAAATGGCTTAAGGACAACAAAGTCAAGGTATTGGAGTGGCGTAAAAAGCGTGTGCGAGCAAGGAGGCCTACAAACCTGACTCAGTTACACCAGCTCTGTCAGGAGGAATGGGCCACAATTCACCCAACTTATTGTGGGAAGCTTATGGAAGGCTACCCGAAACATTTGACCCAGGTAAAACAAACAATTTAAAGGCAATGCTACCAAATACCAATTGAGTGTACGTAAACTTCTGACCCACTGGGAATGTGATGAAAGAAATAAAAGCTAAAATAAATCACTCTATTATTCTGACATTTCACATTCTTAAAATAAAGTGGTGATCCTAACTGACCTAAGACAGGGAATTTTTACTAGGATTAAATGTCAGGAATTGTGAAAAACGGAGTTTAAATGTATTTGGCTAAGATGTATGTAAACTTCCGACTTCAACTGTATGTATTTGTAATAATGACAATTTCAACATTTTTAACTTAATATAATACATCAATAAATTCAATTTAATCTCAAATAAATAATGAAACATGTTCAATTTGGTTTAAATAATGCAAAAACAGTGTTGGAGAAGTAAAAGTGCAATATGTGCCATGTAAAAAAGCTAACGTTGAAGTTCCTTGCTCAGAACATGAGAACATATGAAAGCTGGTGGTTCCTTTTAACATGAGTCTTCCATATTCCCAGTTAATACGTTGTAGGTTGTAGTTATAGGAATTATGACACGTTGACTATTTCTCTCTATACCACTTGTATTTCATATACCTTTGACTATTGGATGTTCTTATAGGCACTTTCGTATTGCCATCACCCACTTGAAGTCATAAACAGCTCTGTGCATCAAGCATTGCTAAGAGCTGCTGGCAAACGCAGTAAAGTGCTGTTTGAATTAAGCCTGCTGCTGCCTACCACCGCTCAGTCAGACTGCTCTATCAAATCATAGACTTATTGATAATAAACACACAGAAATACAATCCTTGGTCATTAATATGGTCAAATCCGGAAACGATCATTTAAAAACAAAACGTTTATTCTTTCAGTTTTATCGATGGCAAGGGGTGGCAAGGGGTGGCAACACTACGTCTAAATATTGCTGTTACATTGAAGGTTGTGCAATGTTATGTCATAATTATGTAAAATTCTGGCAAATTAATTATGGTCCTTGTTGGGGAAAAATGGTCTTCCCACAGTTCACAACGAGCCAGGTGGCCCAAACTGCTGCATATACCCTGACTCTGCTTATACTGAACGCAAGAGAAGTGACACAATTTCCCTAGTTAATATTGCCTGCTAACATGAATGTCTAACTGTTGTTGGAATTAAGGCTAACCCCCCCTCCTTTTTCAATTTCAGCCTGAAGACATAACCAAATCTATCTGCCTGTAGCTCAGGCCCAGAAGCAAGGATATGCATATCCTTGCTATCATTTGAAAGAAAACACTCTGAAGTTTGTGTAAATGTGAATTGAATGTAGGAGAATATAACACAATAGATCTGGTTTAGATAATGAAAAAACCATACGTTTTTCTTTTTTATTGTTGCATCATCATCTTTAAAATGAACAAGAAAAAAACAAACATTCAGATAGGATGGGGACAATTTCAGTGAAAAACATAAGGCAACAGTACTTGTGCAAAGTTTCATAATGATAATTTCAGGAATGAGTGTGCTACATGACATTTATCATGAAGTCACCCAGGTGTCCCACACAAGTAGCCCAAATGTACCCAAGTGGCCAAATTGGTGAAGTTATACATTTTGAAACAAATAACTATATACAAAATACCAAAATGGTATTCTAACACACCCCCCCACAAAAAATGGTTGAAAAAATGAAAAAAATATATATATAAATTTACAAAATAACAAGGGTAACTCTTCATACACTTTCAATATTTGGAAGACCCTCAGTCCTCTACACGATATTGTGCTGCTGATGCCAGGTGCCATAGCAGTCTCTTTCTGCTGTAAAGCAGAGGGTCACCAAGCATGTGGTGCAGGTGATGGGGGACTTCATTATGCAAAGAACACAGCGACGCCTCCATGCTGTACCCTTTTGGCCCCGAGGCACATCCATGCCTGCAGAAATAAATTTGTGCAGACGAACACCACTTGTGGCAGGAGCAGAAGGGACAGAGGTAGAGGGGCCAGAACGTGGTGCAGTGGTGCTGTAGCCAGCAAGCTCCCTGATGAGCAGCTCTCTGAATGCTAGCTGTGAGATGAAGGGGCTTTCCACAGCTCTTAGCCATTTCCTTGTGTAGGATGAATGCATTCACCACAGCAATGTCGATGAAATAATAGAAGAATGTCTTGTACCATTTCATCGTCTTATGGAGAACATTGTAATAGCCTATCAGCACATCTGATAGGTCCACACCTCCCATGCTCTTGTTGTAGTCCTTCACTGCAGCTGGAATGGGGAAATTTTTTGTGGTCCATGCCCCAGTAGCGCCCTTCACACGCCTGCCGACGTGATCGCCACTGAAGGATTTGTGGATTGTTGTGCACATCACCACCTCTCTGGTATCCATCCACTTCACAAACAGCAGGCCATCTTCACGGATCCATAGCATGGTGCCCCGCTCAGCCTGCTTAGGCATGTCGTTCACCTTCGTCTTCGGAAAGCCCACCCTGTTGGTACGAATGGTGCCACAAGCCCACACATCCCGCTTCCTAAGGTCTGCAAACAGGGTAGGGCTTGTGTAGAAGTTATCCACAAACAGTTTGTAGCCCTTCCCTAGCAGTTGAAAATCCAATAACTCCATTACAGAGTCATAGCTAAGTCCCTTACCGGTAGCAAAACTGTTCTTCCCCTCAGACAAAAAAATTGCATGTGTAAGCACACACACAATCAGCCAACACAAACAGCTTGTAACCCCACTTGGTTGGTTTGTTTCTTCTAGGACAGTGTGCCAACGCCCTTCGTTAGCAGGTTGCACACTTCCCCTCCTCCACTTCTTTGTCAGTGCCTTCACACCTCTAGATGGACCGGGAGGTGTGGAGCCGGAGACAGCAGGGTTCCGGCTGGATGAACCAGTTTCAGTGGGGGATGGACACCTTGGCACAGGGGGCTCTCATTCGGAGTCAGTGTCACTGTGAAAGAAAATGTTCAGTTAGAATAGTTTCACATATGAGCCCTGTATCAACAGGTATAATAAACAGATATATATATATATAGAGTACAGGGAACATTAGGTTGAAGTGCTGTTCCATTTCACCTTGGCCATTGTTGTGGGCCTGCCTCAACAGCCTCAAATAGGCTATTTCATGTGGGGGTGGGGTGGAGCGGCAGACACACGCATCTCAAACATGCTCCCTCTAATCCACAATATGTTGACTGAGTGGAGGAAGCATGGTCGCTGTGTTGAGATGTGTGGGTTTGCTGTTAATTCTACTCCATCCATTTAATATATATATATATATATATATATATATATATATATATATATATATATATATATATATATATATATATATTATATATACACTGCTCAAAAAAATTAAGGGAACACTAAAATAACACATCCTAGATCTGAATGAATGAAATTTTCTTATTAAATACTTTTTTCTTTACATAGTTGAATGTGCTGACAACAAAATCACACAAAAATTATCAATGGAAATCAAATTATCAACCCATGGAGGTCTGGATTTGGAGTCACACTCAAAATAAAGTGGAAAACCCACTACAGGCTGATCCAACTTTGATGTAATGTCCTTAAAACAAGTCAAAATGAGGCTCAGTAGTGTGTGTGGCCTCCACGTGCCTGTATGACCTCCCTCAACGCCTGGGCATGCTCCTGATGAGGTGGCGGATGGTCTCCTGAGGGATCTCCTCCAGACCTGGACTAAAGCATCCGCCAACTCCTGGACAGTCTGTGGTGCAACGTGACGTTGGTGGATGGAGCGAGACACGATGTCCAGATGTGCTCAATTGGATTCAGGTCTGGGGAACGGGCGGGCCAGTCCATAGCATCAATGCCTTCCTCTTGCAGGAACTGCTGACACACTCCAGCCACATGAGGTCTAGCATTGTCTTGCATTAGGAGGAACCCAGCGCCAACCGCACCAGCATATGGTCCTCACAAGGGTCTGAGGATCTCATCTCGGTACCTAATGGCAGTCAGGCTACCTCATGGAGGCTGTGCGGCCCCCCAAAGAAATGCCACCCCACACCATGACTGACCCACCGCTAAACCGGTCATGCTGGAGGATGTTGCAGGCAGCAGAACGTTCTCCACGGCGTCTCCAGACTGTCACATCTGTCACATGTGCTCAGTGTGAACCTGCTTTCATCTGTGAAGAGCACAGGGCGCCAGTGGCGAATTTGCCAATCTTGGTGTTCTCTGGCAAATGCCAAACGTCCTGCACGGTGTTGGGCTGTAAGCACAACCCCACCTGTGGACGTCGGGCCCTCTACTACACCCTCATGGAGTCTGTTTCTGACCGTTTGAGCAGACACATGCACATTTGTGGCCTGCTGGAGGTCATTTTGCAGGCTCTGGCAGTGCTCCTCCTGCTCCTCCTGCACAAAGGCGGAGGTAGCGGTCCTGCTGCTGGGTTGTTGCCCTCCTACGGCCTCCTCCACGTCTCCTGATGTACTGGCCTGTCCTCTGGTAGCGCCTCCATGCTCTGGACACTACGCTGACAGACCAAGCAAACCTTCTTGCCACAGCTCGCATTGATGCGCCATCCTGGATGAGCTGCACTACCTGAGCCACTTGTGTGGGTTGTAGACTCCGTCTCATGCTACCACTAGAGTGAAAGCACCGCCAGCATTCAAAAGTGACCAAAACATCAGCCAGGAAGCATAGGAACTGAGAAGTGGTCTGTGGTCACACCTGCAGAACCACTCCTTTATTGGGGGTGTCTTGCTAATTGCCTATAATTTCCACCTTTTGTCTATTCCATTTGCACAACAGCATGTGAAATTTATTGTCATTCAGTGTTGCTTCCTAAGTGGACAGTTTGATTTCACAGAAGTGTGATTGACTTGGAGTTACATTGTGTTGTTTAAAGTGTTCCCTTTATTTTTTTCAGCAGTATATATATATATATATATATATATATATATATATATATATACACACACAGGCTATGGGTCATACACATACATACCCCCACCCACAATGTATTGCCAATGTGTACTTTACACATTTCATTACATTTTTATATATTGCAACAAAAAATAATAATAATAATAATAATATTTGAGATTATTAATTTCAAACAACGGCATTAGCATGAGAAGAACTTACCAGTCCAAAACGATGTCCTCTCCGTTCAAAAAATAATCTTCCATTTGGGAGTCATAGCTATGCTCGCTAACTGAATCGTCCTCCAAGAGCCTCTCTGTCTCACTTTCCCTATCAATTTCTTCTATAATTTTGTGTACATCTGTATATCTAGACTTAGATTTAGCTTTCCCTGACTTAGTCGCCATATTGTTTGATATATAAACAGCTGAAGATGCGCTTTACCAAAATAGTGCTGTGCGTAACACACGTGGCTCCTTCCAGTATGAATCTTCAATGGCGAATGACCCTCTTTACGCCGGAGTTTACTACATGGGCTGGTCTTCCAACACATATCCATTACATATTGCCGTTTACCTCAGCTCATTGGCTATCTACCAAGTAAGATTTCAAGACGATCAGTGGTCATTGGGTTAAAATACAGTCAATCAACGAATCAGCGGTCATATAATTGGTGCACAATGAGGTTATTACTTGTCTTCAAATCGATTTCTTTCGGTCAATACGTCCCGCGAAGAGACCCATCATGTTTGGTTGTGTTACACACAACCAGTTGATTGCAATGAAATCAAACATGACTGGATAAAAGCACGTTTAGTGTGTGTATTTACATTGAATGTTCCGTCAAAAATTGAATGAGACGGAATTCATGACACAAGCGGTTCACAAAATGTTTCGTGTTAGGCTATAAAAACAGATTTTATCAAACAAAAGACCATTCATTGTGTAACAATGAGCCTTGGGATTGCAAACAGAGGAAGATCTTCAAAAGGTAAATTATTTATTTTATTGCAATTTGTGATTTTGTTATGCCTGTGCTGGTTAAAATAGTATTTTGGTATGGGGCTCTGTCCTCAGATAATCGCATCGTATTCTTTCGCAGTAAATCCTTTTTTAAATCTGACAACGCAGTTGGATTAGCAAGATTCTAGGCTTTTGAACCATGTGAGACACTTGTATTTTCAGGAATGTTTAATATGACTATTTATGTAGCGCTAACCGTATGTTGTCAAATTTAATCCCGCTAACGGGATCTGTGCGCAGAGAAGTTAAATGAATGATTAGAATACTCCACCCTGAAACTATATAATTGTATGAAATTGACTAGAATCATAAAGTTATAAATAATGATGTGTGTAGTTTGTCAGTAAAACAATATGTCTCTACAGTATCTTAAACACAGACTGTCTGAGCAAGATTCGGTGCCGACCTTGGCTGGGGGCCACAGAGTACTTCCCAGGGTCTCCCTATCTTGAGGGAGGATGGGGAGTGATTCTCACGGACTCCCTAATCTTTGTCGGCTGGGTAGCAGGACAGTATGTGCGTAGGACAACTACTGTTTGTGTGCAAATGTATGTGCGTATGAATTCTGTTTGTGTGCGTAAGGAGCTAGTATAAAATGAATGGTTTTGTACAACTAACCAGCGCGCCCGTGAATAAACATTGACTATCATAGCTGGGGCCTCCGTCTGACGAATGTGCTTTTTTCGCAATTGCGCTTTTGATAAATTGTCATCTGTTTGGCAAAGTTGAAGTAGGCTGTGATTCGTTGATAAATTAACAGGCACCACATTGATTATATGCAATGCAGGACAAGCTAGTTAACCACACATGGTTGATATTACTAGGTTAACTAGTGATTATGTGAAGAATGATTGTTTTTTCTAATATAAGTTTAATGCTAGCTAGCAACTTACCTTGGCTCCTTGCAGCCACAAGGTCATTTTAATGCTGCACTCTCGTAACAGGTGGTCAGCCTACCACGCAGTCACCTCGTGGATTGCAATGTAAATCGGCCATAATCGGCATCCAAAAAGGCCGATTACCGATTGTTATTAATAATTGGCATGGCGATTCTCAAGTTATCGGTCGACCTCTAGTCTATATAATCAAATAACATTCAGCTCAGACACCCATACATTCCCCACAAGACATACCAACAGGAGTTTCTTCAAAAAGTTCAAAAACTAATTCACTGCAACGCACAGTGTTATACAGAGCCATGATCGCATGGGACTCCCATCTCCAATTATTCAAGCAAAACTACCTTTAAAAACAGATTAAAAAGCAACTCATGGAACAGCGGGGACAATGAGGAGCCATATTTTTTTTTTTTATAGCTGTATTGTTTGTTTCATGTTGTATTTAAAATGTGTGTGACTTGTCCATCAGTGTTTTGAGTTTGTGGACTCCAGGAAGAGTAGCTGCTGCTTCTGCAAAAGCTAATAGGGATCCAAATAAATAAAAATTCATGTTCATATCACACAAGATAGACAGACCGCTACAGCTTTGCCAGATGGGACAATATTGAATTGCGTGGGATCGAACACAATTGAAAACTCCCTGTAGTCAAAAACATCACCACCACAAATATGAAAGCACAGTGGGGAGAGTGCCGTCTGCTCAGCATCAAGTAGCCAACTCCACCCCAGTGTTGAGTCACTTGGTGTCCTAATTTGACCGGGCTCGTATTCATTAGGCACCAAACAGAAGACTAAAAGTTCTGAACCACTTTTAATTTTCAGTCGCAAAACATTTGCTACATGTAATGTAGCACGGGCTACCGAAGCGTTGGTACTTTTCGATACTAAAAACATGAAAAACGGTTTGATACTAGAATTTGTTACTTTCGGCACTTGTGTCAAATGTTTCTCAAGTCACATACGGATTGAGAGGAGCTAGTCCATCTAGTAATTTGTCTGAATCTTTTCAAGGGGGACAGTAATAAGATAGCCAGGCTACTTGCGCATGCAGCAGACACAGCGCAAGCCACATTTGAGAAGCAAGCGGGAGGAGAGAGAAAATGCCGACAGCATGGCTTCTTCAAACTAAAACATCATATCTCCACGCCCCCAGGTTGTTGACAAAACTATATCCAGAAGTGAACTATGGGAATACTTTGCGTACAGAGCAGATGAGGGCCAGCCAACAGAAACAACTAAGCACAACGTGCTACAAAGCAGTGCAAGGAAGGTTGATTCCAAAACCTAAAAAAAAAAATTGTGTGGAGAAAAAGTATGTGAACCCTTTAGAATTACCTGGATTTCTGCATAAATTGGGTCATAAAACGTGATCTTCATCTAAGTCGCAACAATAGACAAACACAGTCTGCTTAAAGTAAAAACACAAACAATTATAATTTGTCATGTCTTTATTGAACACACCGTATAAACATTCATAGTGCAGGTTGGGGAAAGTATGTGAACCCTTGGATTTAATAACAGTTGACCCTCCTTTGGCAGAAATAAACTCAAAAGTTTTCCGTAGTTGCGGATCAGACCTGCACAACGGTCAGGAGGAATTTTAAACCATTCCTTTTCACAAAACTGTTTCAGTTCAGCAATATTCTTAGGATGTCTGGCGTGAACCGCTCTCAAGTTCATGCCACAGCATCTCAATTGGGTTGAGGTCAGAACTGACTGGGCCACTTCAGAAGGCATATTGTTGATCTGTTGTTGATTTACTTCTGTCTTTTGGGTTGTTGTCCTGTTGCATCACCTAACTTCTGTTGAGCTTCAATTGGCAGACAGATAGCCTCCTGCAAAATGTCTTAATAAAATTGGGAATTCATTTTTCCGTCGATGATAGCAAGCTGTCCAGGACATGAGGCATCAAACCAGCCCCAAACCATGATGCTCCCTCCACCATAGTTTACAGTGGGATGAGGTTTTGATGTTGGTGTGCTGTGCCTTTTTTTCTCCACACAGTGTTGTGTGTTCCTTCCAAACAACACAACTTTAGTTTCATCTCTCCACAGAATATATTTCCAGTAGCGCTGTGGAACATCCAGGTGCTCTTTTCCGAACTTCAGAAGTGCAGCAATGTTTTTTTGGACAGCAGTGGCTTCTTCCATGGTGTCCTCCCATGAAAACCATTCTTGTTTAGTGTTTTACCTACTGTAGCCTCGTCAACAGAGATGTTAGCATTTCTGTAAGTCTTTAGCTGACACTCAAGGATTCTTCCTAACCTCACTGAGCATTCTGCGCTGTGCTCTTGCAATCATCTTTGCAGGCCGGCCACTCCTAGGAAGAGTAGCAACAGTGCTGAAATTTGTCCATTTACAGACAATTTGTCTTACCGTGGACTTTCTTTCAGAGATACTTTTGTAACCCTTTCCAGCTTTATGGAAGGCAGCAATTCTTAATCTTAGGTCTTCGGAGTTATTTTGTCCGAGACATGGTTCACATCAGGCAATGCTTCTCGTGAATAGCAAATTCAAATTATGTGGATTTTTTTTTTTTTTTTAATGGGTCAGGGCAGCTCTAACCAAAATCTCCAATCTCGTCTCATTGATTCGACTCCAAGTTCATTGACTCCAATTAACTTTTGGAGAAGTCATTAGCCTAGGGATTCAAATTTTTTCCCAACCTACACTATGAATGTTTAAATTCAATATAGACCAGAAAAATACAATTTGTGTGTTATTAGTTTAAGCACACTGAGTTTGTCTATTGTGACTTAGATGAAGATCAGATCAAATTTATGCAGAAACCCAGGTAATTCTAAAGGGTTCATACTTTTTCTTGCCACTGTACACAGAACATTTGCATTGTAACGTTATTCTACTAGCAACTAAATTTGAATGACGAACATACAGTACCAGTCAAAAGTTGACACCCCTACTCATTCAAGGGTTTATCTTTATTTTTACCATTTTCTACATCAAAACTATGAAATAACATACGGAATCATTTAGTAACCAAAATATATTTTATATTTCAGATTCTTCAAAGTAGCCACCCTTTGCACTCTTGGCATTCTCTCAAAGAGCTTCATGAGGTAGTCACCTGAAATGCATTTAAATTAAAGGGTGTGCCTTGTTAGAAGTTAATTTGTGGATTTTTTTCCCTTCTTAATGCATTTGAGCCAATCAGTTGGGTTGTGACAAGGTAAGTGGGTATACAGAAGATGGCCCTATTTGGTAAAAGACCAAGTCCATATTATGGCAAGAACAGCTCAAATAAGCAAAGAGAAATGAAATCATTACTTTTAGACATGAAGATAAGTCAATCCAGAAAATTTCAAGAACTTTGAAAGTTTCTTCAAGTGCAGTCTCAAAAACCATCAAGCGCTATGATGAAACTGTCTCTCATGAGGACCGTCATGACTGCTGCAGAGGATAAGGTCATTAGAGAGTTACCAGCCTCAGAAATTGCAGACCAAATAAATGCTTACTGAGTTCAAGTAACATCAACTGTTCACTGGCTAATTGACCAAGGAGTGATGGAGTGCTGCATCAGATGAACTGGCCTTCACAATCACCCGACCTGAACCCAATTGAGATGGTTTGGGATGAGTTGGACCACAAAGTGACGGAAAAGCAGTGCTCAGCATATGTGGGAACTCCTTCAAGATTGTTGGAAAAGCATTCCTCATGAAGCTGATTGAGAGAATGCCAAGAGTGTGCAAAGCTGTCATCAAGGCAAAGGGTGGCTACTTTGAAGAATCTAAAATATATTTTGATTTGTTTAACACTTTTTTGGTTACTACATCATTCCATGTGTTATTTCATAGTGTTGATGTCTTCACTATTATTCTACAATGTAGAAAATAGTAAAAAATAACTATAGGTGGTAATTAATATGGAGTTTTATTTTTTGAAAGTAATTGAATATATTATTTTAGATGTTGTACTAAATATGGGTTAAATAAAAATAAAAACTAGTTAAACATATTGTTCAATGTTTAAAAAAAATAAAGGCCAGTGGTTATTCTGTGACATTTTTTGCAACGGTATTGTTTCAGTGTCCTGATACTAAACCTGGTATCGATGTCAAAATGTTGGTATCGTGACAACACCACAGTGTGCGCAAATGAATGCGCCCCTGCTTGGTACCCACATGTGCCTTGACTCTGTCGTGCAGGAGGGACATGGGCAGCCTGCTCTGTTTCATCACCACGCGGTATGGGTCCTTCTTCACCGCACCCATCTCATCCTGGAACTTCTGTAGGGATGACTGCTTGATGACCCGAGTGTTTGCTGAGACCAGAGGGGAAGAATTAACCAGTGTGTGTGTGAGTTGAGGCTGCCATCTTATCTCTCCATACACAGATATTTAAAAATACATAAAACAGATTTATTCTTACAAATCAAGGGTTTGCTAGTCATTATTGACAAGAACTCCACCATTCTGTATGCAGTTTCAACTTGCTTTAACTAGCCAATCAATTGTTAGACAAATTGCCATTATACCTGTCCAATCAATAATAAAAACAGACCCAAGAGAATTTGTGGATTAACCTGAGACAGTGTGGCAATTGCAGTTAACAGCACTACTCACCAAACCATTTGATGTTGGGCTCCACTCTGGCCTGTGTCCCATCAGCCACAGTGGACTGGTACGACAAACGCTTGATCACCTGGCCTCTGTTGTTGCTAATGGCAGAGGAAATAGTCAGTGGTCACATGGTTATATTAGTCAAATATATTACAACACAATCATTAAAAAAAAGAAATGAAGAGGAGCAACATATAGAATACCAGGAACTGATGTCAACCCCTGACCTGAGAGTTACACTAGCATTAAAGGAAAGAGTTCATATGGAAGTAAGTGTCACATGTTTTTTTCTCTCCATCATTTACCATCTCTGCTTTTGTCTGTACATATTCAGACGCCTGACAGTTGCCCGGTCCCTCATGCTGTTGCCTGAACCTGCAGGAGTCTTTGGTCGGTCTGTAAAAGGTAGAGTCGTAAGGTTATGGTGACAACATTATATGCCACACAGTGTTAGAGATTATAGGTGTGTGTGTGGTGGTATTTTGGGTTAATTCATTGTCAGTGTCAGAACAATATTGGAAATCGATATAAAAAGTGTAGTTCTCAATTTTGTTATGAAAGTTACGTTGTGTTTTTGGCATAAAGTTAAACAGAATGTGTAGCTAAATTAGCTAGTTACTGAACTAATTATGTCAGTGCCAAACATATTGTATACGTTTTTATTTGTAGCTAACACGAATGTCACATATGGACCAAATGTGTCTGTGTAGTTAGACGAAACAGACAGATCTATCAGAGAGAAAGTCTATCGCGTTAGCTAGCTAACATTAACTGTAAACAAACAGTAACGTTACATAGAGCATGGACTGTAACTTACCAGGATTACTGCTGGCCGCCGATGTGTTTATCGTGCTTTTCCCCTTGAACCGTGGCTTCACCATCTTGACAGGTTATCTGACACAAGTAGAAAACACTCAAAATGTCAAGTTATAGCTTCAACTTCTTCTATGTACCCGAACCACGTGTCCTAAATCAGTCCCGCACATTCCGGAAGAACGTCATCAGAGAGCGACAATACATGTGTTCTTTATTATTTTTTTAATGTTTCTTTTTTAGTTTATATATATATATATGTATACAAACAGGCAAAGATACCATATGCTAGGGGGTAAAACAAATTACAGATTATACAAAGACCTTAAAATATACACACATATTGATTGTTTTAACAGCTTTCTTATTAGAAGAATGCAGAATGGTCTTAATGTACTGTTCAAATTCCTTACAGAAAACATGGAAGTGTTTTTTTATTAGTGAATTTAAATTTATGAATATGAAATTTTGCCATTAGCACAATTTGATTTATGAGGTAAAATTGTGAATGTCTTTTTTGAGTTTCTTCAGGTAATGATTCGCAGGGTAATACTTATGGATCATTCTGAAAGAGACCTCTTTGACCTTGTTAACAAGCAGGTATTTGTGTGGTAATAACCAGACTTTTCCCCAACAGATATTTTAGACAGATGTATTCCAGTAAGTTGTGACATAAGGAATGGATACAATATCCCTTTGAAATAAAGCACGTATAGATCTGTTCTGAGGGAACAAGGAGAAACACATTTTTCCTACTGAAGAGTCAACTGGATTAAGCGAGGGTAGGTCAAGAAGTTGAGGTCTGGTTACACCTCTAAACAACATGAGAGTTCCAGATGGAAGAGCATCAAAGACTATGGCAAACTCTAGGTGTAACAGGGATATTGTAACGAGATATAAATTCCTCATAATTGAGTAACAATCCTTCTGCATTAAAAAGTTGACTCACCAGCAGGATATGATTATTAAACCAGTTCTTAAAAAATACTTTTTTCTATACAAAATATCCTTCCAAATGAAATACCTATGCAGGGGGAAAAAATCATGTTTATATATTAACGACCACGCCAAGAAAACTTGTCTATGAAAAGCAGATAATTTTGTAGGAATCTTATCAATGTTATCCAGGCTGCATCACATCCGGCCGTGATTGGGAGTCCCATAGGGCGGCACACAATTGGCCCAGCGTCGTCCGGGTTTGGCCAGGGTAGGCCGTCATTGTAAATAAGAATTTGTTCTTTACTGGCTTGCCTAGTTAAATAAAGGTTCAATAAAAAATGAAATAAAAAATAGTTACAAAGTAACATCAAATTGAAGCCACCAAAACGGGAGAAGATATAATGAGGGATGAAATTCCAAATTGAAGTTGGATTCTATAAGAAATGTTTAGCCCAATTTATCTTAAGATCTTAAGATATAATAAGGGATGAAATTCCAAATGGAAGTTGGATTCTTTAAGAAATGTTTAGCCCAAGTTATCTTAAAGTATTATTCAAAGTAGGAAAATCCCAAAAATTGAGACCACCATATTCATATGTGTTCATAACGACAGATTTCCTAATATAATGTGTACGATTTTTCTGCATAAGGGCTGCATAAGTAAGTCTGGAGATACCTTCAGCTTTAGAAAGCAATGCTCAACCTTTCAAGGATAAATCACTTTGCAACCAATGGTTCAACTACTTTTTGTTTTTTTCAATAATATGAAATTTAATGAGCATCTTTCCTGTTGATCCTCAGATATGATAATGGCAAGGTATGTTACTTTTTCCTTGACTGGAATATTGCATATAGAGGGTATCTCACTTTAGCAGCAAACAATTCACACTTATTAAGGTATAGGCAAAGACCAGATGCTTTGGAAAAAATATTTATCGGCTGCTCTAGGAATCTGGTCAGCATCTTTCAAAAAGTGGGTGGTGTCATCTGCAAGCTGACTTATGATAATATCTCTGTCAGCAATAGAGATCCCTTTTATATCGCTGGATTTAACAAAACTTGTAAGAAGTTGGGTTGCAAGCAGGAAGAGGTAAGGCGAAATTGGCCAACCTTGCCTAATTCCTCTTTTCAAATAAAATCTAGGAGAAATGCCATGCTTTAATTTAATGGAACTGTTCCCATTTATATAAATAGTTTTAATAGTACTACAAAATAATTCCCCAAAGACAAATTTCTCAAGGGAGAGAAATAGAAACTCATGTTCCACTGTATCAAATGCTTTATAAAAGTCTAAGAAGACAATAAAACTCTCTTCAAAGATTAGATCAGAATAGTCAATAAGGTGTAACACAAGTCGGATATTATTAGATATATGTCTATTCCTCATTAAGCCAGATTGGGTCTCTTCTATAATTGAGTCCAATACTGCCTTCATTCTTTTTGCAACTATACAGGCTAATATTTTGTAGTCATTATTGAGCAGACAGATTGGACGCCAATTATCGAGGAGAAGCAAGTCTTCTTGGGCTTACGGATTCTGGTAATCAGACCTTGAGTCAAACTGGGAGGGAGAGCATTATTTTCAATGCTTTCAGAAAAGACCTCCAACAGAAATGGGGCCAACTGTTGAGGAAACGTTTGGTAAAACTCAGCAGATATACCATCAGGAGACGTATTCTTTTGAAGGTGTTCAGCCTCCCCAATTGATTTCACATCCCCCAGAGAGTAAAAAAAAGAGTTGAGGACATCTCACAATACTTAGAACTATATAAATTCCTGTAGAAGTTGCAACTAAAGTTAGAGATTAATTTGGGATCATCTGTGATGAGACCATTTGTATTTAATTGTTGAATTGTATTATTTTTTGAGTGGTATTTTTCTAAACTGAAAAAATAAGATGACTTTTGTTCACCCTCCTCTAGCCACTTTTTCCTATATCCGACAAAGGCTCCCTCTGCTTTCAGTTCATACATATCATCCAACTTGTGTTGTAGCTCAAAAATAACAGATTTGTCCTCCTCTGAGAGAGTTTCAACAGGCTTTTGAACAAGAGAGGTGATCTTTGTAATTACACTTTCTTCTTCAGCTCGTCTTGGCAAGAATACTCCCATATTTTCTGAAATATTTTACAACCTCATGTTTAAAAAGCTCCCAGTTATTACTGTATGAATTGTCATTATAGCTTTGTTCCAGAAGTGTGTAATTAAATTGTTTATCTCCATCTTGACCAACTCGTGTTTTAATATAGAGCTATTAAGCTTCCAGTAGGATTCTCTGCCAAGGCCATCATCAGAGATAAAAGGTTTAATGTCAATATAAATAGCTATATGATCAGTAACGGGAGTGGCCAGGATGTTAACAGAAATACCCTGTTTATCAAAACATTTAGACACCAGCCAAACATCTATGCGTGATTGTCTGGAGCATGCCGTATTACTCCAAGTGAAAGACTTGTCATTAGGAAACTTTACTCTCCAAATATCTATAATATTCAACCTTTCCAAAAACTGCCTCAAACTTGTATTCATAGAAGTGGACTGTCCCGGAGGCCATCTATCAATTAAATGATTCATAGAAATATTAAAATCCCTACCTACTATAAGTAAAGCATTAGGGAACTTGGTTAGCCAATGGAGAAAACGCTTTTCCAAAGATTCAAGTAACTGATAATTTTCAAGTTTGGAATTGTACCCGTAAATGTTGGTAATAGTAATAATGATGTTGTTACAGTTGATAACAAGACAAAGAATGTGACCAAAAGGGTCACATTGACAATACATGTACCAAAACACTGATCTGTATACAATGACGAAACGCATTAGGCTTATGCCGCATTCAAAACAACTGGGAACTTTGAAATCTCTGACTTCCAACTTCAGTGCATTCAAAACAAACAAAAAATTAAAAAAGAGCTCCGAATGGGAAAACTAAATTCCAACTCGGGAAATCTGGCCTCTTCTAGAGTTCCGACTTTCCCACCTGAAGATCACTGATGTCATGATTTGACCTTGTATTTTCCGAGTTCCCTGTTGTTTTGAACGTGGCACAAGCTAACTGGGATCTCGGAAAACAAAAGTCGGAACTCTAGAAGAGGCCAGATTTCCCGAGTTGGAATTTAGTTATTTCCAAGTTCCGAGCTCCCAGTGACTTTGAACGTTGCATTATTTGGTCAGATTTTAGTGATAGGTATGGTGCGTTCAAGACAACTGGGAACTAAAAAAAAACAAGGTGAAATCATGATGTCAGTGATCTTCAGGCCAGAAATTCGGAGCTCTAGAAAGATGGCAGAGTTTACGACTTGGAATTCTGAGTTGGAGGACCGCTCAAAATTATTTTTCCCAATCGGAGCTCGTTTTTTCCCAGAGTTCCCAGTTGTCTTGAACACACTGAAGTCGGAAGTCAGAGATTTCCGAGTTCCCAGTTGTTTTGAACGCTACATGAAATCTCTGACCATGTGATGCTCAAGTAAGGGTCAGTGCTATCCGGGATCATTAGGACTTCTCCACCCTTACCTTAAACATAACTCTTAACCCATGGCCATATAGTTTCACTATTAAAGGACTATTAAAAGCGCAGTGCACTAAATCACATTTTTTAATTCAGATTTCTCAGGGGATGCTGTAGCGCCCTCCCGGGGCTATCTATAGGGTTAGGGTTACTGTTCCCACACAGCCATACATCCATGTTACAGCATGTATTTACAGAAGACAGAGGGACCACCTGTGCTAATTAGTTATCTAGCATGCTAATGGATTAAGGCCGCCTGAAATATGTTGTCAGTGACCATGTTTACATGCACACCAATATCATGGTATTATTCAGGATACTCAAGTATTCTGTTTTTGAGTTGACACATACTGTATAAACCTCATATCTCGTTTACAATAACCCGAAAAAGCTTGTATCCCGGTGTTAAAAAACCCGGATAAGATGCCTGGAATATGCTGATCTAAAACAGGATACTGTTGCATGTAAACATCTTATCCTGTTTACTGTTGTATTGCGGTCTGTGCAGGATCAGTTTCACATATCATGGATGTTGTGTGATGATGTTTTCATCTGATTGTCAAACAAATCACTTCAAAAAGCAGTTCAACCTGCGCAGTTCAATCCAACATAATAATATAGCCTACTATAATTAATTTACTATAATTTACTACTGGCTACTTTCACCCCTAATTTAGACAACTTTCTGCTTATAATTTCCAACATTTGCTAGGCCATATTATAATTTCCGACATTTGGGAGGCCATTTGTTTGTCAACTATAGTTTGATACACGCAGCTTCTCTTCTATCAATACGTGTTCCCCCAGAAGACTAAATAATGTAGTGCTCACCTGAATAATGTCTTACATCGATAGAATTAATGCATTAGTAATCTATACTGAAGAAAAATATAAACGCAACAATTTCAAAGATTTTACTGAGTTACTGTTCATATAAGGAAATCAGTCAATTTAAAAAAAACTTATTAGGCCCTAATCTATGGATTCCACATGACTGGGCAGGGGTGCAGCCATGGGTACCTTGGAGGGCATAGGCCCACCCACTTGTCAGCCAGGGCCCACCCACTGGCAAGCCAGGCCCAGCCAAGAATGAATCCCCCCCGGACTATCCCGCAGGTGAAGAAGCCGGATGTGGAGGTCCTGGGCTGGCGTGGTCACACGTGGTCTGTGGTTGTGAAGCCGGTTGGACGTACTGCCAATTGCTCTAAAATGATGTTGGAGGCAGCTTATGGTAGAGAAATGAACATTAAATTATCTGGCAACAGCTCTGGTGAACATTCCTGCAGTTAGCATGCCAATTGCACACTCCCTCAAAACTTACGAGATACAGTATGTGGCATTTTATTGTCTCCAGCATAAGGTGCATCTGTGTAATGATCATGCTGTTTAATCAGCTTCTTGATATGCCACACCTGTCAGGTGGATGGATTATCTTGGCAAAGGAGAAATGCTCACTAAGAGGGATATAAACAAATTTGTGCACAACATTTGAGAGAAATAAGCTTTTTGTATTTAAGGAACATTTCGGAGATTTTTTTTCTTCCGCTTATGAAACATGGGACCAACACTTGACATGTTGTGTTCATATTTTTGTTCAGTGTAGTTAACACTGGTTAAGGTTTCTGTTTTATTTAAGGAGCAGGGAGAAAACACAATAACTCCAAAACAGTGCAAAGATTGGTCCTGTGCAAAATGGCAATGGCAATTCAATCACTTTGAACAGTTTTAAGGAAATGAAAAGCTGAGGAAACGATGAAACACCTATGGGTGCATATTTTATGTGGTTGAAATACTGTCTGCTTGCTTAACAGTGTCAAAGACAACACATTACACGTGCATTCGCATTTTCTCAAGCGATGCTAATAAAATATATATATATTTCTTCACTCCTGTTCCCAAAACAAAATGAACATTTGTTGTATAATTTCGTTGCAATAAATGTATAATTCTGCAGGAATTAATATTATACTATACAAAAATCAGGTGGATGGATTATCTTGGCAAATGAGAAAAGCTCACTAACAGGGATGTAACAGGGATGTAAACAAATGTGTGCACAAAATGTGAGAGAAATAAGCTTTTTGTGCGCATGGAACATTTCTGGGATCTTTTCTTTCAGCTCATGAAACATGGGACCAACCCTTTACATGTTTCGTTCAGTGTATATTACACTACAGGTGAGAGGTTAAAGGCCTACAGTCAGCGTTCATATTTCAGTTACTATCCATTTAACCCATATATTTAAATGAGGTAAATTCTGTTTATTCATAGATACAGGGATACTCATGAGCGGGATATCAAAGGTGCATGTAAACAGCTTATCCCAAATAACACCTTAAGCGGGATATGAGCTACTATCATGAATACTGTGCGAATGTAAACTTGATCATTGAAAAATACTGTCTGCTGCAACTGTGATGAAGCCAGTTAAAACACTGCATAGTAAGTGTATATTTTTGCATTTGTGAAATAATTTTAATGTGACATGAAAGGAAAGGGCTTTATGTTTTGAGAACCGTATAGCAATTGAGAATCAATTCACATTTAGATGGAGCTTTTGGCTGTTTTGGCTGGCAGAGCCAGTTACCTATGAAAATAATATATAACATCCTTGGATCTTAGCGGTAGGCTCCTTAAGCGTAGACCTACATCCTGGGCTATGTCCTATGCAGTTTTGTCCAAAAATCGTTTAGCTGGTGTTCTAAGGTCTTCTGCTTATTTTATATTCCCCAACAAATTCCCAAACGGGTGCTGTTTAGCCAAGCGAAATACTAACAATGCAAACCACGTCCCAAAACGACCAATAAAATACATGTTCTGTCTTTTTCGAGGTGACCTCCCCCTCCCCAAACTAAATGTTCTGCTCTTTCACTTTTTTGTAGATTTTTTATTTATTTTTATCACCAATTGAGAAAGCAGTTTTTTTTAATGTGGACCCTATTTATATAGTAGCTTGTACTGGTGATACTAGCTACTAAATGCTATAATTCTGCACATTGCTGCTTTTTCCAGAAGAGGGTGCAATACAGTTGTATTGGTTTGCTTGCCTGGGTCATAGAGGATTGTGCACAAAAGTGTACATTAAGCCTTTTACTGTCAATCCTATACATCTATTCCTATTGCAACTGTTCTTTCAGGTTATAAATTGGGATTATAAATAGCCTTCCCATTTTAGTTTTACAGTTGCACTTTATTTAACCACATAACAATTTATTTTATACCCTACCCATGTGTGCCATCGATTTATATAGGCCTAACTACCAACTTTGGACTGTTTGTCATACATCGTACCTGTCTTTTTGCTGTTGTTTCCATTCTTAACTGAAAACACTGTCATTCTGATTACTTATCCACTAACTTATTAAAAAGTTAGCCTAAATGCATCAGTTTAAGCTCAAATGCAAATGTTGGTTAGATTACATTGTTATTCTGCAACAATCTGTGCTCATAGTAGATACGTTTATGAAAATGTGGTCTTCAAGGTATTTTTGCGTGTGACGGTACAGCCCTGACAAATATATGTGTTTTGCCTACAGTCTATAGGCTAATACACTTGAAACCTGTGCAGATACCTTGTGGAATGCGTAGATAATGGCATCAAAGGCCTTGCACGTTGCCAATAAGGAACAAGCATACCCAGCTTAATAATGGTCCTCTATATCCATTTTATATGACGTTTAAAGGAATTTAAAAGTGTTTTACCTTCACTGTGTGTTTAGAGGTATTTTACCCTGTCGGAAGAGACTTGTAAGGTTCCACTTTAACAGCCTACTGAGTATTTTTTACTTTCGTCATCAAGGTACACTACCGGTAAAAAGTTTTAGAACACCTACTCATTCAAGGGTTTTTCTTTATTTTTACTATTTTCTACATTGTAGAATAATAGTGAAGACCTCAAAACTATGAAATAACACATATGGAATCATGTAGTAACCAAAAAAGTGTTAAACAAATCAAAATATATTTTATATTTGAGATTCTTCAAATAGCCACCCTTTGCCTTGATGACAGCTTTGCACACTCTTGGCATTCCCTCAACCAGCTTCACCTAGAATGCTTTTCCAACAGTCTTGAAGGAGTTCCTACATATGCTGAGCACTTGTTGGCTGCTTTTCCTTCACTGTGCAGTCCGACTCATCCCAAACCATCTCAATTTGGTTGAGGTTGGGGGATTGTGGAGGCCAGGTCATTAGATGCAACACTCCATCACTCTCTCTCTTGGTAAAATAGCCCTTACACAGCCTGGAGGTGTGATGGGTCATTGTTCAGTTGAAAAACAAATGATAGTCCCACTAAGCGCAAACCAGATGGGATGGTGTATCACTGCCGAATGCTGTGGTAGCCATGCTGGTTAAGTGTGCCTTGAATTGTAAATAAATCACAGACAGTGTCACCAGCAAAGCACGCCCACACCATAACACCTCCTCCTCCATGCTTTACGGTGGGAAATACACATGCGGAGATCATCCGTTCACCCACACATCGTCTCACAAAGACACTGCMGTTGGAACCAAAAATCTCCAATTTGGACTCCAGAACAAAGGACAAATTTCCACCGGTCTAATTGCTCCATTGCTCGTGTTTCTTGGCCCAAGCAAGTCTCTTCTTATTATTGGTGTCCTTAAGTACTGGTTTCTTTGCAGCAATTCGACCATGAAGGCCTGATTCACACAGTCTCCTCTGAACAGTTGATGTTGAGATGTGTCTGTTACTTGAACTCTGTGAAGCATTTATTTGGGCTGCAATTTCTGAGGCTGGTAATTCTAATGAACGTATCCTTTGCAGCAGAGGTAACTCTGGGTCTTCCATTCCTGTGGCGGTCCTCATGAGAGCCAGTTTCATCATAATGCTTGATGGTTTTTGCGACTGCACTTGAAGAAACTTTCAAAGTTCTTGAAATTTTCTGGATTGACTGACCTTCATGTCTTAAAGTAATGATGAACTGTCGTTTCTCTTTGCGTATTTGAGCTGTTCTTGCCATTATATGGACTTGGTATTTTACCAAATAGGGCTATCTTCTGTTTACCACCCCTACCTTGTCACAACACAACTGATTGTCTCAAATGCATTAAGAAGGAAAGAAATTCCACAAGGCACACCTGTTAATTTAAATGCATTCCAGGTGACTACCTCATGAAGCTGGTTGAGAGATTGCTAAGAGTGCGCAAAGCTGTCATCAAGGCAAAGGTTGGCTACTCTGAAGAACCTAAAATATATTTTGATTTGTTTAACACTTTTTTGGTTACTACATGATTCCATATGTGTTATTTCATAGTTTTGATGTCTTCACTATTAATCTACAATGTAGAAAATGGTAAAAATTAAGGAAAACCCTTGAATGAGTAGGTATTCTAAAACTTTTGACTGGTAGTGTATACGACGCAATAACATAAATTGCACTCAACTAAACACTTTATAGAAGTAAAGATAAGATTGTGTAGAGTTGGCTACTGTGGTAGTACTACACTATATGGCACAGTGCCATGCCGTAGCGTTCATTTTCGTTGCCTCTGAAGGTGGCTCTGCCAGTGTTCAACTCCAGTAAGCTCGCAACAGCAGCAGGAGAAAAGTTCTGACCAAACCAAGTAATGTTCTCTGTTAATTTTCATACAGATGAAATTGGAACAGACGGCATCAGCAATGCACTGCAAATAAATAAATAAATAAAGCACCCTCAGATCACAAAGCTGCGTTTTCCCTTCAAAATGTATTGAAATCTCAAGCAAAGGCTGGGGTCTTGTCAGGACAAACAAAGAGAGAACAGACAAATGCTCCTGAATTACTTTCAGCTTTTATACCTTTTGCCTTTTTGAGCTCATCTGTCTTTTTAACATTAGAGCTGTTGCTTCAAGACCACTTCACATTTTCCTAACCGTTTAGATTAGAGTGGGAGTGCAATTTAGGGTAATTTCTGAGTATTACTCTGGTCATATCATACGTCACAGATAATAAATACCCTATTCCTGTTTTATCTTTGTTAACATTTTGTTCTTTGAGCAATAAAGTGTTGTAAATGAATGTTGCAAAGTGTAACCAGTCATTACTACCATGTGGAACCAGCCATCTACAACATACGGAAAACATTTTGACTAAGACATTTGTTTTCATTGTAGTTGGTAGGAGACACTATACCGTCTAACAGAAGCAGAACAGTTCAACCGAGTACTAAACTGAATAGACAACAAAGACAGAATGCAATATGGAATTTTATTGAATAGTTTGGGGTATACTCATCAGAGCCAGATGCTGATGACAGGTAGCCCTATGCTGGGCAGCTGGCATCAAAACCCCTCGCTGGGGGAAAGGAGTTCCAGTGACTGGCCTTAAGGTTATTATGCTGGTGGCGGTGGGGAGGTGGATGGTTGTCGACAACTGCTGCTGAAAAACAGCAAGTGAGAGAACATGAGTAAGTTGACAAAAATACCTCCCAAGATTTATACCCCTTGGTTGAGAGAGTTGGTGATAATTGCAAGAGTGAGCCCATAGGTTGAACAGCAAGCATGAGGAATGTGCATTACTGTGCCTTGCTTATAGGCTATGAGGTAAATAGGTGAATGACATTCCGCAAAGGAAAGAGGAGAAGAAGCAAGACGCTATGCTGATGATGATATGTTTGCATTCATTCCCACTATGCCCATTTAATAGGAAACACAGTAAATTATGTTCTGAATACTTGATGAATTTAACAAGCATTCAGACCAGCGTTCTTGATTCAACTTTCGTAAACTATGTACTATGTCACTTTGTATCATAGGGGTTTTGCAAAGTATTTTACATTTTCAGTAGGTTGACTTTAAACAGACAAAGGGTACGTCCCAAATGAAACCCTGTTGCCTAGTTAGTGCTCTGCTTTTAACCAGGCCCCATAGGGCTCTGGTCAAAAGGAGTGCACTATTTAGGGAGTAGGGTGCCATTTGGGACGCACACCAAAGTGATCCTGTTGATGTTTGCCATGTGAGATGGGTCTATATTCTCCTCCACTTGTGTGGTAAGGTTATTTATGCCCTACTCTTCAGGCAGGTTTACAAAAGCATGTATCAGTGCTCCCAGACTCTGGAGCGTCTAAGCCGTGTCTTGGAGGGAGAGTGAGGTCACAGTGCTCTCGTGCAGACAGAGCAAGCGGCGGCAGACACAGCTAAATTACACCACTGCAATAAATTGCAGATTTAGCTAGCAATCTTGTATTAAATTACAGGATTCTGCGTGTATTAGTTTTTATAGAACTATATAACAAAGTGGGCTAGCAAGTAGGGGAGCCCCATGTGCTCTGGCCACTCATCCAGGAGCCAGTGTGAGAAATATTTGACAGATGACTTGCAGAGTGCTTCTCTTCCCTTTCTTCTTCTTGGGTCCTCTTCTGGAGCCTCATGGGAATGAGAACTTGTTTATTTCGTCTTTGCCTCTGCCCAGGGCCAACGAGCGAGGTCATGGCATCCCTCTTGCGGGTTGGTATTGACTCAATCAAGTTCTTGGATGGATGCGGACTCCTCCGTGGAGCGTGTTCGTGACTGACGTCACAGAAGTAGGACGTGAGATCCAGACAACACCGTTTCCCAGCAGAGCTATCAGAGCTGATCATATGTTTTATAATAAACACAACACTGGACCTCGTATTGTGCTAAGAGTCAAGGCGTCTCATAGTAAACTGTATTGTTGGGTAACACTTTACGTTAAGTTGCTCTTACACCTGTGGATACAGTAAACGTTGTCGTTAGGCCATCATTGCTTTGCTTTGGGATTATTCAGTTATGTCTTAAGTAACACTGCAGGGCTAATGATGTATTCACCTCTGATGTTGCTACACTTAGGCTACCATATAGAACAAGGTTCAGAGACTGCAGAGGTGGTGTCTTCAAGCTAACCTAAGTATACGAGGGTTCAGAAAGGCTGGTGCAGTTTAATGAATGAGAACCAATTCCCCTTGATGGCTTACCTGTGCCTAGCAACATAGATGATATAAGACAGAGAAACCTGAGCTGCTCTATTGCTGTTCTATGGCTGTTGATGGAATGCAGGTCAAACTCAGGTCAGCGTTGTTTAGGTGTTCATCACAGGAACATGTAGTGTGTGGCCTCTGTCTTCATTTTGTCAGAGAAAAACAAATCACATAACTTCTTCAGAATCTGTAACTGAGGACAGATTTTGGCCTACAGGAAAATGTAATTCCAAAACACAAAGGCAGGCGTTAAAAGCCCCCCTTCTGTACAGTGAAGCCCTGAAAAATCTCAAAAGGCCACAGCAGCATCAAATTAAAGCTGGTATAAAACCGCAGTGACCGAAAAGCACACTGATTCGTCATAAGCAATGCAATTAGGCAATTCCTCCCTCGCTATTGTTTGGCTGGGCACTAATACGCTGTGGCAGGAATTATAAACATTTTCTTTTCGTTGAAAACATTTGTTCTCTCTATGCACCAGCTAGACAAATGCCAGATGCAGAGGATACAACGAGGCTAAAAGGTAAAATTGCCTTTTAAAATCGACAGCATGCAGCGAGAGGGGATGATCAAAACAGGCTAGGCCTAGTGAGTTATTCCACTTCGGCTCGGCGTGGCGTCGCATTGAAGTAAGCTCCTAATTGACTGTGTATGTACATTTGTAGATAATATCTCAGTGTGGTTAATTAGAAGGGTCTCGAAGAAGCTCTGCTTTGAGTCAAAATGGGATACGTGGACCTGGTGAGGGAGTACAGCCTTCGACCGGCCTGACTAAACAAAAAGAGATTAATTGCTGATGCTCTAAGCTCTCTCTCGCACTCTGAGCGCTGTGCTGTGCTGTGGAGACCCTGCTGTAGAATACCTGCTCTCATGACAAGGGGGTTTCAGAGCTGGACTGAAGTGCTTCCGAAGTGCTGACGGAGCCACTGCTGCTTTGAGCCATTTCATCGAAATAACCCAGAGGTTTGCCACCACATTCGAATGGGATCACCCATCGATGGAGAGAAGGTGTAGATGCAGTTGTGGGTTGGAAACGCAGAGAAACGAGATTCCATCTCCTTTGGGTGGGAGCATGTTCAGCAGAGCTAAACCCAATTGTTAAGGCAGTTCCAACATTCCCACTTTGTGTCATTATATATCATTTGAAGATCTTCTTGAGGGCTTGTGGTTTTTGCTATGAGGCAGCGGCTATCTCAGCTCCTCGATCTCCATCTACCCACACTCGGCTAACAGGCCAAAGCAGCTACCCAGCAGCACTGTCTGCAGATCACTCACCCGCCTACACCTCATTAAATATGTGGACAGACTATTGCCAGTTTAATGTGGGATTAGACCGGTTTGGAATTCACGGTAGGGGATCGAACGAGAGAAAGATGGAAAGACGGGAACAAACGGTGAATCACTAAAACTAATGAAAACAATGTTGGAAAAACCCAGCTGGAATGGAATTACGGCACTTCTTGTATTTTCTTCTTTAAGGAGATATGTTTTACTAATGGGTTTTATCCTCTGTTTATTTTTGCCCCACTTCCCCAGCTTGCCGTGGCCACAATTTTCACACCACATAAATCATGGCATTATATGCTGGCAGGGGCTTTGAGAGGCATTCTCTGCGCCCACTCTTTTAATGAATGGTGTTTATGGGGCCTAATCTACGGCATATAAACTACTGTTTGGGCTATATGTCTCCGTCAATAGGGTTAGGCCGAGTGTATGTAGTACATTAGCTGAACCTTTGCCTAGATTGTTGGTAGGATCCAATCTGCTAACCTGGCTAGAATCCAAACTGATATACTCTGTTTCACCATTGTTTAACTTCATCAGTTAATTTCATGCTACCAATTTACAGTCAGTCATTCAGTGACTTTTCCTCTGCATTGGAATCATATTGGGAGCAACCCACTGGGCAAAAACTGGATGAATCAACTTTGTTTCCACGTCATATCAACAAAAACATTTAATGTGACGACGCTGAATAAATGGGGAAAACTGATTGGATTTGAAAAAAGTTATCAACACAAGGGAATTTTCGTAATTCTTTTTCACCCAACTTTGAACCTAAATCCAGTTAAAGGGTGACAGTTCGTTGAACTGACGTCTGTGCCCAATGGGAAGTGATGTAGGCCTCACAGTAGTGAGGAATACCCGCCATCATACTGACTCATAATGCGCGCTAATTCGCCACCTACATAGTCTCCCTTTGCCACAAATCACAAGTGAGCATCACAGTTAGTGGAAATTTGTGCATGGCCACTGAGAATAAAACAGCCTATGTTGTCACCTTTGTCACCTCTGAAGGAAGAAATTTTCTTCGCATTGAGCCTGTGATTGAAAGTGTTTTATAGCGAGTCAGGGGTTTTACAAGTCATTTTCTACATTGAAAGGCATTTATTAGTTAGCCTGAAAATAGTTTTCCACTTTTGTTTAGTGTTTTATCTGATCAGATAGCGATCTCCAATGAAACATGTGGGAGCAATTACGAGCAAAGCCCAAAAAGTCGAAATAACTATACTTTCAAGAGTCTTTTGATGAAACAATATCAAGGACTACAAAATCTGTAAAACAGGGTGCATGACTGAACTAACAGAGAGAGACTTGTGTCTTGGAACAACCAAGGCAACAGGACATCAAGGAAACTGCTCTCCCACAGCCCTTTAGGACCAAAAAGATTCAAAGCTTGCTCTCCTTTTTTATTCTACACCGCTTGTTTCTTTATGTGACTGAAAACACACTCATCTGTTTCTTACGGGCCTAGTATTTCAAATGAAACACACTAAGGAAGGCAAGTATGCAAACTATCCCAGAGTGTTTAAAGTAACAATAAAAGAATGACCTTCTGATAAGAAAAATATGTGCAGCCGAGGTTTTCTCGGAAACCCCACGCTAATCTGAAGTGAAACGCGAAAACGATTCCCCGCCCGCAATCTCAGTTTCCCGAGCCATTTGCTTTCTGCCAGAGCACTTGCTCAGAGAAGCTGGCAGATGTAGGTCTGTCTATAGTCGGTCCAAAACAAACACGCTCGGACGCTCCTCACTCTCCAAAGTCCAACGATGAGCTCTCATGGAGTTCAGGCCTCTCCTTCGCACCACGTCTGTGCATCTGGGGTGTTCGTGCAAATGTAAAGAGCTTGGACTGCGGGCTATAGTTTGAATGTCAGTAACTGGATTGCGGTCATGCTGTGATGTAAAACTGGAGGGGAAGGCTAAAAATATGTTTTGCACGGTAAGTTTAAAGAGGGCATTAAGCCATGCTTGCTCCCTGCCAATAATTCTCTCCAGTTGAATCGAAACAGTGCTGTGTTCCCCAGTGGGCACCTCCACTCTCTCCTACTCCTCTAGTTTTTCTGTGGCGGGCGCTACCCACTGTGCCACCTTGTCTCCACTGTTTATCTGGTGCACTTTGCATTAGATAGACAACAGAGAAGACCATTGTGCCCGAGGTTCGTGGCACCCTGAAACTTTGAGGGGGAACCACTGAGGTCATGCAGTGAGATGTATCTACAGCACAGATGATTACAACGACTCTCTGCCCTCTCCAAAGAGTCATGGTCCAGTGTGGATCAAAGAGAACCAAGAAACCACTTCTCCTCACTTTTCTTGCCAGGAGAGAGGGCCTGGGGAGGAAGGGAAAAGGTCTGGGACTCTGGGCAGAGGGACTATGGCACCATACATCACATTTCCATCTTGAACTTTGTGAGAAAAGTGAAACGCCTGTGATACTAAAAACCACAAGATGCTTCAATTAGGGTCTCTTTACTTTGTTTATCTTGTGCCTTTTACCCAGTAAAACAAATGGTTGGCTGATAACCTCAATCTATGAGGTAAAATATTAAGTGAGACCAATTGGTAAAGTAATACCTCTCCTGCTCAAGCACATTTGCAGAACTTTCTATGCGATACAGAGACCTTTCAGTAACTACCTACTGGGCACAAGCTGTGTAAATCAATGTTGTTTTAACATAATTTGTCAATGTATTGTGTTGTGGAATCTATGTAGAAAATACATTGGATTTGAAAAAGTCAGCAACTGTTGTTTTGAGGGTAAAATTTAAACCACAAGATTATGTCATCATGATAACCAATTTTCTATGGGATAATGATAACGGAAGCCCATGAGTTTGTATTTTGAATTTTGTGGTCACACATTGAGATTCGTGGTTGCAAATACAATTCGCAAATGTGTAATTTAATTTCGCAAGCTTGTATCATGATGTGTGAAAAATGTAACAATGGTCGCAAACTTTAAATACATTCAATAGGATTTTTGGTCCATTTACGACTATAAATATTCTGCTGTGAATCAAAAAATACACCTGCAGTGTTACGTTCTGACCTTAGTTCCTTTGTTTTGTCTTTTGTTTTACTATGGTCAGGGCATGAGTTGGGTGGGTTGTCTATGTTAGTTTTTCTATGATTTTCTATTTCTGTGTTTGGCCTGATATGGTTCTCAATCAGAGGCAGCTGTCAATCGTTGTCCCTGATTGGGAACCATATTTAGGTAGCCTGTTTTCTGTTGGGTTTTGTGGGTGGTTATTTTCAGTCTTTGTGTGTCTGCACCAGACAGAACTATTTTCGGTTGATTCTTTGTTATTTTGTTATTCAGTGTTCTGTTTTGATGATTATTAAACATCATGAACACTTACCACGCTGCACCTTGGTCCTCACCTTCTTCCATCGACGACAGCCGTTACATGCAGATTTTGAATCTGTGCACGCTCAGAGTTCTATCACTTTACTAAAAGATTCGTAAGCTTGTTGAACTCTTTTTAAGTTTGTAGAAAGAGATTTGCAATTAAAAACGAGGTTTGAGCAGCTCTAGGGGTAGGACCTTTTACTCCTGACCATTCAGCCAAAAACACAGCTGCCTATTACTGCAACTATTGCTAGATTGATCCATCAATCAAATTTCAGGAAGTATCTTGAAGAGGAGAACATCAGTAATGCTATGAATGTTACTCCTCGGCCTGAAGTACTAGAATAAAATGATCTATTTGACGGTAATATTCTCTTTTATATGTGTACATCGATTTTTGGTGTAGTTTGTTTATCATGTGAAATATAATGGTACATTTCAGATGAACTCCATTGACAGCAGCTAACGTTAGCTAGCTACTGTAGCTGACTTCTGACATTCATCATAGCTTTACGATCAACTGGCTAGCTTAATCAGCTAGGTTTAGTTGCGAGTGGAAAACATATATAATATTTGCTTGTTAACCGTCTGATTGATAAACGTCGATATGAATGCCATTTTTTTGTATTTGTTTATTTGGATCCCCATGAGCTTTTGCAGAAGCAGCAGCTACTCTTCCTGGGGTACACAAAAAAACACAATACAAGTAACACAAAACAAGTAACAAACCACTGATAAAATACGATATACAAATAATACAACAGATAATAATACAAACAATACAACAACACAAAATAATGTGTGTGTTAGTGTGTCCCCTCACAGTCCCCACCGTTCAATGAGTTGTTGTTTAATCTGTTTTTAAAGGTCATTTTGCTGGAGATGGAAGGGAGTTCCATGTGATCAGGGCTCTGTATAATACTGTGCATTGCCGTACATTTGTTTTGGACTTGGGGACTGGGAAGAGACCCCTGGTGGCATGTCTTGTAGGGTATGTATGAGTGTCTGAGGTAAATGTTATTTAATCATGCAGACAATCTGGAATTTTCATCACAGTAATATTTCTCGAAGAGAAGCAGATAATCTCTCATCAACCATCAACCCGGAAAGACTGGCATGCATGTTGTTGATGTTAGTTCTGTATGTGTAATTAAGGGCAAGGCATGCTGCTCTGTTTTGAGCCAGCTGCAGCTTTGCTAGGTCTCTCTTTGCTGCACTTGACCATATTATGGGGCAGTAATCAAAATGGGACAAGACCAGAGCATGAACATGATTTTTGTGTAAAAAACGCAGAACATCTTTTTTATAACATAAATACCCCTCCCCATCTTCACAACAACTTTGTTAATATGACTTGACCATGATAATTGACCATCCAATGTTATACCTAGAGTTTAGCTTTCTCAACTTGCTCAATGGTCACACTCTTTATTCATAGCTCCTATTGAGGTTTAGGTCTTACAGAATGGTTTGAACCAAATACAATGCTTTAAGTTTCAGATGTATGAAACTAAAATATAAACGCAACATGTAAAGTGTTGGTCCCATGTTTCATGAGCTGAAATAAAAGATCCCCAAAATTTTCCATACGCATAAAACTAGTATTTCTCTCAACTTTTCTGCATAAATTTGTTTACATCCCTGTTAGTGAGCATTTCTCCATTGCCAAGATAATCCATCCACCTCAAAGGTGTGGCATATCAAGAAGCTGATTAAACAGTATGATAATTTCACAGGTGCACCTTGTGCTGGGGACAATATAAAAGGCCACTCGAAAATGTGCAGTTTTGTCACACAATGCCTCAAATTTTGAGGGATGTCTCAAATTTTGAGGGAGTGTGCAATTGGCATGCTGACTGCAGGAATGTCCACCAGAGCTGTTACCAGAAAATGTTATGTTAATTTCTCTACCATAAGCCGCATCCAACGTTGTTTTAGAGAACGTGGCAGTACGTCCAACCAACCCAACAACTGCAGACCAAGCTTAACTACGGCAGCCCAGGACCTCCACATCCGGCTTCTTCACCTGCGGGATCGTCTGAGGCCAGCCACCCAGACAGCTGATGAAACTGTGCGTTTGCACAACCAAAGAATTTCTGCACAAACTGTAAGAAACCGTCTCAGGGAGCTCATCTGCATGCTCATCGTCCTCACCAAGGTCTTGACCTGACTGCAGTTCGGCGTCGTAACCGACTTCAGTGGGCAACAGTTGTTGTTTAAATTCAGCCCAGGATTCAACAAAAAATACACAATACATATACAGTAGGGGGGCGTCGCTGGGAGGTGACCAAGAACCCGATGATCACTCTGACAGACCTGCAGAGTTCCTTTGTGGAGATGGTTGTCCTTCTGGAAGGTTCTTCCATCTCTGCAGCACTCCACCAACCAGGCCCTTACAGTAGAGTGGCCAGACGGAAGCCTCTCCTCAGTAAAAGGCACATGACATCCCGCTTGGAGTTTACCAAAAGGATTTTCAGACCATGAGAAATAAGATTCTCTGGTCTGATGAAACCAAGATTTAAATCTTTGGCCTGAATGCCAAGCGTCATGTCTGGAGGAAACCTGGCACCATCTCTACGGTGAAGCATGGTGGCAGCATCATGCTGTTGGCATGTTTTTCAGCGGCAGGGACTGGGAGACTAGTCACGATCGAGGCAAAGATAACAGAGCAAATTACAGAGAGATTCTTGATGAAAACCTGCTCCAGAGCACTCAGGACCTCAGACTGGGGCGAAGGTTCACCTTCCAACAGGAACGACCCTAAATACAGGTGTGCCTAGCTTGTAGTGTCATACCCAAGAAGACTCAAGGCTGTAATCGCTGCCAAAGGTGCTTCAACAAAGTACTGAGTTAAGGGTCTGAATACTTATGTAAATGTGATATTCCATAAAAAATGTATTTTAAAAATGTCTAACAACCTGTTTTTGCTTTGTCATTATGGGGTATTGTGCATAGATCGGCATTGATCACTTGCACTATGCACTTTATTGTAAACTCAACTGCAATCCAGGTCATTTGGTTGTGCTATTAGATGAAGCATGGTGATAACACATTGTATTCCCATTTGAACTGTGTTGTGCTTTTTTAAATGTTTTTTTTTAAATGGTTGAAAGCATAGTGATAACACATTGGGAATTCAACAAACTTCAAATCAAATGTTATTTGTCACATGCACCGAATACAATAGTGAAGTGCTTACTTACAAGCCCTTTAACCAACAACGCAATTTTAAGAAAAATAAGTGTTAAGTAAAAAATAGATAAGTAAAAAATACATATATGTGTTATACCGGTACAGAGTCAATGTGTGGGGGCACCGGTTAGTTGAGGTAATTTAGGTAATATGTACAGTACATGTAGGTAGAGTTAAAGTGACTATGCATAGATAATAAACAGATAGTAGCAGCAGCGTAAAAGAGGAGGGGGGGGACAAAGCAAATAGTCTGGGTAGCCATTTGATTAGCTGTCTTATGTCTTAAGTCTTATGGCTTGGGGGTAGAAGCTGTTTAGAAGCCTTTTGGACCTAGACTTGGCACTCCGGTACCTCTTGCAGTGTGGTAGCAGAGAGAACAGTCTATGACTAGGGTGGCTGGAGTCTTTGACAATTTTCAGGGCCTTCCTCTGTCAGTGCCTGGTATAGAGGTCCTGGATGACATGAAGCTTGGCCCCAGTGATGTACTGGGCCGTACGCACTACCCTCTGTAGTGTCTTGTGGTCGGAGGCCGAGCAGTTGCCATACCAGGCAGTGATGCAACCAGTCAGGATGCTCTCGATGATGCAGTTATAGAACGTTTTGAGGATCTGAGGACCCATGCCAAATCTTTTCAGTCTCCTGAGGGGGAATAGGCTTTGTTGTGTCCTCTTCACGACTGTTTTGGTGTGTTTGGACCACAATAGTTTGTTGGTGATATGGACACCAAGGAACTTGAAGCTCTCAACCTGGTCCACTACAGCCCCGTCGATGAGAATGGGTGTGCGCTCGGTCCTCCTTTTCCTGTAGTCCACAATCATCTCCTTTGACTTGATCACGTTGAGGGAGAGGTTGTTGTCCTGGCACCACACGGCCAGGTCTCGGACCTCCTCCCTATAGGCTGTCTCATCGTTGTCGGCAAACTTAATGATGGTGTTGGAGTCGTGCATGACCATGCAGTCATGAGTGAACAGGGAGTACAGGAAGGGACTGAGCACGCACCCCTGAGGGAACCCCGTGTTGAGGATCAGTGTGGCGGATGTGTTGTTACCTACCCTTATCACCTGGGGGCAGCCCGTCAGGAAGTCCAGGATCCAATTGCAGATTGATGTGTTTAGTCCCAGGGTCCTTAGCTTAGTGATGAGCTTTGAGGGCACTATGGTGTTGAATGCTGAGCTGTAGTCAATGAATAACATTATCACATCTGTGTTCCTTTTGTCCAGGTGGGAAAGGGCAGTGTGGAGTGCAATAGAGATTGCATCATCCAGCCAACTTTTGGCTGTCTTTTTGAGTGGGTGAAAATAGGTTGGAATCTCATTGATCAATGTATCTACCAAATATTACCCAATTCTCCACATTGAAATGACATGGGACTTGCCTTGGTAAGCCACATATTTATTCTGTAACAACGTGGGAGAGGATGTCAGGTGAAGAGGGGAAGCGCAGAAGGAAACAATCCCTTGTCCGACTCCCAGCATGCCTCTGCTGTTTGTCCTGACCCTCCCTGTGTAAAGCTGTCTGTCTGACAGGGCCAGTCACAGCAAGGGAACCAGTCAGACACCACACAGAGAACAACTCTCACAGAGACACAGAAGTGTCCTTTCCTTTATATTCTCCCGAGGCAGTTGTTTTAAACGTTTGGTGTATTAGTAACATGGTTCCATACATTTTGAAATGCACTCTTAGAAAAAAGGGTTGTAAAAGGGTTATTCGGCTGTCCCAATAAGAGAACCCTTTTTGGTTCGAGGAAAAAAAACATTTCGGTTCCATGTAGAACCAGTTCCACAGATGGTTCTCTGAAACGAAAAGGGTTCTACCTGGAATCAAAAAGGGTTCCTCAAAGGGTTCTCGTATGGGGACAGCTGAATAACCCTTTTAGCCCGGGGTCTGAAAATACTCTATACATGACCGGGAAAAATCTATGTTGTGTGTCATACAGGGGTCGTATCAAACCGCCAAACTACATACTGCATGTGTATCATAATGGTGCTTTTATAATGTGGGTTGCTGTTTCACTTCAAAATAATGGAGAATGGCTTGAGTTTTGCATCCTTTTGACCTGAGCTCCAATTCAACCAGAATTGCTAGAAGGGCCCCATGAGAGTTCTTTATTCTTTGTGCCCGTATGCACAAGTCTCACAGTAGATTTGCTGATACAGGATACATTTTGCCTTTTAGATCATAATCAAAAACATCATATGGACAGCGGGGACCTGATCCTCGGTCAGCAGTACCACTCTGAAGCGCTTTTTGAATTCGGCTAGAGGACAATGCCGGATAGAAACCTTTTAGAGATCACAGTAAATAGGGAAATTTGATTGGACAATTCTGCAACAGGCCTGTAATGACTCAAGCGAGATCAGTCTGGGAAGATTGCGGGCACACATCCAGGAAATGTTCATTAAACACAAATCTCATCAGACCGTTCTGACCTCCTGCGTTTGTTAGCTTCTGTTTTCATCAAGCTCATGAGACTATGTTGGTGTTCATCCAGACCACTTATGCCGACCTCCTAGGTGGCCAGGTGAAGCTATCGTATCCGTCTCACTTTAAATATTTGCGGAAGTGAACGCTTACAGCGCCTTTAAGTGGATCTCTGGAAGGGACAAATGGAAGAAATCATTTTCTTTCTAGGTATCGTGATACAACCTTTTGGGTGCTTACAGGATGGGGACCATCGCAACTATGTGTCCCGGGGGAGCAACAACAGAATATCACTATGGTGCAAGTGTTACCTTTAAAGGACAGAGATAGAGACAGTGACACCCCTGGCAGCCGTGTGTGTTTCTTTGTGTCTGTGTTTCCACCGAACCTCTTCCAGACACTGGTCTCCACATCTAACCTGCAACGACCTCCGCCAGAGAACATAAAAAACAGCTCTGGTTTAACGGCGCCCTTCTATTTTGCTTCAAGACATGTTTACCTAAGGTCTGTCACGGTCCCCGCAAACCACAATGCTTCTGGCTTCTTTTAATGACCCCGGCAAAGGTGGTTATAAAATAGGTGAAAATCATCCCCTTGTCCTGCTCTCCTATYTGGAGTGCATTTCCTTTTTTCTTCTCTGATGCTACTGGAGTGCCTCTTCTCCCCTCTTCATCCAGCTGATCAAATAACAAGATTTATAGTAGAAGTTGTTATTCCCCTCCACACACAAACACACTTTGACCTCTCTATGTCTATTTTCTCCCTTTTCGTTTTGGCCAGATGTGTAAAATGTGGAATGAGCACGGATTGCTTTGTCAGGGAAAGGCTGGAAGACCAAATACAGCACAGAATTGTGGAATGGCAGTCTATCAATAACCAGTATTCAGTGTGCACATACTGGAGTGTGAAGACTAAGGACACACACAGACACCGGTTGTGGAATGTTAATCTCTGTTGAAACATCTTGCTGTCACATAGAGAGAAACAGAGCTTTTAAGGAGCTTTATTTACGTAAAATGCTGACTGAGGCAAAGTAGTCTAGGGGGAAACGCGAGGGAATAGAGGTGTGGGCTGCAGCTGCTCTCCAGGCCTGATGGGGATCTCTCGCTCTCTCTCTGTATGTCCAATGAAACAGAAGCATCGCTGTAAATTAAGTTTCACTTTGCCATGATGGAATTCACATCACCCCTGTCTAGCACTAGCTGTGGAATGGCTGCTAAAGCTTGATGCTGTACGGCCTAGAGTCAGGGATGCCACAGCTACTCCCCAGCCTCCTCTCTTCTTTACAGACCATGATGGGAGCGGGAGGGGTGACTTGTAATATATAACAATCGCTCCGCATGCTTCAGCTAGTGCTCCAAGTATGTCCACAAATATGCAAAAACAATGATTTATATGATTTGCATATCTTTGAATTGGATCCAGGATCCAAAAAGTATTCTGGCAGAGTGACAAAGGTTGGGAGGGCTGTAACAAGACAGAGTAGTATGATTGACCTGCCATGGCACATGTTACTGTATATGCCTATGTGACATTTTGCACTCCATAGAGAGAGATTATGGACTAAAATGAATCAGTACTCAAAGACAAATCAAATGGATTTTCTGTAACAATTCTTTAAGTTGTGTAACTATTACAGTGATGCAGAGTCTGACCTTGATACTTAAAAAGCTATTACAAAGAGGCATGAAGGGTATGAGTCAGACGTTTTTCCCTCCGACCCCCAACCTTGTGCTATATGGACCCGGGGAAAGATCAGAGATATTGGCTTCTACGGGGGAGTGGGAAAAAGACCCAACGTGGGTGCCGTTTCCCAGAGGAACTAAACCTGGGTTGGGAAGAATGTGCGGGACCAGGGAGAGCCACCATGGTGCGGATCAGAACCTTCATGCCTGGGGCCATTGTGTATGGATTATTAGTTCCCAGATGATTAGTTCCCATGTAGTCCGTCTGCACTCCTCCTTCTCTCTTCTCTCCATTTTCTCTTTCTGTCTCATGCTGTCTCTCCTCTTGTCTTTGTACCCCTTGTCTGCTCGCTTGGCTTCCCCGAGGTGGGAAATTATTCAGTGTTCAAGAAAAGCCACATAATATAGCCACATGACTCAGCACCTATAGGTTTAGTGACTGGTAGCTTGCTAATGTCAGAGACATAGAGTTCTATATATTTTCCATTTCTTTGTGTCAGCAACTTTCAGAGTTGTTTTTCTTATTCAATCTTTTTCTGAGGGCAGCTCTGCCACGAGGGCAGAAACAAATGTGATTGGTGAAGTTTAGGGAAGATTGGTTAAAGACATCCTCCAGCAATATTTTTTACTTTTACTGTTGAAAAGCGACATCCCAAGTATAAATACAGTAAAGTACACACACTAAAAGGTAAAAAAAAAAAACTGTTTTGCAAACATCAAGGAGTTCAGTAGGGCATTCAAGGAGTTGGTCTGATGGGAATCCGTGACGTCAACGGCCTCCCCCTGTGCTTGAGGAACATTAGAGGAGCATACAGAACAATAGACAACTTGTGCTATGCTATGACTAACCTGAACCACCTATTGAGATGTGCCTTTTGTTAATCAAATCAGCTGTTAAATGAGGTGAAAAGGAGACTGGAGTGCCACATTAAATTTAGGGAAGTAATCCTAATTGTTTAGGGATTGGGCTAAATATAGTCAAGACGTGATTGGTTAAGTTCAGGGTAAGGTGTTGGGGGTGGGAATCGAATCAGCGACCTTGTGTATGGCAACCTGCTTGTTACCGTTATACACAATACATAGCACATTCATATTCTGTAGTCATACATATGAAGTGCCACGATATCATCTTGTCTAAACCGCACATTCCTCATTTTATTACTTTCATTACCACGTTTCTAGTCCATAAAAAGAAACTGGTAACATTCTACTAAAAGCCTTCGGGTATATTGCTTTATAAACTTCTTATAAGCATGTACTGTATGTGCCTTTATAACAACCCTTTGCCCGTCTCCTTTAATGGTTTCTCTCTGACCTGACTGACTCGAGAACTAGATCTGGAGCAGTAGCACTGGCATCCTTGGGCAACCACAACACTCCCTTCGTGGTGGACCCGAGGACCTGTAAATTAGAACCAAGGTTCCCCCAAGATCCCTTTTAATAAATGGGTTTGCGGCGGCTAACGGTGTTTTTCAACCAGGCAGTGCAGAGCGTTTAGCATCACCACGACTGTCTCGCAGTGCTGAACCCCATTAATTTAGCTTCGCAAGGCATTTTGGTGTTAGTGTGGTCGTTCAGCCCTGGTTCTCTCCCTGTCTGTCTGGAGAAGAAAGAACGAGAGAGAGGGAAGAGAAGAGAGGCAGAGGGATGCCCTGCTTCACCCTGAGTTGTGTTTATCAGACCTGGGTTCAAGTACTATTTGAAATCTTTGAAATACTTTTGAGCATTTGCTTTGGTCTGCTAGGAGTGCCAGGTAGGCGTGGTCTGCACCTTGGGGACAGGCAAGCAGGCAAGCACAATCAAGCACAGCTGAAGTATTTGAAAATATTTAAAATAGTATTTCAACCCAGGTCTGGTGCTTATTTTACAGAACGTTGTGACAGAGCCATATTGTGTTGAACTTCAGCAAAGCCCAGGGCCTGGTAGCCTATTCATGGGCTCTTTCATGCCTCACCTACTTTCTCAAACATTCCATCATTTTTGCACCATTAACTTTGGTGGTCCCAGTCGCTCAATCTTGGACACCATTTTGACACGTTTAAACGTTTCTGCTTCCCTGTCATGTGATTGAAGAGTAAAAAGCAATATCGGCAAGATATGGTAGATGATGTCGATTTGGAGGTACATTTCGATATCAGGACATACAGTGCATTCGGAAAGTAGTCAGACCCCTTGACTTTTTACACATTTTGTTACGGTACAGCCTTATTGTAAAATGGATAAAATATTTTTTTCCCTTATCAATCTACACACAATACCCCATAATGACAAAGTGAAAACAAGTTTTTAGAAATTTTGCGAAAAAAATCTATATAAAATAAATATACCTTATTGAAATAAGTATTCAGACTCTTTGCCACGAGACTCGGAATTGAGCTCAGGTTCATCCTGTTCCATTGATAATCCTTGAGATGTTTCTACAACTTGATTGGAGTCCACCTGTGGTAAATTCAATTGACTGGACATGATTTGGAAAGGCACACACCAGTCTATATAAGGTCAGTCACACCCTGATCTGTTTCACCTGTCCTTGTGCTTGTCTCCACACCCCCTCCAGGTTTTGCCCATCTTCCCCATTATCCCCTGTATATTTATACCTGTGTTTTCTGTCTGTCTGTGCCAGTTTGTCTTGTTTGCCAAGTCAACCAGCATTTTTATCCTAGCTCCTGTTTTTTTCCCAGTCTCTGTTTTTCTCATCCTCCTGGTTCTGACCCTTGCCTGTCCTGACTCTGAGCTCGCCTGCCTGACCCTTCTGCCTGGCCTTGACCTCGAGCCTGCCTGCTGCCCTGTACCGTTTTGGACTCTGACCTGGTTATTGACTCTTGCCTGTCCCCGACCTGCCTTTTGCCTACCCCTTTGATTATAATAAATATCAGAGCTCAAACCATCTGCTTTCCATGTCTGTATCTGGGTCATGCCTTGTGTCGTTATAGTACGAACTGACCACGACTGACCCAGCAGACTTGGACCAGCTCCGTCGCTGTCTCCCTGTATGGAGCTACCATTAAGAGACAGGAGGAGCTACTTCAGAACCTGATGGAGGGGTTCTGATCTCTGGCGGAACACCACAACCAGGTGATCAAGGCGTTAATGGAGCAATTCCGTGAATTAGCTCGCAGACAGCACGCCACATCTGAGACCTTCCAGCCACTCAGTAACTTCCCTACTAGTGGTGGGTTTGTTCAGACTACCCTGGCTCCCCGAGAACCCCGCTTACCTCCTCCGGAGCGATATGCTGGCAATCCTAGAACCTGCCGGGTGTTTTTTTCCCAGTACTCCCTCATTTTTGAGCTTCAGCCATCTTCATTCCCTTCGGCTCAATCGAAGATAGTTTATCTAATTACGCTAATGTCCGGAAGGGCGCTCTCCTGGGTGACGGCTGTTCGGGAGCAATAATCCACCGTTTGCCATAACCTGGAAGATTTCATGGTGGAGGTGAGGAAGGTATTCAATTCTCCGATGCCCGGGAGAGAGGCGGCCCGAAAACGACTGAAGGGACGTCAGAACTCCCGTAGTGTGGCAGACTACGCGGTAGATTTTCGCACATTGGCCGCCGAGAGTGCCTGGAATCCAGAGCCTCTGTTCGATACCTTCCTTCACGGACTATCGGAGGAAATAAAAGACGAGCTCGCAGCTCAGGAGTTACCATTGGAGCTCGATTCCCTCATCGCCCTTACAATTAGGATTGATGGACATCTACGAGAACGCAGGAGAGAGAGGTCGGGTCTCGGGAACATTCGTCCATCCGCTGCTGCTTGCTCACCTCCGAAGGAATCCGGAAATCCCCGAAGTGTGCATTTCCGTGAAAAACCGAAGCCACCCGAGTTCCCTCAAGAATCATCGGCGACAGGGGAGTCGGATACTCCTGAGCCTTTGCAACTGGGCAGAGCTAGATTATCGCCTTGGGAATGTTCACGTAGGGTGAGCTCCAACTGTTGTCTGTACTGGACATTATATAGCCACCTGCCCTGTTAAGAGACCTATTTCTTTAGTAGGTACAAGTACTCTGGCGAGCCAGACTGGGAATCCTCTAGTTCCCATCACCCGCATACTGCTGTGGGGAGACCAGTCTAAGTCTCTCTGGGTGCTCATTGATTCTGGGGCAGATTAAAGTTTTATGGATTGCTACCCTAGTTTCTGAATTAGGTATCCCCACTCAACTCCTCTCTGTTCCCATGGATGCTAGAGCACTGGACGGCTGCTCCATTGGAAGAGTTACCCACAGCACTGTTTCCATTCATCTGTGGGTTTCAGGAAATCACAGTGAGTCAATAGAGCTTCTCCTCATTAATTCCCCCATGTTCCTGTTGTTTTGAGATTTTCTTGGCTCCAAAAACACAACACCGTTATTGACTGGACCACAAGTTCAATCCTGGGTTGGAGCCCATTCTGTCATTCCTATTGCCATAAAGCGGCGCAGCCTTCCCCAAGACGTCCTCCTCTGGGCTTAAGGAAAGCCTCGGATTTCTCTGAGGTTCCCGCAGAGTACCATGACCTCCTGGAGGTCTTCAGCAAGGCATGGGCTACTTCTCTTCCCCCTCATCGTCCCTACGATTGTGCCATTGACTTTCTCCCAGGCACCACACCGCCTTTGTAGTCGGCTATATTCCCTATCCGGCCCGGAGACCAAGGCCATGGAGGAGTATATTGAGGACTCTCTGGCTGCTGGAAGCATCCGTCATTCTGCATCCCCTGCCGGCGCAGGGTTTTTCTTTGTGGAAAAGAAGGACAAGACCCAGCGTCAATGCATTGACTACCGGGATCTTAATGACATAAAGATCAAGATTTGTTACCCACTACCACTCCTCTCCTCGGCTTTGGAACCTCTCCAGGGGGCTACCATCTTTTCCAAGCTGGACCTTCGGAATGCCTACCACCTGGTTAGGATATGTGAAGGAGATGAGTGGAAGACCGCTTTCAACACTGCCAGTGGACATTATGAGTACTTGGTCATGTCGTTTGGTCTCACCAACGCCCCCGCTGTCTTCCAGGCTCCGGGACATGTGAAATCGTTTAGTGTTCGTCAACCTCAACGATATCCAGTTTTTTCCCCGTTCTACCCAAGAACACGTCCTCCATGTTCGACAAGTCCTTCAGCGCCTCCTGGAGAACCAGCTATTTGTGAAAGCGGACAGTGAGATTCCACCGTTCTACAATCTCCTTTCTGGGATATGTCATCACTGAGAGAAATGTCCAGATGGACCCTGAAAATGTGAAAGCAGTAGTGGATTGGCCCCAACCTATGTCCAAGGTGCAGCTACAACGTTTCTTGGGGTTTACCAATTTCTACTGCTGTTTCATTCGAGGCTACAGCACCCTGGCGCCCCCCCCTCTCTGCACTCACCTCTCCCAAGGTACCATTCATCTGGTCCCCAGCTGTTGACAGAGACTTTGTTGACCTGAAGCATCGGTTTACTACAGCCGCCATCCTCGTCCATCCGGACCCATCCCGTCAGTTTGTGGTTGAGGTCGATGTTTCTGACATTGGAGTGAGGGCTATCCTGTCCCAGCGGTCTGCTCAGGACCAAAAAGCTCCATCCCTGTGCCTTCCTGTCCCATCGTCTCAATTCTGCAGAAAGAAACTACGACGTAGACTACCTTTCAAAAGTTTGGGGTCACTTAGAAATGTCCTTGTTTTTGAAAGAAAAGCTAATTTTTTGTCCATTAAAATAAAATAAAATTGATCATAAATACAGTGTAGACATTGTTAATGTTGTAAATGATTATTGTAGCTGGAAACGAAAGATTTTTAATGAATATCTACATAGGCGTACAGAGGCCCATTATCAGCAACTATCACTCCTGTGTTCCAATGGCATGTTGTGTTAGCTAATCCAAGTTGATCATTTTAAAAGTCTAATTGATCATTAGAAAACCCTTTTGCAATTATGTTAGCACAGCTGAAAACTGTTGTTCTGATTAAAGAAGCAATAAAACTGGCCATCTTTAGACTAGTTGAGTATCTGGAGCATCAGCATTTGTAGGTTCGATTACAGGCTCAAAATGGCCAGAAACAAATAACTTTTTTCTGAAACTCATCAGTCTATTCTTGTTCTGAGAAATTAAGGCTATTCCATGCAAGAAATTGCCAAGAAACTGAAGATCTCGTACAACGCTGTGTACTACTCCCTTCACAGAACAGCGCAAACTGGCTCTAACCAGAATAGAAAGAGGAGTGGGAGGCCCCGGTGCACAACTGAGTAAGAGGACAAGTACATTAGAGTGTCTAGTTTGAGAAACAGACGTCTCACAAGTCCTCAACTGGCAGCTTCATTAAATAGTACCCGCAAAACACCAGTCTCAACGTCAAATGGCCGCCCAATGAAAACAACTCTAGATTTATTTGAAGCCCATGTGTGTGTAGCTGCTGTGTAGCTGCTGGTTCTCAACTTCTTACCATACCCTCTACACAAATAGGGCCCCTCGGAAGACCATTTGGAATAAATGTTTTTCTAACTCTGTTCTGGATTAGCCTGGTCTTTTTTTGTGATTGGTCCAGATATGGCATGTCTGCATTTGTCCTGACAGTGATTGGCCCAACAGTCTGCGGTTAATTGCTTGATGTAAGAAACATTTTCTTATTTCCATTTTGTGCTTTTTAATCAAGTTTATCTACGACTCCCACAAAATTATGAGGAAAACATTTGACATCAACAAAGCGATCTACCCACAGCAAAATAACATCTCAATTCAAATTCTTGAGTTGTTTTTTTCCATTTCCCACAACCATGCAATGTTTTCTTGTAATGCCTGTTATCCATTGGAAATACTTATGACAGTTACCTGACTCAACATAAAACAAGATCAATTACAGCAGAAAAAAAGAGAAAAGAAAAGGTCAGATGAAGCCTGTGAGCTTGTGTTTGTTGGTGTGCGTGTGTGTGTTTAAATTATAGTGATTAAATGATACCGAGAGAAAGAGAAAGAGAGACACAGAAGGAGAGAGAGAAAGAGAGACAGAGAGAGAGACACTCACCTCACAGATGAACCACATCTGGAATGGATCATCTGGGAGGGCTGAAGACTGTAAAAAATTAAGAAGCACTTTAAACACAGCAAAATATTTAAATTGAGCGGGCAGATAGGATGTGTGAACTACACCTCCTTGCACTACAGGAATGCAGCATTGGAGAGTGTCTGGAATATACCTCCCTCTTCCCCATTTCTCCCTTTCTGTCCTCCTCCTCTTCCTTGATGGCTTGGTTTATGTGTCTTGCTATGTAGGCTGCTGGGTGTCCCATATATTTTCTATAGGATTCACTGTTCATCTTCCAATACAGCTTAGCCCTGTGAAAATCAATTTATCTTCAATTGGCCAACATATTAAGGAAAAATATCAATAAAATCAACAGATCAAATATATTTGTAATAAATTCCATAAGAGTGAAGGTCGATATAAGTTCACAATTTGATCAGAAGACTACGGAGATCCAGACCAGGGCTTATGATATTCAACAGGAATAGGTAAACGAGCAAGCTTTCTTCTCATGCTTATTTTAAAACACGTCATGCACACGCACACACATAAACACATACAGATCAGTGGTGGTTGGTGCACTTTCTTTTATGAGCACGACCTTAATTCTATTAAAGCATAATGGATGACTGTCATTCAAATTCCATTAACTCAGCTCAATGTAACATTGCTAGGTTCAGGCGACTACATGATACTCAAATTTTCCCTATACCCATCATCAGTGAAACATTCAATACCGTCTTGGACACTCTTGCCTGCATCTAGCTGATCTAGGATGTAATCATTAGTCCAATAGTTGCAAACTAGAATTTCTATTGGACAAATTCAGGTATGTTTATCCTCATTTCATTCCGTTTGCTTCCGTTTATGATTTTTTTCTTCAATGGAATCGGCAGAATGAATACACTCCTGATCACACGCAAACACTGTTCACTTTCATAGCAGCCACATACAAACAGCATGATCACTTTGCTCGTTGTATAATCCCTTCTCGCATCTACACGCTCTCCTCCTCTCACCTTTTCCCTTCACTTGTGGACGGCAGTGCACAACAAATCAGCTGTCTGTAACCAGGCGAAAAAACCTTTCCAAGCTAAACCTTCAAATCATAACCGATAACCGCTACACACAGCCTACAGCGTTATCACCATATTAGCTAATGTCATAATGAACATGCTGCAGCTACTAAAACTAATGCGTTAGTAAACCCGCTACAATAATGCAGTACAGTGTACAGTCAGCAAGCAGTTTAGCAGTTACACCGGTGGGCCACGGTGGAAATAAATGAATAAAACCAAAAGCTTACCTTGACTTAGAAAAGTTCCAGTGTTGGATAGCCGTAGCCAGCTAGCTGACATAGCATCCCTCTCTGTTTGAGCCGGGTGTTTGAGTAGGCTAAACTAGCTAATTGCATTCGCGAGCTAAGTGAATGTGAAAATAAATAATAATAATATATATATTATATATATAGCTAGCTCTCTCTCTTGTTTCTCCTTCATTTTTCAAGAAATACATTTTTTCAAAACTGTTCAACTACTGTCTTTCTCTCTCTTTGAGTCAACTACTCACCACATTTTATTCACTGCAGTGCTAGCTAGCTGTAGCTTATGCTTTCAGTACTAGATTCATTCTTTGATCCTTTGATTGGGTTGACAACATTTAAGATCTCTGATAGGTTGGAGGATGTCCTCTGGAAGTTGTCATAATTACTGTGTAAGTCTATGGAAGGGGGTAGGGGAGGGTTTGGCCGGGGAGCTTTACAAGTAGGCCGTCATTGTAAATAACAATTTGTTCTTAACTGACTTGCCTAGTTAAATAAAGGTTAAAAAAAAAAAWTCTAAAAATATTATACAGATGTAGGATCCTAATTTGAGCCGGTTTGCTACAGCAGGAAAATAACCTTGCAGCAACAGAAAATGTGTATTATAGTTATTGGACATTTTTGTAGGGGTCTATACATTTTTTGTTATGGCAAATCATGTTCGAAGCATTTTGAAAACTCAAATAAATTTAAATGTTACATTTGTTAATTCCCATTAACAAAAGAGTGGTCAAATTAAGATCCTACATCTGTACAGGCTAAACTGTCTCAATTCTCTCCACCACATATCTCTCACACACACTCAACCGTGCACACACACACAAATACGCACACAGCCCTATCAATTTACTTGTTTCCAGACTAGGAACTTAGGGGTCCTCTAAAATCCATATAATAGCCATCTATAGCAAGAATGCATAATAAATCTCACTTTATAGCTGTCAATTAGTTTATAGGTCCAAAGAGGAAGGGCCTTTGAATTAGTCAAAGTGGACATTAAGGAGTTTACAAACATGACCCGAGCCAGACCACCCATCATTTAAATGCAACAGAAAACACAGAGCCAACACTTTCTTTGGGCTGTATCTTAATGTAAGAATGCATTTGCTGTCTATCAAAATCATATAACAGTGGATTAAATATCGTCGTCTTTCGAAACAAAACCTTGCTGTAATTGAGACAGCTGGGATGAATTTGGAGGAGAGGGGGCAAGATCACAGCCTTATTTGTTGTTCTTCCTTTGTGTGCAGATCTTGTTTTTTCTGTGACATGGCTGTTGCTGGTTACCAGTCTGCTTCGTTTACTGCATTGGGTTCAAATGCTATTTGAAATCATTTTGAATACTTTATTTGTGCCTAGTTGTGATTGCCTGGCATAATGGAGCCAATAGAATAGTCCCAAAATGGCAAGCCCCTAACCATCTGGCACTTCAGGCAGACGAAAGCAAATGCTCAAAGTATTTGAAAGATTCAAATAGTATTTGAAGCCATGTCTACTGTATTGGCTAATTGGCTAGATGGAGCTTGTCTTCTCCCCTCCATGACACAGAGTGAATTAAAATGCCCTCTATAGTCCTCAGATGCAAATCAAAGGCATTTATTTGTGCATGAGAATTCTAATCTCTGGGAAAATATGCCCTCTCCAGCGGAAACTTTTCAGGGGATTTTATTTGATGCAAATCTTTCCATTCTGGACTGCATTTTCAACCGCCATAGTTTGGCTGTACTGCTTTGCTTGCATTGCTGAACTCTTCTTGACTTGGTATGGATGGGTTTATTCTGTAGGCTTACATTGTGGTTGTAATGATCACATTTAAATGATCACATTTAAGTTCATACTCAATGTCTACTGACTCTATTGTGATTTTATTACAGAAGTAATATCCTACACACCGTTAGTGGATGTCAGTATGATGTCAGTATAATGTGGGGGAAAAGAGCTTATCGCAACTTTTGATCCCCTTTTGATCTGTTGGTAAGATCCAGTAACTGACAAAAAAATGACGAGAAAGTCGAAATGTCAGAATAAGACAAAAAAACGGCAACATAAAGTTTAGAGAAACTGCTCTTTGCTCTGAGTTTTGATTGGGGCAAGTCATTGACATCATCCCTGTCTTTTCGAAGACTTTCCTCTTATTAAATATTTAACCTCAACAGAGACGGTCTCCCACTGGAGCACTCCGAGATGAACTCAATGTTTGGGCTGTGAGCAACATGCCAGGAGCTCAACTGACATTTACACTCCCAGTGGTAATTTACTTTGGTGTGTGTGTGTGATTGTGTGATTGTGTGTGTGTGTGTGTGTGTGTGTGTGTGTGTGTGTGTGTGTGTGTGTGTGTGTGCGTGTGCGTGTGCGTGTGCGTGTGCGTGTGCGTGTGCGTGTGTGTGTGAGTGGGCGCATGTGCACACAGACTACATATGACCATCAGTATGTACATGAGTAATAGAAGAGGGTTAAAGGCTTCAATATTATCAAACCCTCTTGATGAGTACTGTGTTATCACGTTTATTGTTCTAACAGTGTCATCCAAAACACCAGTTATAGTATTTTATTGCATAACAAAAACAATCAATGGCCAAATACAACTTCTGTGCTCTCTGTCCCTTTGAACTCCAATCAGATGGAGTTTGAGTCTCTGTATATTGATACTGGCCTGCCTTTAGTTTCAACAAGAAGTATATGACATATGTGTACATCACCCTTGCCTGGAGTGTGTACATCAACATTTGTGATCACTCCTGATTTTTTAGATGGCAAGAAGCCATATTTCTTGTCGCATACTGAGCAGCACTACTGGGGCTGGGAAGCTCGATTTGACTCATGATGTTTATCACACAGTGACAGACTAATCACAAGCACATTCACGTTTCCAATACATGGTCTCTCTCGTGTTTGATTTCTGCAGATGTGATACTTCTCTCGTAATCCGCAGCCTCCACCAAAGGACACACATGTATGTTCAAAGGGTTTGTCTTCGCAACATGGGTGATAGACTTTATTTGAGAACACACACCCTTGTAACGCAGGTATGCAACCAATGCAAGCACCTACACATTCAAATACACAAATGCACACACACACACACACATATCACACTAACAAACCTGAAGATACATAGTAAAAAGGATAGCATGCAAAGGAAGGAAATTCCATCATTCATGTTCCTCTTTGATGGCAACATTTCGCATAAAATAAATAAACGACCCAGTTACCAGATACACAATCTTGCATACTACTTTTCTTTTATCTGTAGTTGTCTAGTTTATCTTTATTTGAGGTAGAGCTTAAATAACTCTAGCATAACATTAATAACTGCTCTCACTCTTGACATGTCCAATTCAGCTCCAGATAGAACTTTCCTGATCTATGGTCTGAATGTGCAATGTCACACTGGTTGGAGAGGGAATGACATGTGAATGTCAGAGTGCCTAATGTAAATAGTTTAAAGCCACTGGTCGCCAAACATTCATTTTAAACCACAAATAGAGTTAGGCCACCAGGGATGGACGGCAGCATTTGTCTGTTTGACGCCTCTGTTTGACACCTACATGGCGGAGAGGGTGCGAGGCCGTGAGTGAAAAACTCCACATAGTGAGATATGATGCAAACAAAAGAGAGAAGATCTCAATTCTTGTAAAACTCTTCCTTCTGTGAGGAAACACAGCCCCAAGCCTTGGGTATAATCTCTTTGTTGAACTGCTCGTGAGGAAATAGCTCCTCTGGATGTCACCTTGGCCATCAGGGCCCCATGGCATGGATCTTTGTGTGGAGAAGTGGATCTGCGTTAATAATGTGGGACAAAAATAGGGCCAACTATGTAAATGGGATTTGTGGCAATATAAAAAAAGATATATTGTGAAATCAAGTGAATACAACTGTTGACTGTTATGGTGAAACCTGTGAAACCTTTATGGAATTCTAAAAAACTTATGGCAAGCATACTTACCCTCTCCCTCAGATTCAGGGCCTGTATTCATAAAGTGTCTCAAAGTTGGAGTGCTGATATAGGATCAGGTCCCTCGTCTATTCATTATAATCTAAAAAGCTGATCCTAGATCGGCACTCCTACTTTGAGACACTTTGTGAATATAGACCCTGATCTCAGTAGCCTACCTGTGACTCAGCSCCATGACAGCGCTGCTCTGTAACAGGTTACATTGGAAAACCTGTTTCTTCTTCTTCACCTTTTTCTGTTTAACTAACACTAAACGCGTTGAAAGATATATTTATTGAAGTTAGACTGTGAGAGTTGATTCAGATGGTTTCAATTCATCAGCCAGATCGGACATCTGTTCCTGGCTCTCAGACAAGAGAGAGGGAGAAAAAAGAGGCTTATAACTTGCAACAAAAAAGTGTTTATTTTGGATAACTTTTTCAATGGCTCTCCAAGCCTAACAAGTTGTCAAGTATGTCCAACAGGCAGGTAGGCTACATTATATAGGGCTGCCTGTGACATCACCATTTATTATAAAATTAAATGAAATGATAAAATGATTTTTGCATTTCAAATCGTTTCAGATTGTGGAGAAGAGTGATTAGAGAATATAAGCCTTGGTTTTATATAAAGGTTTGTTTAATATAAAAAATATAATGTTTTTTCGATCTGGGTTTCGATCTGACCAGGTTGTCTGCGTGATTACTTTGCATTAGGCATTAGCTTGTGAAGCAAACACTGTTCTTCAGGTTGCTTTTGTAGTTTGCTGAACCATCTCTGTTACACTTCGTCCGCCATTGAACTTGATTATTCTGCTGTCAGGACCATTAATGCATCACATGCAGTGGTGTAGAGGAGGGTAAATGCACGTAAACCCCGTTCACCTACTTTATTCACCGCGAATGGAGATCAGCGCTTACCCACCTATTTTTTTCACCACTATATAACCGATTACATGAGTATAGTTCACCAAACCAAACCACCTCATTGATGTGCTACAAAGGTCTTTAATTCATTTGAATCACATAATGATCATATCTAAGGGTGACTGAAAGACAGATGTATTGCTTTTGTCATTACCAGACAAGAAAGAAAACCTGGGCACAATTTGGCTTTTGCTAAAGCACCAATTTTCTGCTTGTCCAGAGCTGAAAACTGTTGTTCCGTGCAATAATTGACAGCCCTTTTTAAATTCCACTATTATTCATTCCTGAGCCCACCATTAGTGACCAGGGGAGTACGGGGGAAGTTATTTCAATGATTAACGGCTTAGTTTACAAATGAATAAAAATGCTCTGGTTTCCCTTTTCCCAAAAACCCTGTTCCAATTTTCCTTGAAGCCTGAAATATAAATGAAAATTCATCCAAGTGAACATTTTCCAAAAGGTAAAAGGTGTTATGGATATTACACTTAATAGAAATGTCAAGTAAACAGTGAAAAATGTTGAATGATCGGGATGCATCCCAAATTCCATTTTTGAAATCCCATATTATTTCTTGAGCAGACAAATGATTGAATCTGTGGCACAGGATTGGGGATATATTGCACTGGATATGAGAAACAGCAAACAGTTGTAAATTCTCATCATCATGGGTGACCCTTCACTGCGCTTTAATGAACCTTGTCTGAAGAGACAATATGTCTGGGGCTGCATTCTCTCATATTGGATGAGTTTTTGCTTTTATTGTTTTTGGTTCAGATTTAGAAATTAGGATCATAAATGCCCTGTGAATTGGAGGCAGACATCTCAAACAGTCTGCATATTATTTGACTACAATGGTATCTGATTTCAGAATCGATTCATGGTGCAGACTCTGCTCTTAAGAAAATTATGACAATTATAACTCTTGACAACATGTTTTTGATACCTGGGTGTTGAAAGGTGAACTTCAAGAAACTGTTTGGTGAGAAACATTTTAGCTTCGAAGATCATTCCTGCCACAACCAAAATAAGCCCAAGGCCCCTGCCATGGTTGATTTTCTATTACAATGCACAACAAGCTAAGTACTACAGCTTAAGAGGGCTCCAGTCCCCTTCTGTAGTTACTTACTGTGTGGGATGCAAACAAAATGTGGGACATTTGGTACATTTCTGTGTACCCAGACTATTTTCTTAGGGTCATACTTGAGAAAGGGGGTCGCTTAAGGATAGATCTCAGTGGGGAAGTCATGAAGTTCAGAATCTCCTATTGGCTCTGAATTACTGCACTCCTTTGACATCCCTAGAGCAGGAGAGCAGTCCAAGTTTTCTTCCTCAATGTGGTGCGTACTGGAGTGATTCTACCCATGAGTTTTCCCTAGCAGAGGCAGTTCTAAATGCAGTCAGTATCAAATAGAACCTCAAGAAAATCCAACTTTATCCTTCATTTGGACCCCAATAGCTGACGCCTTAGTGACCACTAGTCTTCATGGAGTCTTCCAACTCCTGTTCTCTATCAGATATCACAGACATGAAGAAAGTTACATATGCCATTTGAGAGGCAGGATTACTATTGGGCAGGATTAGGCAGGAATGCGATTGTAATGAGGTCTGTGTGTAGCTGGTGTATAGGAGTCAGGCACAGGACAGCAGATATGAGTAAATAAACGTACTTTACTCAACATAATACAAATGCACTACAAAAGAGAGCCCACATAAACGGACCTTACTACATACAAACAATAACTCACAAACAAACATGGGGAACAGAGGGTTAAATAATAAACAAGTAATTGGGTGAGTGAAGCCAGGTGTGTAATACAAAGACAAAACAAATGGAAAATGAAAAGTGGATCGACGGTGGCTAAAAGGCAGGTGACGTCGACCGCTGCCCGAACAAGGAGAGGGACCGACTTCGGCGGAAGTCGTGACAGCGATTATGGTGAACAGTCTTTAATTGAGACTGTGGATATCTTTATAAGGTATTTTATCTGAAATGTTTGGATGTAGGCAAAGGTGTTCACTGACCTAAACATTCTCAAAACTTTCTGACGCTGGTCAGTTAAGGACAAATCGTAATTTGAGATCTGCATGCCTAACTCAAATTGTCGTGCAAATATCACATTTTGAATCTGACCTTCATTATGAGCATTGCAGAATAACAGAATGAGTGATAGTCATTGAAATCTGTTTGGTTGAGATCTTTTCCAAATTGACACTCCGGGTGATATCGTCATAGTTTCACAAGTTCGTTCAATGACTAGCAGAACTGTGTTTTTTGGGGAAACGCGTTTTGTAGCCAGCTGTCTAGCTTTTGAAGACGTGCATTTGCTCATTTTACATAGTGTGATCTATCAGGAATGGATAGCTTCTGATTGAGTCTCGGAGCAGGTGTGATATTGCCATTGTGTGATTGTGCAGACATCAGGGCTTTGATAGTGAATGGTCACATTCTATCCCTATGTGGATGAGCTACTAATGAGTTATTGAGTGTCAACAGCTTTTAAAGGATTTGATGATAAGTGTAAATGTGCGAAACATGCTCCGCAGCTGACTTCAAAGCACTGCATGCCTTCAGAGTTCATCTTTGAGAACAATAAACAGCGTTAATAGCTGTGAAATAACACAGCTCATTGTCCGCGTGCTACAAAATTGTAAACTCTGGCTGGACCCTCTCTGGACTGCAATTAGTCAACATCTGGTAAAATGATGCCACCATTTAACACAGAACAAACAAGTGTCACACTCTTCTTTGAAACGGCTGAAATATTGCAGAACATTTGAGGAATCACATGTGATGATATTACTGTCAACATAACAGTCTGCTCAGATAGACATGTGCTTTTTTACATTCAGAGACCAGCATAGCAACACGTGTACTGTATAATGCGTTGTATTGTGAGTTTAAATGGATAGTTCACCCAAATTACTAAATGGCAGTCTATGGACAAGGTCATTTAGGTGAACAACCACCTTTAAGCAATTTTAAGAGGATTATAATTTTATGGCAGCCAATTCAATCAGTTTACCAAGTGGATTCTCACATTTCTTCAAGGACCTGGTAAGGCACGTTAACTTTCAAAAATATAAATAAATTGTATGATTGTTATAAAGTCAGAAGGATCAAAGAAACAAAATATGGTGACGTTATCTTGGAGTACGTCCAGATTCTTCAAATGTCAAAATATTTTGAAACATCGGTATTACTTAGACCCTCTTGAACATAATCTGGGAGAGACAACCAAACAAGGACCATAAATGGAAGAAAAGCTGATTTTAATAAAATTTCCTTCGTAATATGGTGTTTTGATTTCATAACGGGATGTCTCCTTTCATGTCTGTCACAGTCAAAGATCACTTTTGAATCCAGCGTTTCTCGTCTAAAGCGTTGGCAGCTGAGGGTGTCTTCCAACAAATCAGAAACCAAATCTGACATCTGAGTTCTGGCCTCAATGTTTCCAAACTCACGGTTCAAACCCAATCAGAACATCTCTCCCTGAAATGCCTCCCCAAAAACCCATGGAGAGCATCAAACCTGTGGCTTTTGGTTGCCATTCAAGCTAACAGACAGCTGGGAGCTTATATAATTTAAGACAATTTCACAAAGTCACGCGAAGCAATCTAATGTCCTTGCTCTAACATTGCCGGGGCCAGGCCGAAATCAGATTTTCAAACAAAATCTGTTTCCCCCTCCCTTCTCGTTTTTGTCCCTCTTCCGTTTTTGTCCTGCCTCTGCTTCTAAGTTTGTCTGTGTTTATCTCTAGTCAAAACAATGTTTTGTAAGTATTAAAGGTAGACTCAGCATTATGCGATGAGCGCGATGCAAGACTTTTCTCTCACACAGTACAGAGTATCTGGGGCATGTGCACGGGTTTGGGGTCACGCTGCTACAACGTGGTAGCTACAGGACCAAAACAGCAGAGAAGTTTAGCCTCGCTCTTAGTTGTTGTAGAAATTGACCAGTTGTTGTTACTGCTGTTTACTTTGTGCATCTACGTCATCTTGCTGAGTCTACCTTTAAGATCTGTCCATATTACAACAGCAGCAGGTGTCTTTTAGGGATGGAATTGTCTTTTAAATAGCCTGAACAGAATCCCTGACCATTTACCTAGAATCTCTAAGGTGCTGAGATAACTGCCCTTGGTTATATTCCCCAAATGTCTCAGAGGACATGCAGACTACTGTACATCCTGAGAAGTGACACAATGGGGATATAGTGTAGTAGTGTGTGACAGCCATAAGGTTAGCCTAGTCGCTATGACTGAAAGATCATGAGCTCAGGGAACTTTTCCTTGCCTCCCTGTACTGTGATAAGTGCTTGGTTTTTTATTGGATATACTTGCTATTATTTGCAGTTGTTTACGGGGGATTTGCTGTGTGGTTTCATAATTAAATTAGGTTGAAGAACGAGGGTAAACGCAGCAACAACTCTGACCTTTAGTTTGCCCAATCATTTCTTCCTGGATAGATACCATGGTATTTAAGAGGGGAGAAGATGAGCAATGCGCTCCCTTGGAGTTTTCCCGTAATAACACAATTACCCATGGCTTTATTGAGGCACATTATCGAAATAGAATACCACAAAATACTAAATTTTCTATTAACATATCAATCTTTTTAAAAATATGAAATAGTATAGTGAAGGACCACACATAATACCTGCCTTGATGTAAGTTCAGAGTATGATTTTTCATTTAAAATGTAAACAAGTACCATATGTTCATTCAAAAGCAGATAAAGCTCACACAATGACATGGTATGGTTACTTTAGAGCCAAAGAGATTGTGAGCAATATTTATGGCTCGGTGCTACTAATGATTCTGCAAAATTCACAAATAATCATGTGTAATTATCTAAATTTGTCTAAGGAACTGCAGACTTCTTTCTACAGGCTACAGCCATGCCATTAAAAGCCAATATCATCCAACAAACCCAGGCATACATTTTAGGCTGTGTATGTGAGAAAACAGTCATATTCAATATGTGTGAAAGATGTTAGGGATCAAGATATAAAACGTAGACAGACACTGCACACACATGATTTACATATATATAGATAGACTAGTAACAACTGGCACTTCTATTGAAAGAGTAGCCTTGTACAGTGTAAGAACCAAATCATTACAAATCTGTGAACAAAGTGAATGGGAAGCATGATGAAAACATGTTCTTGAAACCATGGAAACATGACCCATACAATTAGCGTGTGGAGTTAATTTGGTAGCTACGCCTAAAATGGGACGACAATAAAAATATAATTGAAAAAACTCACCAAGAATGTAAATTACAAGACCAGGAGATCTGCCTAAATACAGGGATTTGACAGGTTCATCATGAACACCTGTCATGTTCAAATCATGCAACATTCCCGCAAACAGGTGTCAGAAAAAACAAATTGTTATTGCCACTTCTTATTTAAATGAATGGCAAAAACTATATGGCAAAAATAACAAATGACCAGCCATAACTAATATGTCATTTTAGTGACATACAGTAGGGCAAAAAAGTATTTAGTCAGCCACCAATTGTGCAAGTTCTCCCACTTAAAAAGATGAGAGAGGCCTGTAATTTTCATCATAGGTACACTTCAACTATGACAGACAAAATGAGAAGAAAAAAAATCCAGAAAATCACATTGTAGGATTTTTTATGAATTTATTAGCAAATTATGGTGGAAAATAAATAACTCAACTCGTCGTGTTTGGAGGACAAAGAATGCTGAGTTGCATCCAAAGAACACCATACCTACTGTGAAGCATTGGGGTGGAAACATCATGCTTTGGGGCTGTTTTTCTGCAAAGGGACCAGGACGACTGATCCGTGTAAAGGAAAGAATGAATGGGGCCATGTATCGTGAGATTGAGTGAAAACCTCCTTCCATCAGCAAGGGCATTGAAGATMAAACGTGGCTGGGTCTTTCAGCATGACAATGATCCCAAACACACCGCCCGGGCAACGAAGGAGTGGCTTCGTAAGAAGCATTTCAAGGTCCTGGAGTGGCCTAGCCAGTCTCCAGATCTCAACCCCATAGAAAATCTTTGGAGGGAGTTGAAAGTCCGTGTTGCCCAGCAACAGCCCCAAAACATCACTGCTCTAGAGGATATCTGCATGGAGGAATGGGCCAAAATACCAGCAACAGTGTGTGAAAACCTTGTGAAGACTAACAGAAAACGTTTGACCAATGTCATTGCCAACAAAGGGTATATAACAAAGTATTGAGATAAACTTTTGTTATTGACCAAATACTTATTTTCCACCATAATTTGCAAATAAATTCATTAAAAATCCTACAATGTGATTTTCTGGATTTATTTTTCTCGTTTTGTCTGTCATAGTTGAAGTGTACTACCTATGATGAAAATTACAGGCCTCTCTCATCTTTTTAAGTGGGAGAACTTGCACAATTGGTGGCTGACTAAATACTTTTTTTGCCCCACTGTATATGTAATATGTCACCAGAAGTGACATACTGTATTACTAATATGTCAGCTTGGGTGACATTTAACTACAATGGTTAAAATGTGACTATTTTGACATGAGACCGTTGCTAACACTAAGGTAAATATATGCAGACTAAGTTTCCTTACCAGGATATTCTCAGTTTGGAAGGCCACAATACAGAGAAAATAGTATACCAGACAATTAATCCCAGATACATGTTTTAATAGTTCACGCAAAAATATGAATTGAGAAGCTAAGTGCCCATCCAAACGTTGAGCAGTCAGCATCGTTGCTTGAGGGCTCCTGTCTGTGCTCTAAGCAGTAAGTGTTGATGAACTCACAAGCCTTCCTATGAGAAAAGCACAAGAGCCATTGCTCCAGAGAAGGGAGGGCGAGAGGGAAGGGAGAATGGGAAAGATTGAAAAGAGGGTCAGGGCTACTTTACACCATGGAGGACATTACCTGTGATTAACACCCAGAACAGTTCCAGAACATCTGTGTGGGATGAGAATTCTGCTCAGGCAAAACATAAACAACGTTGGTCAGAGGAGAGGAGCATGGGCTGGCCGTTGTCGAATCCATGCACCATGCGGGGCGAGGGAGAAGGTTTGTTTTTTAACAGATGTCTCGTACAATTGAGATCTGAATATTTTCAACTTTAATTAATCACTCCCCCTTATGTGTCTCGGTTGGCCGTTAAAATATAGCCGTGGAAGACGATTGTCAACTTCTCAAAATCCTATACAAAGAGTGAAATAATTATCCACAGATGGCTTACAGTTGTTTGGACAGCAGGTTAATTTACACGTTAATGGATAAAATATTAATGCTGGTGACTCCTCGCATAGCTTCTGGGTCCCTGAGCTGAAGCAATTTGAGGACTTTTTGCAACGTTGGGGATGCAAGCTATCAAACTTACAGTACTAGTTTGTCAGGGTTGTTAAACCAACATTATTTGGGGCGTAGAATCCATGATGAGGTTGCTACAGGTGATTGAGTTCCTGCTATGCAGTGTTTACCTAGTACACTTACTCTTTTATACTTGTCCCATAAGTAATAGCCACCTGTAATCAATCCATTGGCCTTTCATTTTTCTAAAATGGAGGGCAGTTAAAGTTATTTCCCAGTGACTGATACGCTGTTGTTTGCAACTCCCATTTTAAACTACTTTAGTTTGAAGCTGGCAGACCATACCATTGTAATAACGGTACTTTGGAAATGTTAAGTAGTCCATAACTTAATCATTGCAGCACTATCCATGTATCATAGCCAATCAAAATATGTTTATAGAACAATGTCTTGTTACTGCCTGTCTTGATGACAGGGAACATAATACAGTATGTAATGATCGTCTAAGGGAGGAGACCAAAACGCAGCGTGGTAAGTGTTCATGCCTTTATTAGAAAAGTGAACACTATGACAAAAATAACAAAGAGATAAACGAAAATCGAACAACACGAAACAGTTCTGTCTGGTACAGACACAAAGACAGAAAACAACTACCCACAAAACACAGGTGGGAAAAGGCTACCTTAGTATGGTTCTCAATCAGAGACAACGATAGACAGCTGCCTCTGATTGAGAACCACACCCGGCCAAACACACAGAAAAAGAAAACATAGAACACAAAACAGAATGCCCACCCCAACTCACGCCCTTACCAAACCAAAAATAGAGACATAAAAAGGATCTCTAAGGTCAGGGCGTGACACAGTATGAGAGTGGAAAACGAAGAAGTTATTTTTGAAGTATCAAAAACATTTATTTCTGCAATATGTGGTTCACATGGACTATTTCAAATCCCTTCTCATGTTGACCTAATTATCGAATAATTATCGAATAATAATGTGATGAAATTCGCACATTTGRGCTATTTTATCACTCCCCCCTTTTACACAAACTCTTCCTCCATTGAGTTTCTTTATTTTTTTCAGTCAGTCTTCTCTTAATACCTCTGAGTTTGCTGTGGATCCCGTAATAATGAAATGGCTTAGATACAGATGACATGAACTATACCCTTGGGGGATTGCCATGGGTGTAGTTTATGTGAACATAAAAGCACATGCAGTGTTTCTCTCTTAGAGGGAATCAGAGTAGGGAGATGCTAGACAGTCAATATATGAGATCAGGGCACATAGTGGAGAGATGTCGGTTGCCAGGGTAAATTCTATTTCAATTCCAATGCCAGTACATTAATTAAAAACGGGTTGAGGGAATAAACAGTTCATAAACAAATTGTATAAAGGCAATAACTATTTGGAGAACATCGGTTCTGCGGGATACTGACTACCAGCAAAGTTGACTAGGATCTAAGTGTAGGGGGTCTTGCTTAAATTAGTCAAAAGGTCTTACCAAATCTCTTGATGAAAAGGTCAAATCTCTTGATGAAAAGGTCAAATCGATCATTCTAAAATGTATCTTAAGTGTTTCAAATGTCAAGGGTTGTATCACTGTTATTCTGTATCTGCCATTTCCTTGGGCTACAGTAACTGTGACAAAGAAAGGTGTATACGGTGTCCATATTAGGACATAGTAACACATTCATAGAAGTTGAGTCCTAATATGGACACCCTGCTCATGGAATACACCTTAAAAACAATCATTTAAAAAAGAACTTAAGGGTACATTTTGTCTTTCACTGTTTCTGCTTTACTCTATTTTTTCTCCCTCTGGCATTCAGATTCCATGCCACATTGGTTTAGCCCTATAAATATTTATCAGACCAGAGCTGTTTTCCGACACACCTGACAAGCGTTAAGATTCCCAGTCTGATCCTCTGAAAAGCCCCTCTCTCAGACATCTCCTGTGTGGTGAAGAGTTCAAATAGAGCTACGCATGAGGGGAAGTCCAACTAACCTGGGCCCGTGTTGACATTGCACAGACACTACAACCTGGTCCAATGGGCTTAACTCATCTACTTTTTTGGCTCATTTTCAGTGGCGTGTCCAGAAAATGTTTTATGGAGAGGCCAAGGTGTGGCACAGATGCAGTTTAGGGGTGCCATAACATGTTTTACCTTAACTGATGCAAGGTGGATCTTTTTCAATATTCAGTAATTATGATGGTTCCACGCATTTAATGCTTCAGCATAGGTTTAGTACATTTCCCTTTTAAAATCATAAATCATAAATCAAATCCAAAAGCCTAAGGGTATTAGCATATAGCAGTAAATTCATTTGAAAGTGCCATCCTAAATGTGAATTATACCGTGACATTTGGGGGGTCAGATTTTCTTTTACGGGACTTCCCCCAAAAATTTGGGGGGGCATTTATAGTAAAGATATGTAATTTAACTGTAAAAATGTATTACCTTATAACCTGTCATTAACACAACCAGTCATATTGTTTTCATCTGATTGTCAAACTGATCACTTCAAAAAGTAGGTTAAAGTTGCACTATGCAGAAATCGCTCCTGGTTGCTAAAATGCTAATAGTTTGCCTAATTTCAGTTTATGTGACAAAATAAGATAGTATACTGTAGAGAATCATTGTACTATCTAAACCACTGTGAAATATATTTTCCAATATCAAAAACATTGTTGTTTCAGCTGTTTGAAGCTGGTGTACAAAACCAAAAGTAAAAGATGCAAAAACAAAACTTAAGAACGGAATAGAACAGATTTACCGCTTCTTAGACTTGCTGTCAAGTATAATGATAGATCTATAACACACATTTCTATGTGAATTTGGTCGTGTCGCCCAAAAAGTTACATATTGCCACTTTAAGTCTGTTAACTGCGCACATTCGTCTACTCCAAAATAAGTCAAAAATCCAAACAGTGCACTGTCCACCCGCTATTTGAATGTAATGATATTCATCCAACAAAGTGGTGCGTATTCATGGATGCCAAGGGAAGCCAGGCTTCCCCAAAACAATTTCCAATWAAAAAAATGAACAAACGTATCAAATATTTCTCATTCGTGTCAATCCATGTTTCATAACTTTCCTTCAATTTGCAAGAGGTTGAATCTACTTCACCAGAGAAAGAAACCGAGCAAGGCAAACAGCACCCCTCTGTCTTAGTATCTGTAGACCATGTATCTGATCATGTCTCTTTTTGGCCAGACAGCATCATATACTGTACYTGGCCTACAGATACTAAGACAGAGGAGCGTTGTTTGCCTCGCTCGGATGCTCTCTCCGGTGAGATTGATGAGTCTTGCTGTCGGTGCGCATCTTGTCAAACGTATCAATATATTCAGAGACGACCTATCAGATCTCAGAATTCCTGGGTGCGGGGGGCACTGGGGTGGCCAATCAGATTTCAAGGGGGGCCGTGGCCGCTGTTCATTGTCTCAATGAAATGAGGGATAGTTCCTTGCATCCTTATAGTATGGTTAAAATTATCTGACGCTATGTTGGGGAAAATAAAACATCTGACAACCTCCGATATTCGGATGGATGTCATAATTATTGGATGTCATAAGCACCATAACATTTTAGTAGGATCTTGAGGATTCATGGCAAAGCATACAATAAAATAAACAAATTCATAAAACATATTTTTGGAAAGTTTTACTGCACTGCTTTTCTGGAGGGTATCTGAAAATTAAACGGGATTTACAGATATGAGACCATCTTGGAATCTCGGCAGTGGCCAACTTGTTAGTTCACCAGCCCTATGCGTGTGTCTGTCTATGATCAATGAGGTCTTGCTGTTATGGTTGTCTGCGCCTTCATCAAATTGGCATGAAATCCCTGAGAAGTATTTTTTTATGTTCCACCAACTAATATAGATCATCCGCTTGTACCTCTGCCAAGCACTATTGCAGGTTTATGGTACTGGTTTTCATGGCCGGCTTCACCTTAGGATGCCTTTGCCCTCACGATGGAGGCACTGGTGCAGTGAAATGAGGGCAAACACTGCACTACCAGTGCTTCATACCATGTGAGGTAATACATCTTCCTCCTTTACTAAATAGGTGAATGTGTCAGAAAAGAGAGTCAAGACCAACGATCTTACAAACAAATTCATTAACTTAGAGGCTGAAGTTATGAATCTAACAACACCGTTTAAGGAAAGAACCTCAACCACAATCCTTCATGTGAATTGTCACGTCAGAACCACAAAAACCTGCAGCAGTGCTTGGCTTCTCTGTCTCATATGTTCGCTAGCCTTTTATACCTTCTGGCTCCGACACTTGCTCCAATATCATGGCTTATMTCTTTGCTGCACTGTACTGTCTTTCACCTGGTCTGGGCTGTAACCTTGGCCTTGGAATCCGAAAATACCACTTAAGCTTTAACTCAATTAAAATGATGTAAATTCAAATTGCTGAAAGGTATGGAGAATATTGAATTTGTACCTAATTGCTTTGAGGTTTTTCAGTCAAAATWGTTTTCCTAAGTTTTGAAACCTTGGAGCATTTCACTCACCTGTTTGAAATTGTCAGGGAATAAAACAGAAAATGTCTCAACATTTCCAAACATAAACACCAAGAAGAATTTAAAAGAAATCTCACTATGTTCTACTGCATTATAAAACAGAGGATTTATTCTTTACAAGACATCAGATAACAAAGCATTCACTGTCCTCACTTTCAAAAGGGCATCTTAAATCACTCCCCATCTCTAGCTGCCCTCAAGAGTAAAATGTTATACTGTGTACTTTGCTGTACTTTGAGTCATCTTTTGCACAGTCTGGGATGCCATATATTCAGAAAATACCGTAATTCCTAAAACCAGTTASAATAGGACAACTAAGTGATACCTGACATAATTAAGCAATAAGGCACGAGGGCTAAGGGCTGTTCTTATYTACGACGAATCCCAGAGATGCCTTTGCTATTATAAACTGGTTACTAAAGTCAATAGAGCAGTYAAAATAAATGTTTTGTCATACCCGCGGTAAACGGTCTGATATACCACGGCAGTCAGCCAATCAGCATTCAGGGCTCAAACCACCCAGTTTATAATTCAGTTTATACCATGGCATTGAATACTTGTTTCTGATTGGCTTGAAGGGCATTCTAGAGCGTGCATTATTTCCCTATAATGCACGGTATATTTGCAGTGTAGAATTCAATGGCTATAGTTCATTCTTAKATGTTCTATGTTTGAGCTGCGTTTGAAAGCAAAATCGAAAACATTATTGGCACTGTTGATTTCGAATTTCATAATAGCAAGCTACGACTGATGGTTTGGTTAGCTAAACTGGCAAGTCTGTTTGTTTGATTACCACAGCAACTACTGTAGCTATCTAGTAAACTTGCTAGCAACTTCAGTGCATGTTAAATACCTTTCTACCAGTAAATGAACACATTTCTTGCGGCAAATGTGTTAAATTATAGCCATGYTATAAAAGGGATAATCAACTCGGGGCTGTATGCATTCTCTGTTAATAATGCAACTCCGTGGAAGGTCGTTCATTTTTTTCCAAAGAACGCATAACCCCTCGTTGATTATCCCAATGCATGTCTTGTCTGTCTCTTGTTAAGGAGAAGAGTGACAGTATACATCACAATAACACAAAGATMACATTTTCCCATGCTGGGGATTTTATGAGACAAAGAGAACTCAGGTGATTAGTGTGAGAGATAGATCACATGCTTTTTGGCAGAGAAGAGGGTGGCGTTTGCCAAAACCTATTGAACTGAATTGATTACCTGTGAGAGACTGTAGATCTCTGTAGAAGGTGTCATACSTATTTAYCYTCTCTGGCACAATTTTGTCTGTMGGTGGTATAGGATAGTCCGCTTGCTACATCCTTATGATGAAACTACTGGCACAGATGCATGAAATTAAGGTGATATTCTGCCTGTTCTTTTGAGGACCAATATGGCAAACACATGTTGGCAGCTGCAAATGTTCTGGGCACATTGTTTCCAGTGTGATCAATCGTTAGTTTGAAGCAGTGGGAAGAGTTTCAAAGAAAAGCTTCCCATAACATTCTTGTGTTCCACATACATCTATTCAGATGACAGGATAGCTTTTATTTGAGTGTTCTCGATTAAAATGCAAAAATTGTATATAAATTTACTGTGTGGGCCTATGTCATCACAGGTGTTACAGATGTCTCACGAAACCATGAAAAATACCATGAATTGGGGGATTTTCCACAAATGCATCGTAATATCTTTCGAAGATGATTGATTGACATTAGAGGTCCGACCGATTTTATGATTTTCAACGCGATACCGATACCGATTATTGGAGGACCAAAAAGCCGATACCGATTAATCGGCCAATTTTTATTTTTTATTTGTAATAATGACATTACACAATACTGAATTAACACTTATTTTTAACTTAATATATACATAATAAAATCAATTTAGCCTCAAATAAATAATGAAACATGTTCACATTTGGTTACTAATGCAAAAAACAAAGTGTTGAGAAGAAAGTAAACGGGCAATATGTGCCATGTAAGAAAGCTGAACCGTTTAAGTTCCTTCTTCAGAACTGAAACATATGAGCTGTGGTTCCTTTTACATGAGTCTTCAATACTTCCAGGTAAGAAGTTTTAGGTTTGTAGTTATTATAGGAATTATAGACTATTCTCTATCTTTGTATTCATTACCTTTGACATGGCTTTTTCTTATAGGCACTTTAGCATTGCCAGTGTAACGATATAGCTTCCATCCCTCTCCTCACTCCTACCTGGGCTCGAACCAGGAACACAACGACAACAGCCACCCTCGACAGCGTTACCATGCAGAGCAAGGGGAATAACTACTCCAAGACTCAGAGCGAGTGACGTTTAAAACGCTCATTAGCGCGCACCCGCTAACTAGCTGGCCATTTCACATCTGTTACACCAGCCTAATCTCGGGAGTGATAGGCTTGAAGCACAGCGAAGAGCTTCAGGCAAAATGCAGGATGTGCTGTTTGAGATGATGCTTACGAGCCTGCTGCTGCCTACCACTGCTCAGTCAGACTGCTCTATCAATCATAGACTTAGCTATAACATAATAACACACAAGAATACGACCTTAGGTCATTATTATGGTCGAATCCGGAAACTATCATCTCGAAAACAAGCGTTATTCTTCATGAAATACGAACCGTTCCGTATTTATCTGGCATCCATAAGTCTAAATATTCCTGTTACATTGCACAACCTTCAATGTATATGATAATTACGTAAATTCTGGCAATTAGGCCGGCCCAAACTGTTGCATATACACTGACTCTGCGTGCAATGAACGCAAGAGAAGTGACACATTTCAGCCTGGTTAATATTGCCTGCTAACCTGGATTTCTGTGTATGATTTATGAAAGGCATTTATGTTTATGTTACGGTAACATTGGAGCAACGATACGCACCACATCGATTATATGCAACACAGGACACGCTAGATAAACTAGTAATATCATCAACCATGTGTAGTTAACTAGTGATTATGATTGATTGATTGTTTTTTATAAGATAAGTTTAATGCTAGCTAGCAACTTACCTTGGCTTCTACTGCATTCGCGTAACAGGCAGGCTCCTCGTGGAGTGCAATGTAATCAGGTGGTTAGAGCGTTGGACTAGCGTTGAATCCCCTGAGCTGACAAGGTAAAAATCTGTCGTTCTGCCCCTGAACGAGGCAGTTAACCCACCGTTCCTAGGCCATTATTGAAAATAAGAATGTGTTCTTAACTGACTTGCCTAGTTAAATAAAGATTAAATAAAGGTGTAAAAAAAAMATTATAATAATCGGCCAAATCGGTGTCCAAAAAAACGATTTCCGATTGTTATGAAAACTTGAAATCGGCACTAATTAATCAGCCATTCCGAGTAATCGGTCGACCTCTAGTTGACATATTTGACATTTGTATCTAAAAGCATAACTGATAAATAATTAATCAAAGTTGGCATATTTATGAAATGTTGACCTTAACCAGGCCTCTTTAAGACTTCATAATATTTAATCTGAAGACACTACAAAGCAAAAATGTGTATCATATGAAGCTTTACCACTTTCTCTGTAATATGAGTGGTATTTTGATTTCAAGTTTAAAAGAAATTTACTTTAATTTATAAATATTGAAAAATATAAAAATGAAAATTGAATATATAAAATGTTGGATTTGGCAAATGTGTCTTTATATTGTTAAATATAATATACTCTAGGGTAAGTTTGAGTGGTATCCAGATTTCCATCCCTTCATTGTCACGATCGTTATATGGTGGAAGAGAGGAGGACCAAGGCGCAGCGTGATAACAATACATCTTCTATTTATTGAAGACAAAAATGAAGAACACTTAAACAAACTACAAAACAACAAAGAACGAACGTGACGTTAAACAAAWAGTGCAGACACAGGCAACTAACATAGACATAGACAATAACCCACGAACTACCCAATGAATATGGCTGCCTAAATATGGTTCCCAATCAGAGACAACGATAGACAGCRGTCTCTAATTGAGAACCAATCTAGGCAACCATAGACATACATACACCTAGACTAGACACTGCCCCATAAACATACAAAACCCCTAGACAATACAAAACACATACATCCCCCATGTCACACCCTGACCTAACTAAAATAATAAAGAAAACAAAGATAACTAWGGCCAGGGCGTGACATTCATACAGTTCCCATACCACTCCGTGGGAATACGGTATTACCGGCAGTAAGGGATGCTATTTTTTTTTTATGCTAACAGGGTACTAGCGAATTCCCATAGCGGACACTAGCTTGAAAATCATTCCGGCGGTACTTCAAAATACCCCGGTATACGGTATATACAGCATACAGGCCAACCATGTTTTAAAGTTATGGCCCATTATATACAGAGAAWTTGGCATATTAAGCAATGTAACCAATCACAGCCCTCCTTTAATTTGTATCGTTGCACATCCTGCAAATCACTAGCAGAGGGTGACCATTTTGAATCCATTTTCACATTCACTCTGRTGGTAACACTTAGAAATTGGAATCATAACATTAAAACTAGCAGAGATCCCACTCTGGAACTTTGACATGCCCYTAGAGTATATTATGTTCAACAATATTGAAACATTTGTCAAAATTCTAAAATGGTATATTTTCAATATTCATGTTTATGTTTTTCTATATTCATATATATTTTTTTAAGTTCCTTAAATAAATATTACTACTCATATTACAGAGCAATCGGTAAATCTTTATATGACACCAATGTTTGCTTTGTAGCACCTTCAGATAAACATCATGGAGTCTTGAGGAGGCCTGGGTAAGGCCAAAATGTAATCATTTTAATTTTGATTAATAATTTATCAATTATGCTTTTAGATACAAATGTAAAAAATAACAATCCTTCCTCAAAAGGACTATTCTATATAGATAAAATTTGGTGAAAATCCCCCAAATCAGGATATTTTTTTTGGCTTTCGTGAGGAATCAATCTACAACCTAATATGAATAACTTCACGATCAATATTGTCCACAATCAATATAAGCATTTGTGGAGTTATTGATAATTATATCCACAATGATTAAAGCATCACTTTCTAAAATATCTCAATTTATTTGTGAACATTCTGTGTACAATCAAGATTAGCCAACAGCTGGATAGGAAACACGGGGAGGTAGGACATGTAGTGAAAACAATGGAGCAGAGCAGAAAGTCGGAAGTGTGTAAAAAGCACTAGGGAATTCCTGTCTGAACCCAACACGGTCAACCCAAATTTACTGAGTAAATATGGTCAGCAGTAACGTAATGACAGGTTGTAGGTTTGGAAATTATTTCTGGGATATTTGTACGTTACATGTTTTCAGGGAGAATTGGAGGCATAGAATCAATGTATGCCATCTAAATAGCTGATTATGACTTATCACAAAAGAATGTGATCATATGTGAATCAGTCACCTTTTGATGGAAGTCATGTAACCTTATACTTGAGATCATGCTAATGTATTTGTTAAAACCCTCCTGACAGACACCTCGTTAAGTTCGCCGATGACACTGCCTTGATCAGCCTGTTGCATGATGACGAGGAACACCATGGCCGATCCTAAATGACTTTGTAGAGGTGGTGGTGTGACGAATCACACTCAATACCAACAAGACCAAAGAGATGTGCATAGACTTCAGGAAGCGTACAACACCTACCTCTGCAACATCTATCAGAGGTCAGAACATGGAGATTGTAGAGGAATACAAAATATATGGGTGTCCTCTTGGACAATAAGCTTCAGTGGAGTAAATTTACAGACCTGATCTACAAAAAGAGTGAACAGAGGCTTTCTCAAAAAGCTGGGATGTTTTGATGTTAATTGTACTATACTGACTCTGTTTTACAAATCTTTCATTGAGAGTATTTTAACTTTTTGTATTGTTTGTTGGTTTGGCAATTCCACTGTCAGCCAGAGAAATATGCTGAGAAGGATTATCACCACAGCAAGCAAGGTACTTTGGAGTCAAACAGACAGGCCTGGATGAGATCTTCAAGGTCCCTCCGCAAGGCTCACAAAATCATTTTAGACCCAAGCCACCCCCTGTACCCGGACTTTGAACTACTCCCCTTTGGGCGCAGGTATAGGGCACCCCTCGGCAGGAAAAACAGAACWAGACAATAATTTGTGCCAGGTGTGATATCCCTCCTAAATAGCTCGGGCTAATGTTCCTATCGACCCAGTAAGGCCAGCAGGTTAGTCTCTTTTTATTGGTATGTAACTGTTATGAAAGTTGTATTGTTAATTTGTTTTGTTATGTAAACGCCGCTTTAAACGTGTACATGACACTGCAACAAAAATTCCCCATGGGGACAATAAAGTCAGTAAGTAAGTAAGTAAAGTAAACCATAGCGTAATCCCAGCAAGTCTGAGAAACTGATTAATTTGTGGGAAGTGTGGATTTCCGATGAAATACATATGGGTTGAGTCAACATAATATTATTTCATGCCAAAGGTGTGCACTATATACCATCCATAATAAAGGCTTAGACGTGGGAAAGAGGAAGAGATCCATCAATACTAAATCCCTTGAATCATCACCCTCCAACTCTCTCCAGCATTACTAAGTGAAACTCTCCTGTGACCAGATTCTTGTCTGCCTAGCTCTATGAATTAGGTAATGGACCGAAGTGTTCCTGTTTAGGGAGCGGGGGGAGGTGTTATGGGAAGAGAAAAAAAAGATGAACTTTTCTGCAAATGCTGCAGACCTCGGTTGATCTACTAACGCCACTGTAGACAATGTGCGTGCCCCCGYAGGATTAGGGTGTCTGCATCACACCCTGTTTGGGCCACTATACCATTCAGGATGATGTCAGCCCATTCAGGGCTGCAGAATCAGTCAAGAGACAGGGCCTGTACTCACAAAGTCTCAAGTGCTGATATAGCATCCGTTTTAGGTTTTAGATCACCCTGTCCATATAATCAATAAGATTATATGGACAGGGTGGGACCTGATCCTAGATCAGTACTCTTACTCTGAGATATTTTTGAATATGAGCCCTCGGCCCTGGTCACAGAATCAACGGCAAGCAGTCTTCCACACAGAATGGAGGATGTCCTCTCTGCAATCGATTATAGCAGGGTACACTCTGTCAGCACATACACAATTARTCTTCTCTGTGTCAGAATCAGACATAAAAGCTATCCCGAGACTGTTGTTTCAAAATAATAAAGTCTGAATTCCATAATTGTATTGTTTTTTGCAAATCCATAATTATACGATTTCAATGATGTATAATATTCTGGCAAAGTAGTCATGCTGAAACGGCTGCAGACAAAGAGAACATGACAAAATACAGACCAGCTGATTCATTTTTCATCAGTCACACAATGCTTGTTTTGTCTTTTTTAAGCTCCCCAACATTGTAGATGGTGTCCTTCACTCCTTTTTATTCACTTATAGCCCTGCACCTCCTTTCAATCTGCCCATGACCAAATATGATATTGGGCTGTGGAATGAAGAAAGGAAGGACAGAAACTTTAGGACTCGATAAGATTAGGAGGAAGAAAAAGACACAAACATGTCACTGAGTATTATACGGGTAATCGTTAAGATAAACAGACAGCCTAGGAATCGAGAAGGGGAAAAATAAACCAATGATACTGGAGCCAAACTGGTCTAGTGCTCAGCTCTAATAAAAAGGCATTTTATGGACTCACTGGAGAGACATTCAGAGATTCAATCAGATGGATATCTCAATCATTATTACACCTAAAACACCAGTAGCCCGTGTCTCTTTCTATCTCTAGGTAAATCAGATATGCAGGAAGTGTGTTGGCATCTCTGACTCACAGTGGACCTGTCTGCTTCAAGACTCCTAGGCTGGGATTTAATCTGAGGTGRGCTATAGAGCAGCACACTATAACATACTTTTAAAGGTAAATTACACCTCAGCTGGAATGCGCAGTGTGAATGAAACTCTGCCCTAGTCACTGATCAATGTCGATATTTGTTTAATCAAATCTATCTAGTCATGTATAAACAAATCCATCACCGAAACCCAATTGATTATATGCTCATTACTTATTTTTGTATTTTTTTTWACRAATCCACACAATAGCCAGCATCTGCCTTTCACAGTCACACCTATCTTTGAAATAGCGAGCGGTGTAAATAGGCTGTACTGTGAGAACGAGAACCTTCCCTCCTACAAAGCCCATGGCAAWGCCAGTGCATGGTGTAGTGTCTAATCCAGCCAGTTCAGTACTGCATCTGTGTAATTCAAAGTGAGCATGGCAACTGAGATACTGTTTGTGTGCACTCTGGATATGATAACATGGGGTCATGAAGATTTTTGCACAGATGACTGGGCAGATAGCTAGCTAGCTTCACAGTAAGCCTCAGCTGTAGTTTTTTCTGTAAATAGGAGACATAAGCAAATAATTGATTACTGACAAAATAATGTTGATCTCTTGGGAAGAAGGCTGTAAGGGACCTAAAATCATGCAGGGCATACATTTAACACTMTGCCAGTCAAATGCAGAATAACATCACACGTGGGTTAACCATTAAACTCATGTGCCACATTGGAGGGTACAGTGTAGGCTAAGGCAAGCCACTATGGTAAAATGGTTACAGCTCTGAAGGAGTTAAATAATGTATCCAGTCAAGCATACACTCATCATGTGGATGAATGAGCTACTAAGATATTGAACAGGGTTGGCAAGAAGTGTGAGCTAGGATTAGACTTTTGAAGAGACGTGCATGTTCGCATTACTTATGCTTTATTGGTCCCCATTCTCAATAAATTGCCTCGTGCATTGTCTACCAAGCTGTCTTTGTCGCAGTTTGAAATATTTCCCAGCCAATACAAACCCTCTAAACTCCAGCAGCAGTAAGTGTGATGTCACCTACGGTGGAGAGTTGAAAGCCCAGTTTGTGTCTGATTGAATGAGAGCTGTGTGTTCATTGCATGCGGCAGTGGAAAAGCACATAACTCATTTCAGAGGGCCTTGAGCAAATTTAAAGTGGCTGCAAGTGTAGTAAGTGTGCCTGACTGAGATTTAAAAAAAGACTCCACTGAACTCATTAGTTCAATCAGACAAGAATGAGACATTCTGGAAGATAGCATTTAAGTAAAGACTATCCAAAAATACTTTTCCCCCCCACCCAAATAAAAACATCACAATTTCTTCCCAATTATATTGACTTCCATCTAGATTGTTAACTGCTGTATACAATTTCAGCCAACATAAACTTGGGATGTTCTGACTTATTGAGCAACATCTCATATGAACGGAATATGTAAAACCAACCCCCTCTGTTTTCCGTTTTTTGGGCAAAAAGATCAACTTAACTGCAGCCAGTAGAACATTTATCCATCTACAGTATCTGTGTTTTATATGACCTTCAACAATTATTCCCAGCCAGTCCCATCTATTATTTGTGAAGTGCTCATGATCAAGCAAGGCTTTGTACATGCCCAAAAGGTTAAAGTACTTATGTTAGCACAGTAGTCTGAGAACGGCTGTTCTTATATTCTGCATGCTAGGAACTATGCATGTTTTTGCTATTACGTGGTGAACAACAGGGATTGTGCTTTATTTCATAAATTAAAAAAAATGTCTTTCCTCTTTTTGGCAACTTAAGTTGATATTATATTCCTTTGTGTGTGATGGATTTGAAGCACATTGATATATTTTATTTTGACATTCATGTCCCGCTGTTCCAAACAGTCCGATTTTGGAGTCATAAACCTATCATTAGGCATCATTAATCCCCAGGCCCCTCGTTAAACTGGCTCTGCTGCACTCTACCCTGGAGGTATTACGACGACCTTAACTACCGTTGGCTGATAGACTTTGACAGAAATTATGACCTTAATAAAGTCTATTTTGTAACATTTGCATGCATAAAAATCTCATATCTGACACCAAAAAGACTGTCTGACTTGGTTTTAGGGCTCCCTCAGGACGTCTCTTGGCAGGCGGKGCGATATGTGGCACTCCAACTTCGAGAGGGATTGCAGTGGATGTGCGTATGACTAAATGACCATTACGGTCGTTAACAGCGACTTATAAAGTGCTTAGGGATCTCCGGTCAAACTGGCCCCAACACATGGTTTGTGCTGCTTGTTATTTGCTTTATWTTTCTGTTATACTGTGAAAATAACAGTGTTAACTGTAGAAAGTGGTAACATTCCTTCTGATGTTCCAACTGAGATCTTAAATATATGGCTTATAGAGACTGTGTTTATTTAGTGCTCAAGAAAAACACTGTGGTCACATCAAGAATATATAGACAGCCGGGTTGGTGGGTTCAAATGACGGCATTAACATATTCTAATCTTTGACATGTTACAATTTGACATAGAAGGTGCCAAATTAAAGTAAAATGAAAAGTTGGCTTTGAATATGTCGAATAAACGATTAGAAGCTGATCAAGATGGTTGTTTGTTACTAGTGCTCTGCTATACAGTGTCACTATGTATGCTTTTGTTCATAGTAGATMAACCTATTACAAAAACAGGCAAACTAAAATCAAACGACTTGTAAATAAGGTCCAAAAAGCCATAGGCATGCCATTTAGGACCAAATGTATGTAAATTGAAGAATCTTTAAAGTTTTCTCCCAAGGCTCCTAATAAGAATTTGCCCACAACTTGTGGGCAAATTTTCTCGTTTTCCAAAGAGTTCTCGTTTTCCAAATTTAGACGTTTAATAGAACAACTGTAAAGAAAGTACAACAATAAAGCTAGGCTATGATGCTGTAAAACAGAACATGAGGGTGCCCCATGCTGTCTATATACACTAACTGAGTGGTTACAGGCAACTTAAGTTGAGTACCAAGCCAAAACAATAGCAAAAACAAAATCCCACTTAAATCATAAAAAGGGTTATAAACCCAACAAATTGCCCAGCATGTTGTGAAGACATGCTACTGTAATTCTTATATCTAGTCCATCAATCAAACAGACTTGCATCATCTTCAACTTGTGTCTGCATCCAAAACATATAAATCACGAACAAAATGTGTGGCAGACAGTACATACAATCAATCTACTACATGGCCGATCATTGGTCGCCACCACAGTGCATACTGTCCCTACCACATGATAATCCCCCTGGTAACTAAAGCTCAGCTCGTTACGGTTTATATAGTGAGGGAAGGAAGACAAGCCAAGTAGAGGCCTGAGGATAAACATGCATAGATGCTCCCTCAAACTCAAACCACATGTCACAAATCACAAATAAGCAAAGCTCACTCTGAATATTAGATTATGCTCACTGTTTTTGATATTTCAAACTGATTACCCCAAATGTATTTGCTACTGTACTTTCTATATCATTGACATGTTACAAAACTACCATCTGCCTGTCCATCTACTTTTGTGTTTACCCTCTTGAAATGATGCGCAGGACACATTAATAAAGAGATGGCTAGTGGGGAAGATGACTGTATTAAAGTTGTCCTTGGGGAGAATGTTGCTGTTACTGTTTAAAGCTGCAATATGTAATTTTTTGGCGACCTGACCAAATTCACATAGAAATATGGATTATAGATCTGTCATTTTCCTTGGAAGCAAGTCTAAGAAGCGATAGATCTGTTCTATGTGCATTGTTTCTAGGCTTCCTGTTTTTAAGTTTAGTTTTAGTGTCTTTAACTTTTGGTTTTGTTACATCAGCTTCAAATAACTGAAAATATAATATTTTTTATGATGGAAAAGATATTTCACAGCGGTTTAGATGGTACAATGATTCTTTACACTATACATTGCTTGTTTTGTCACATTGACTGAAATTAAGTGAACTATTAGAAGTTAAGCAACCAGGAAATGGCGAAGCGATTTGTGCATAATGCACCTTTAATGTTTTGTGCAAGGCCTCTTTTATTGGTTATAAAGCAATTATTCTGTTTGGCATCAGTTCAGCTTTTGAACTCCAGTCTTCTCTCAGACAACATGAAGGGTCACTACTATCTTGCAGCAACTGTGAATACCATTAATATGTAAACTCATGCTGTAGGACAACCATATGTTCCTCAACATAATAATGGCCACTGTTGCTATACTCTTTTTTCAGAATGCATTGGATTAAACACCTGGGGTAATGGATTTCAGCAATCACAGATGATTAATTTCCTCATAACTGACTGAAAAGAATAGCCTGGTCCAGGACACTTTCTTCAGGCTTGCTTCTGCAAGAGTCATTACTGTGTGCAGTTCTTATACAAAACGGTATTAAAAGAAAATTCATATTTTTTAACTGTTCGCCTTCTTCAAAGACTGCTCCCCTTATTGGGATCTCTCCATGCTTATTTTTTATTTTTWAAATTTTATTTCACCTTTATTTAACCAGGTAGGCTAGTTGAGAACAAGTTCTCATTTACAACTGCGACCTGGCCAAGATAAAGCAAAGCAGTTCGACACATACAACAACACAGAGTTACACATGGAATAAACAAACATACAGTCAATAATACAGTAGAAAAAAGTCTATATACAGAGTGTGCAAATGAGGTAAGATAAGGGAGGTAAGGCAATAAATAGGCCATGGTGGCGAAGTAATTACAATATAGCAATTAAACACTGGAGTGATAGATGTGCAGAAGATGAATGTGCAAGTAGAGATACTGGGGTGCAAAGGAGCAAGATAAATAAATACAGTATGGAGATGAGGTAGTTGGATGGGCTATTTACATATGGTCTATGTACAGGTGCAGTGATCTGTGAGCTGCTCTGACAGCTGGTGCTTAAAGTTAGTGAGGGAGATATGAGTCTCCAGCTTCAGTGATTTTTGCAGTTTGTTCCAGTCATTGGCAGCAGAGAACTGGAAGGAAAGGCGGCCAAAGGAGGAATTGGCTTTGGGGGTGACAAGTGAAATATACCTGCTGGAGCGTGTGCTACGGGTGGGTGCTCCTATGGTGACCATTGACCTGAGATAAGGCAGGGCTTTACATAGCAGAGACTTGTAGATGACCTGGAGCCAGTGGGTTTGGCGACAATACAAATTATTACTGAATTGTATATTTTACATGTAAACTTGTTTGTCTAATACAGATTTGGAGAACTACATAATGAAAATGTATGCCTGTAAAGTAGAAACATAAAAAAGTATATATACTCCAATGTACTACTATGATGATGACTATTATGATTTTACTTAACAGTAAATTTTTTAAACATTTGATATTAACAAGATCAGAGATGTACTGTATGTAACAAATCAAATCAAAGTGTATTGGTCGTGTACACAGATTAGCAAATGTTACAACAGGTGCAGCTAAATGCTTTTGTTTCTTGCTCCTACAGTGCAGTAATACAATATCAATAGAATACAGTACCGATACGCAAATAATCGAGAAAGTCCAAAACAAGAAAGAAATGTATCCCCTATATATAGTAAACATGTTTTACTAAAATTGCATTGGCCAATACAGTACAGTAATACCGTAATATATACCATTTATGGAGCAGAGACTTTTATCCAAAGTGACAACAGTCCACACATTTTGGTATGTGACCCCAGTGGGAATCAAACCCGCAACTCTGGTGTTGCTAGTGACATGTTCTTATGAACTGAGCCACATACAGGACCACTACGATACATAAGAACAATACAATACTGTAAATTACAATACACGATTCTACATCCGATTGCTTGCTCTCTGGGGTTTAAGCTCGGTCTCTGTATAAACACTTGGTGACAACTGCTGATGTAAAACGGGCTTTATAAATACATTTGATTGATTGTATTGAGTGATTAAAAAAAACAGGTGGAAAATGTATGATTACTGTCCCCATGAGCATACCACTCTCCTTCAGGCCATCGATGAGGCATGAAATGATTTCAATCCAGACCTATGTTAGGCTTGGATTCGCCGTGCCAAAAGGTTTTTCCCCAGGTGCATGAACAATGAGGATATTTACCGCAATTTCGATGAGAACCTAATGCCAAATGCTCAAGACATTCCCTATGAGCGTACCACCCTCCTCCAGGGTCCATTTTAATGGGTAGTGTAAGTCTATTGCCAAATGTGAAAACAGTGTAATGTACTGTAATTTACAGTACTGTAGCATAGAACATTCAAAGGGTAATTTTGAAATGTATCTTACATTTTTTGCTATTGGATTAACTGGTTGTTAAAATAACTACATTGAGAAGATATGATTATGTTGTGTTTTGGCGATTAAACCAATGTACTCATTATATTTCACAGTATATTTTGGATCAATGGTCACTTACATTTTGGATCAATGGTTGTGTGGTGAAAGATGTCTACAAACAAAATGAATGCACAATGAAAGGTTTTGAATGTAAGACTGTGTTACAAGTGTTACCAGTTTGGAGTTTTTTACTAAGAGTATAGAAAATTCACCACATACTTGTGAAAATAGTACCAACGCGATTTATAAACTGTAAGTTGTCTCACATATTGTGGTTTGAGCTAGAGGAGACTGGGAACCTCTAGCCCAAAATTCACAGTTTACAAGGATCACTGCTCTGAAGAATCTCCAGGAATTGCTGTTTATGGCCCCCTGTTGGATTATGAGGAAATGGAAACTGTGTTGAGATTGATGTTAATTTAACATACACTGAGTGTACAAAACATTAAGAATACCTCCTCTTTCCATGACATAGACTGACCAGGTGAATCCAGGTGAAAGCTATGATCCCTTATTGAGCTTACCTGTCAAATGTACTTCAATCAGTGTATCAGGTATTCCCAAACTGGGGTACGCGCAGTATAAATGTGATTCACATTTTTTTTCTTCTTATATATATATAAAATATATATATATAAAAAAAAAAAWTTTCAAACAGTACATTAATATTTTCCAACGGGGCTATTACATTTGGGTGAGGTTTTTTTTCCGCCACAGTAGCAATGTTTCACTGCCCAAAATAAAATATAACCATCTAGTGTTCAGTGAAGATTAATAAGAAGGGGCTAGAAGCGTCTTATATGGTGAGCTACCGAGTGGCTAGGACAGGCAAGCCCCATACTATTTTGGAGGACTTACTTCTTCCTTCTGCCGCGTATATGGCTGGGACAATGCTGGGGAAAAGGCCAAAAAAACTATACAGACAATGCATTCATCAAACAACACTGTTTCACGATGCATCAGTGACATGCAGGAGATGTTTTGAAACAATTACAGCTTCGCATACAAGCCAGTGAATTCTATGAGTTACAGCTGGATGTTACAGCTCCTGGTATATGTCCGTTACTTTTATGGGGGGTCAATTAAGGAAGACATCCTCTTCTGCAAACCACTAAAAACCAGGACAACATGAGAGGATATTTTAAAGTACTGGACAGCTTTGTGACATCAAATGGACTTTGGTGGTCAAGATGTGTTGGTATCTGTACTGATGGCGCAAAAGCCATGACAGGGAGACATAGTGGAGTGGTAACGCACGTGCAAGCAGTTGCTCCCGACGCCACTTGGATACACTGCAGCATCCACCAAGAGGCTCTTGCTGCCAAGGGAATGCCTGACAGCTTGAAAGACGTTTTGGACACTACAGTGAAAAACGTTAACTTTGTTAAAGCAAGGCCCCTAACTCTCGTATATTTTCTGCATTATGCAATGATATGGGCAGCGACCATGTAACGCTTTTACAACATACAGAAGTGCGCTGGTTATTAAGGGGCAAAGTATTGACAAGTTTTGTTTTTTAAATTGAGAGACGAGCTTAAAATTTTCTTTACTGACCATCATTTTCACTTGTCTGACCGCTTGCATGATGACGAGTTTCTCACACGACTGGCCTATCCCGGTGATGTTTTTTCTCGCCTGAATGATCTGAATCTAGGATTACAGGGACTCTCCGCAACTATATTCAATGTGTGGGACAAAATGTAGGCTATGATTAAGAATTTGGAGCTCTTCTCTGTCTACATTAACAAGGACAACACAAAGGTCTTTCCATCATTGTATGATTTTTTGTGTGCAAATGAACTCAAGGTTACGGACAATGTCAAATGGGATATAGCGAAGCACCTGAGTGAGCTGGGTGCGCAATTACGCAGGTACTTTCCCGAAACGGACGACACAAACAACTAGATTCGTTATCCCTTTCATGCCCTGCCTCCAGTCCACTTACTGATATCTGAACAAGAGAGCCTCATCGAAATTGCAAGAAGCGGTTCTGTGAAAATGTAATTTAATCAGAAAACACTGCTAGAATTCTGGATAGGGCTGCACTCAGAGTTTCTTGCCTTGGAAAATCGTGCTGTTAAGACACTGATGCCCTTTGCAACCACTTACCTACGTGAGAGTGGATTCTCGGCCTTCACTAGCATGAAAACTAAATACAGGCACAGACTGTGTGTGGAAAATGATTTAAGACTGAGACTCTCTCCAATACAACCCAACTTGCAGAGTTATGTGGTTCATTCAAGCACACCCTTCTCATTAACCTGTGGTGAGTTATTCACAATTTTTGATGAACAAATAAGGTTTTATATGTAAGATGGCTAAATAAAGAGCAAAATTATTGATTATTATTATTTTATTATTTGTGCCCTGGTCCTATAAAAGCTCTTTGTCACTTCCCACGAGCCGGGTTGTGACAAAAACTCACTCATTCTTATGTTTAATAAATGTATCGTATAGTGTGTGTGGCAGGCTTACAATGATGGCAAAAAACAACATTTGAGAGTGCCCTGACCCTGGTGCTAGAGGGGGTACGCAGCTGGAGGTTGAATGTTTGAAGGGATACGGGAATATAAAAAGTTTGGGAACCACTGGTGTAGATGAAGGGGAGGAGACAGGTTAAAGAATACATTTTAAGCCTTGAGACAATTGAGACATGGATTGTGTATGTGCCATTCAGAGGGTGAATGGGCAAGACAAAATATTTAAGTGCCTTCGAACGTGGTATAGTAAGTGCCAGGCGCATTGGTTTGTGTCAAGAACTGCAACGCTGCTGGGTTTTTCACACTCAACAGTTTCCCATGTTTATCAAGAATGGTCCACCACCCAAAGGACATCCAGCTAACTTGACACAACTGTGGGAAGCATTGGAGTCAACATGGGGGTGGGTGGGGGGGGCAACTCAATATTTGGAAGGTGTTCTTAATGTTTTCTACACAATGTATACTGTCAGTGCAGAAGCTTACTAACCTTGTCATTTCTTCTACGCTTGTCATTTCTCTCTATCTTCTCTCACTCTCATCCTCTTATTCTATTGGGACAAATACTCTGGTTGATTTGATGGGTATCTAAACATTCTGCAACTCTTAAGCAAGAGAAACAAGTGTGCTAACTGTTATTCATCACTGGGAAAGAGAGGAGAGCGAGAGCGAGAGAGAGATTGATGGAACTATGAGTTTCCGATTACTAAACAACACTTTAAGCATGATCATTCCATGTCATGCAAGATTGGTTTATATGAGGCCAGTTCTGGTGTAAATAATACATAATCTCTTTTAGGTTGATTGGTGGGCCAAAACTCATTAGAAAACTTTCCTGCTCCTTATTAGTGAATAGCACGCACTCTCAACCTTGCCCCTCTGCAAAATGGAGAGGTGGTAGGAAGGAAATATGTGGGGAGCGTTAAGAGATACATGACCGAAGTACACCATATTAGTTTAAAAGGGCCCAGGGTTTTAGAGGTAGATATAATATTTGCAACTTTTCTGTTGAAATTGTGTTTATTTTGCTCTCTGACTGGATAAATGATTGTTCATGGCAATAAGTGCAACATTTTGGGAACTCAATGGCTTATTCAACAACTTTCCATGACTCCAGGACCACGTTGCCTACTAGAATACACAGCATAGCCTACATTTAATAATGCCCCTTCTGTCACAGTTCTATAATCTTATGCAAAACAGGTGGTTTTAAATACGTTATTGAACATTAGAAAAGGTAGTACTTTTATACCATATTATAGAGGGCAGATAATTTGAATTGTATTTTATTTATTTATTTAACTAGGCAAGTCAGTTAAGAACAAATTCTTATTTACAATGACGGCCTACACCGGCTAAACCCGGACGACGCTGGGCCAATTGTGCTCCGCCTTATGGGACTCCTAATCACAGACAGGCTATCAATTGAGACAAATGAACTAACCTTGCTCTTCGAAGTCATACTGTATGTCCTAGTCATGCTCATGTAACAGTTTCTTCCATCCTTCTGATTGCCTTTCTTTTCTACCTAAAGACAAGGACAGTTCTTTTAAAATAATGATTGGCAATCAGTGGTGTTAAGTACTTATGTAAAAACACTTTAACCTACTACTTAAGTATTTTTTTGTGGTATCTGTACTTTACTTTACTATAAATATGTTTGACTACTTTTACTTTTACTCCACTACATTCCTAAAGAAAATAATGTACTTTTTACTCCATAAATTTTCCATGACACCCAAAAGTACTCGTTACATTTCGAATGCTTAGCAATACAAGAAATTTGTCAAATTCACACACTTATCAAGAGAAGGTCCCTGGTCATCGCTACTACCTCTGATCTGGCAGACTCCGTAAACACAAACGCTTAGTTTGTAAATTACGTCTGAGTGTTGGAGTGTGCCCCTGGCTATCCTTAAATGAAATAAAACAAGAATATCGTGCAGTCTGGTTTGCTTAATATAAGGAATGTGAAATTATTTATACTTTTACTTTTGATTGTTAAGTATATGTTGGCAATTACATTTACTTTTGATACTTAAGTATATTTAAAACCAAATACTTTTAGACTTTTACTCAAGTAGTATTATACTGGGTGACTTTCACTTTTACTAGAGTCATTTTCTATTAAGGTATCTTTACTTTTACTCAAGTATGACAATTGGGTACTTTTTCCAACACTGTTGGCAATCAATATTACTTTAGCAAAACTGGACACTTCAAAAGAATCAAACATACTTAGATATATAAAAGACAACATTCATTTGGCATTTTTCACCTTGTTCGCACATGGCGCCAAAACGTCCAGTTCTCGTGGCAAGCACCTGTCAAGGACAGTGAAGTGTTATCAGCTACTGCAAATAAAATGACTGATGCACAACTACCATGGACGATATATTTTGGCTACTATCCTAAATAATAAGAGAAAGGTAGCACTTTCGGTAAATTACAACTTTTGTATCCTGTATAGCCTTTGGCTATGAGTAGAAAACGTTGCCCCTCAAATTCATACAATATGTACTCTAGGATGATAGCATGGTAATGACATAGCCTAGCTAACAACCAAACGTTTTACCTCAAGTCAATACTATTTCATTTAGCAATTGCAATTGGCAGTTAATATTAGCCAACGACAAATATGGCCAATTCTAAAAAAGAAACCACAAATATGGCCAATTCAAAAAAAAAAAAAAAAGAAACGAACAGCTAACTCAACATTTGAATGGTGATTTCGATGTGGGCAAAGTCTACATTTCTTTTGCATTCTTTGCACCGTCCTTACCCTGCGCCAAAACTGCACCTTCGCGCGCTGGCAGAAAACACACGTCAAGGAGAGATATAAATCATCAAATTGATTCAATAGTCTTATTAGTGTAGGCCTGTGCACAGTCACTAAGGATTATGTATTTAAATGTAAAGTCAAAATATATTATCTTTTCAGGAATGAAAATATTATCATTACAAAATTCCAGCTGGGCAAGGCTTGATGGCCGAACGTTACGGATATTTTTTCGTGCTTCATTACAACACAGATTAGCACTAATGATATTTTACAAGATTTGATGACATAAACAAACAGCACACTCCAACTGTGTTCCACCTCTGGTTTTTCGTCTCGCAGTCTGTGTGAGTTTGAGGGGTGGGGCCAACTCAACTTCATGCATGCGGAGACTCTTGCAATAGATGGGGTTGGATGCAAATAACGCAGAATTATGAGTGACTTGTCTGAGTTGGAAGGTTTCCGACGCTTAAAAGTGGATTTATGTGGAAATTGCATTAATAGAGTGACTTACTAGCAAGAGCCTTCTTATAAATAACTGCGCTGACTGAAAGAAATAGCAAAAGATATACAAAAAAATTCAGTGGATTGCATTTGAAAGATTACTTTCTCATTTTATTTGAAATGAGTTGCAGATTTTTGAATTGCCATAAATAATGCACATGGAGAGTCCAAATGTTTGATGGCAACATAAATTGCCAACTGATAAAATACAACAAAGGGAATGATTTGTCTCTCTATGATGATGATGGATCTCCTTCCCATCTCATGTGGAGGTGTCATGTAGGAGGAGTTCTTTGAAACCAAACAAGTTACGAATTTTCCCTTATAAAAAAGGAAATTGAGACCCGACAACTCACTGGATCTCACCATAAGAGGTTCGCTATGCACAGGTAGGTGGAATATTCCAAGCTGTTATTCTGCTGTGTATTCTGTATGACTGGAAACTGATAATGCATTTTGGAATAGTTTAGATCTCTGTAATTATGGGAAATATTATGGGATCTCTAAGTAATATGGGAAATAAATTATATCATCACCTAAATTACATATTTATTAGGCTAGCCTATTAGCTTACTATGGCTTAATTATATTTTAATTAATGACGAATAATAGGCCTACCTCTAATTAACAACCCTCATTTAATCGTCAAAATGAAATTATTTTTGAAGTGTTATTATTATTATGTTTTTTCATTATGGCAATCATTTTAGTATCCAACTTTTTAAATGTCAGTGACATTGAATTTGATCTTGTTTTATTTTGTGAAATGCAACACTATGGAATTTGCTGTTATTATGCAGAACCAGGTCAGGTGTAAGGAAAAATAGTGTTTGTCTGAACAATATATTACTGTTATTAACACTCAAAAATGCATGTTCGAAAGAGGAATCATCTGATTTTCAGTAACCTATGTGCARGAGGAACCCCATGATATTTAATCAAATAGATTTATCTCACTTTTTCAGGAAATAAATCTGAAATTTGAGACATCCTAAATGCCTTCATTTGTATCCATTAGGGTTGCCCTGATTGTATGAAGGCATGCTTTTGGTTCTGCTGGTGGCTATTCAAGCATATTTAGGGAATAGAGTGCGCAGAAATTGAGCATTTATTTTGGCACTCCACATGTGGCAGCAGCAATTTGGCAGTTAATTAAAACAGCACTGGCTCCATTTATCTCCCCCTCTCTCCTTCTTGCTCGCTCTCCTTCTTGCTCTCCTCGTTCTCGCTTTCTTTCTTTCTCTCCATTTTTTTGTATCTATCTGTCTCTGTCTGCCTCTCCACCAGTCTTACATAAACACTGACCCCTTGAGTTCCGCTTCAAAAAAGAGAGTGATAGGAAAGGTGGGAGACAGACAATTGGAGACTGAGATTATGGGAGAGAGAGATGCTGGAGTGGACTGGGGCAGGTGGAGATCTCCAATAGATTTTCTTTTCTCCTCAGAAGACCATTGTAGGCAGCTGAAAGTCAGCATGTGCTAGCATGTGCAGCATGCAGACACACAGTGCAGCTAACCCTGACTGCTGGCGCCCCATAGACTATGGGTGCGTTTGAAAGAGCAGGGTGGTGCTGGGAACACAGAGGAATTCTCCTCCTTGTAGATCTCAGTGGGAGCTACCAGACAAGGAGTTGGAGGAGGAAGGAAAGAAAGAAGGAAAGAGAGAGATCTACTGTACTGTACAGAGCAGGCAGTCCTGTAGTGTTATAGTCAACATCTGTAGCACATTTTACCCAGCTTTCCCTGTACAGGAAGTGATTACCCAAATGGGCTGTGGAGGCTCCTGAAGCATTCCAGTGGCATAGCCAGGTGTTTTTCGGCACACGTGCACATGCAGATGCCCTGCATGGTGCTACTATTACCTGCTGCTTTAGATTAGAGACTGTTGATGGTCCTGAGCAGTCTGTGGGGCCTAGAACATGAAGGAGAGTGACTACTGATAACGCTTTCCTACCACCTACAGTTGAAGTCAGAATTTTACATATACTTAGGTTGGAGTCATTAAAACTTGTTTTTCAACCACTCCACAAATTTCTTGTTAACACCTATAGTTTTGGCAAGTCGGTTAAGACATCTACTTTGTGCATGACACAAGTAATTTTTCCAACAATTGTTTACAGACAGATTATTYCACTTATAATTCACTGTATCACAATTCCAGTGGGTTAGAAGTTTACATACACTAAGTTGACTGTGCCTTTAAACAGCTTGGACAATTCTAGAAAATGATGTCATGGCTTTAGAAGCTTCTGATAGGCTAATTGACATCATTTAAGATAATTGGAGGTGTACCTGTGGATGTATTTCAAGGCCTACCTTCAAACTCGGTGCCTCTTTGCTTGACATCATGGGAAAATCAAAAGAAATCAGCCAAGACCTCCACAAGTCTGGTTCATCCTTGGGGACAATTTCCAAACACCTGAAGGTACCACGTTTATCTGTACAAACAATAGTACGCAAGTATAAACATCATGGGACCACGCAGCCATCATACCGCTCAGGAAGGAGATGCGTTCTGTCTCCTAGAGATTAACGTACTTTGGTGTGAAAAGTGCAAATCAATCCCAAAACAACAGCAAAGGACCTTGTGAAGAAGCTGGAGGAAACAGGTACAAAAGTGTCTATATCCACAGTAAAACAAGTCCTATATTGACATAACCTGAAAGGCCGCTCAGCTAGGAAGAAGCCACTGCTCCAAAACCGCCATAAAAGAGCAAGACTACGGTTTGCAAAGATCATATTTTTTAAAGAAATGTCCTCTGGTCTGATGAAACAAAAATAGAACTGTTTGGCCATAATGACCATCGTTATGTTTGGAGGAAAAAGGGGAAGGCTTGCAAGCCGAAGAATACCATCCCAACCATGAAGCACGGGGGTGGCAGCATCATGTTGTGGGGGGTGCTTTGCTGCAGGAGGGACTGGTGCACTTCACAAAATAGATGGCATCATGAGGGAGGAGAATTATGTGGATATATTGAAGCAACATCTCAAGACATCAGTCAGCTTGGTCGCAAATGGTTCTTCCAAATGGACAATGACCCCAAGCACACTTCCAAATTTGTAGCAAAATGGCTTAAGGACAACAAAGTCAAGGTATTGGATTGGCCATCACAAAGTCCTGACCTCAAATTTGTGGGCAGAACTGAAAAACTGTGTGCGAGCAAGGAGGCCTACAAACCTGATTCACTCACTCACTCACTCACTCACTCACTCACTCACTCACTCACTCACTCACTCACTCACTCACTCACTCACTCACTCACTCACTCACTCACTCACTCACTCACTCACTCACTCACTCACTCACTCACTCACGCACTCACTCTCTAAATTAAATTCAAAGGGCTTTATTAGCATGGGAAACATATGTTTACATTGCCAAAGCAAGTAAACATATGTTTTCCACGTTTTGTCACCAAAGCCCCATATACCACCCACCACTGTGACCTGTATGCTCTCGTTGGCTGGCCCTCGCTACATATTCATCGCCAAACCTACTGGCTCCAGGTCATCTATACATCTTTGCTAGGTAAAGCTCCGCCTTATCTCAGCTCACTGGTCACCATAGAAACACACACCCTTAGCACGCGCTCCAGCAGATATATCTCACCGGTGATCCCCAAAGTCAACACCTTCTTTGGCCGCCTTTCCTTCCAGTTCTCTGCTGCCAATGACTCGAACCAATTGCAAAAATCGCTGAAGTTGGAGACTTATATCTCCCTCACTAACTTTGAGCATCAGCTCAAAAAAAATGTATAAACAAATGTGACATAAACAATAAAAAACGAACAGCAAACATTACACTCATAAGAGTTTAAAAGGAYTAGAGACATTTCAAATGTCTTATTATGGCTATGTACAGTGTTATAACTATGTGCAAATAGTTAAAGTACAAAAGGGAAAATAAATAAACATAAATATGGGTTGTATTTACAATGGTGTTTGTTCTTCACCGGTTGCTCTTTTCTTTTGGCAACAGGTCACAAATCTTGCTCCTGTGATGGCACACTGTGGTATTTCACCCAATAGATATGGGAGTTTATCAAATTTGAATTCGTTTTTAAATTATTTGTGGGTCTGTGTAATCTGAGGGAAATACAGCGCCTTCGGAAAGTATTCAGACCCCTTGACTTTTTCCACATTTTGTTAGGTTACAGCCTTATTGTAAAATTGAGGAAGTTGTTTTTCCCCCCTCATTAATCTACACACAATACCCCATAATGACAAAGCAAAAAATAAACAACTGACATATCAAATGTACATAAATATTCAGACCCTTTACTCAGTACTTTGTTGAAGCACCTTTGGCGGCGATTACAGTCTTGAGTCTTCTTGGGTATGACTCTACAAGCTAGGCACACCAGTATTTGGGGAGTCTCTACCATTGTTCTCTGCAGATCTTCTCAAGCTCTGTCAGGCTGAATGGGGAGCATTTCTGCACAGCTATTTTCTAGGTCTCTCCAGAGATGTTCGATCGGGTTTAAGGCCAGGCTCTGGCTGGGCCACTCAAGGACATTCAGAGACATGTCCCGAAGCCCCTCCTGCGTTGTCTTGTCTCTGTGCTTTGGGTCGATGTCCTGTTGGAAGGTGAACCTTCTGCCCGGTCAGAGATCCTGAGCGCTCTGGAGCAGGTTTTTATCAAGGATCTCTCTGTAATTTGCTCCGTTCATCTTTGCCTCGGTCGTGACTAGTCTCCCAGTCCCTGCTGCTGACATGGTGTCAGGTTTCCTCCAGACAGTGTTGTAAAGTACTTAAGTAAAAATACTTTAAAGTACTACCTAAGTCGTTTTTTTTGGTATCTTTACTTTACTCTACTATTTTTATTTTTGACTTTTGCTTTTTAAAATAATGTACTTTTTACTCCATACATTTTCCCTGACACCCAAAAGTACTTGTTACATTTTGAATACTTAGCAGGACAGGAAAATTGTCCAATTCACACGCTTATCAAGAGAACATCCCTGGTCATCCCTACTACCTGATCTGGCGGATTCACTAAACACAAGTGCTTTGTTTGTAAATTATGTCTGAGTGTTGAGGTGTGCCCCTGGCTATCCGTAAATTTAAAAAACAAGAAAATCATGCCGCCTGGTTTATGTAATATAAGGAATTTGAAATTATTTATACTTTTACTTTCACTTTTGATACTTAAGTACATTTTATCGATTATATTTACTTTTTATACTTAAGTATATTTAAAACCAAATACTTTTAGACTTTTACTCAAGTAGTATTTTACTGGTTGATTTTCACTTTTACTTGAGTCATTTTCTATTAAGGTATCTTTACTTTTACTCAAGTATGACAATTGGGTACTTTTTCCACCACTGCCTCCAGACGTGACACTTGGCATTCAGCCCAAAGAGTTCAATCTTGGTTTCATCAGACCAGAGAATCTTGTTTCTCATGGTCTGAGAGTCTTTAGGTGCCTTTGGTCAAACTCCTAGCGGGCTGTCATGTGCCTTTTACTGAGGAGTGGCTTCATTCTGGCCACTCTACCATAAAGGCCTGATTGGTGGAGTGTTGCAGAGATGGTTGTCCTTCTGGAAGGTTCTCCCTTCTCCACAGAGGGACTCTAGAGCTCTGTCAGAGTGACCATCGGGTTCTTGATCACCTCCCTGACCAAGGCCCTTCTCACCCATTGCTCAGTTTGGCCGGGCGGTCAGCTCCAGGGAGAATCTTGGTGGTTCCAAGCTTCTTCCATTAAAAAAATGATGGAGGCCACTGTGTTCTTGGTGACCTTCAATGCTACAGAAATGTTTTGGTACCCTTCCCAAGATCTGTGCCTGGACACAATCCTGTCTCGGAGCTCTACGGACTATTCCTTCGACCTCATGGCTTGGTTTTTGCTCTGACATACACTGTCAACTGTGGGACCTTATATAGAGAGGTGTGTGCCTTTCCAAATCATGTCCAATCAATTTAATTTACCACAGGTGGACTCCAAGTTGTATAAACGTCTCAAGGATGCTCAATGGAAACAGGATGCACCTGAGCTCAATATCGAGTCTCATAGCAAAGTGTCTGAATACTTACGTAAATAACGTATTTCTGTTTTTTGTTTTTAATAAAGTTGCTAATTTCTCTAAAAACCTGTTTCACTTTGTCATTATGGGGTTTTGTGTGTAGATTGCTGAAGAAATTGTTTTATTTAATCAATTTTAGAATAAGGCTGTAATGTAACTAAATGTGGAAAAGTCAAGGCGTCTGAATACTTTCCGAAGGCACTGTATGTGTCTCTAATATGGCCATACATTTGATAGGAGGTTAGGAAGTTTCCACCTCATTTTGTGGGCAGTGTGCACATAGCCTGTCTTCTCTTGAGTGCCAGGTCTGCCAATGGCAGCCTATCTCAATAGCAAGGCTATGCTCACTGAGTCTGTACATAGTCAAAGCTTTCCTCAATTTTGGGTCAGTCACAGTGGTCAGCTATTCTGCCACTTTGTACTCTCTGTTTAGGGCCAAATAGCATTCCCGTTTGCTTTGCTTTTTGGTCAATTCTTTCCAATGTGTCAAGTAATTATAATTTTAAATTTTTCATGGTTCGGTTGGGTCTAATTGTGTTGCTGTCCTGGGGCTCTCTGGGGTCTGTTTGTGTTTGTGAACAGAGACCCAGTACCAGCTTGCTTAGGAGACACTTCTCTATGTTAATCTCTCTGTAGGTGATGGCTTTGTTATGGAAGGTTTGGGAATCGCTTCCTTTTAGGTGGTTGTAGAATGTAACAGCTCTTTTCTGGATTTTGATAATTAGCGGATATTGGCCTAATTCAAATGTTATGTTCGTTTTGATGGTGTGGTGTAGAAGGCCCTTCTTGCCTTGTGTCTCAGATCGTTCACATGTTTGTGGAAGTTATCTGTGGTGCTGATGTTTAGATCGAGGTAAGTATATATTTTTGTGTGTTCTAGGGCAACGTTATCTAGATGGAATTTTGTATTTGTTGTCCTGGCAAGTGGACCTTTTTTGGAACACCATTATTTTTATCTTACTGAGATTTACTGTCAGGGGCCAGGTCTGACAGAATCTGTGCAGAAGATCTGGGTGCTGCTGTAGGCCCTCCTTGGTTGGGGACAGAAGCACCAGATCATTAGCAAACAGTGGACTCTCTCTCTCTCTCTCTCTCTCTCTCTCTCTCTCTCTCTCTCTCTCTCTCTCTCTCTCTCTCTCTCTCTCTCTCTCTCTCTCTCTCTCTCTCTCTTTCTCTTTTTCTCTCTCTCTCTCTCGCTCTCGCTCTCTCTACCCCCTCTGTTTATGCTGGACTGTTGTCTCGAGGCAGCTGGCCATTGTGTTTGTCTCCCCTATCATCGACCTGTGGGCGGGTTTGGCTAATGCGACGAGAGCTTACAGCTCAGAGGCAGAGATGGGAGTATAATAAAATAAAAGTAAATCAAACATTGATGTACTGTATGCCTGGGTGAAAGTGCACATAACCTCCCTGTTTCTTCGCTGCCTGCAGTTGTTGAACCAAATAATCTGGATCTGAATCCAAAGAAAAGAAAAAGGCTCAGTTAAAAGCCCTTACACTGGAGCCAATCTCTCCATTCGGTGCCCATGTGGCAGGCACCACCTAGCAGTAATTTCATTATATTACAAAAATAGGAGGTGTGTTGGAGTCCATAAGTAGCACCAGAGGACGCTCTGTTGGCTGCCACAGTTTTTAGTTGTTTCCCTGTGCCTGTGTGGAAGCAGAGGAAGGCAAGGCAGCTTGTGGCGGTACTGGGGCGGACAGGGCCTGAAATTTGGGAGTGGAACGAAACGCTTGTGTGTACTCTTATTTTATTCAGTGCTTTAACACCGGTTGTATTTATGGCCTGTTTACTGCTCGGCTCTTTTTCATTGTCTCACTCACACTTGCTGCTGATTGCAACTGCCAGAGTTATCTTTCCCTCATAAAGTAGTGTCTAGTGTTCTGGGTTTAAAGGCGCACTATGTAGAAATCTCTCTGCCATTTCCTTGTTGATAAAATTCTAATAGTTCACCTAATTTCAGTTTATGTGACAAAACAAGCAAGTGTAGAGAATCATTGTACCATCTAAACCGCTGTGAAATATATTTTCCAGAACCACAAATATTGTATTTTCAGTTATCTGAAGTCAAAGATGCAAAAACGAAACTTAAGAACAGGAAGCATAGAAATGGCGCACATAGCACAGTTCCACCGCTTCTTAGACTTGCTTTTAATGAGAATGATAGCTAGAACTCATATTTCTATGTGAATTTGGTTGGGTAGCTCAAAAAGTTACATATTGCAGCTTTAAAATGGCAAAATATGATAAAGAGCTAAAGACAGCTTTTTAAAATATTGTTGGATTTAGGTGCAGTTTAGGGAGTTTTATTTACATAGAAGTTGACAGTGGAGATGGCTGTTTTGGCTGCAGGATTCTACAGTATAAGCAGTGCTTGATTTGGGCAGGAGCTCACCGGAACTTAGTACCTGCACCTCTGATTTTCTATTGCTTGAGTTCTTGCACCTGTTATAGAATAATATTATTAGCTCAAAAGTATTGCTGAGTTCCTGAACTGAATTCAGTCCAAGTCAAACACTGAGCATAAGTATGTGTCTGATTTTAGGACCCCAAAATGTACAATGTTCTGGGAGTCACAATCAGAACATTGGTTTTGGCTAACCATAATAATCAGGACTATTTGAATGCACTTTTGGTCTCTTGAATGTTGTTGAATTAACTTAATTTACATTATGCAATAGAGTATGATACAGTGTCACTCCATTACTGCTTTACTGAGCTCACATTTTCTTGTACTGCTCCTACCACATCAGCCAGTGAATTAGGCCTCTGAGATCTAAATTACGTTATTTTGACAGGTTCATCGGTAGGCTAGGTTTCTGACTCTGAGCTCTGTGTAGTGGCACTTTCTCAGTTTCGACAAATTCCCAGAGGGCGGGAGCTCCCTTACACTGGAGCCTGCCTGATTTAATAATTGATTCATCAAAAGGACTTACAAAGCAGGGCAATTGAATCTCCTGACTATTTGATGAGGGAGTTCAGTTCCATTCAGATGAATGGAGCCGGCTGTGAAGAAGGGGACACAGTGCTTGTGTCTGTTTAATGGATGAGGGAACCGAGACAGAGCACATAGAAAACTGTCAAGAAGTGGAACTGTGGCCCCAGAGTAGTTCAGTGAGATGTTCCTCATATCCAGAGGACAGGTCAGCTGTCATGTGGAAGGATGACTCTCATGTTGTCATGTTGTGAGTTTTGTCTCCATCTTGCTCTTGATCTGTCTTACCGTCTTATCACTCGACGTATTTTCAACCATTTAGTTTTTCGTCATCATATCTCCCTCACTCTCTCACACACTGCACTCTCTCTCTTTATCTCTCTCTCTCTCCTCTCTAGCACCCCCTTCTCTCTCTATCTGAGTATCAGTAGTCCGTTGCCACTTCTAGGCTTATCGCCGTAATATAAAGGTCGGATACGGATGGATGGGACAGAGTGGGCTCCATTGGCAGGTAGTAAAGAGTTGTAGGCGGAGTGTGGTGTGAAAGCGTCTCTGACACATCTCCTAAATGACTCAGCCCTGGTCTGTACGTGTTGTTCTAGGTTGTTCATTCCCCTGGTCCAGGCATGTCCCCTTCGCTCTCCAAGCATCCCTCTCAATTAACAAACCTTATCGTTTTGGGCTCTTGACGGTAAATATAGGGGGAGTTGTTGAAGAAATGTGTCTCATATTCACCTCAAAAGGCAAATAAACCCAGGCAGCAGCAGCGGAGAAAGCTGGGGTGCAGGTGCGTACGCGGGTCTTTTTGGAGATCATTAAAAAAAWATATATAATCCTTAAGCTGGTTAACTGAGATCTTTGACATGGCTTGGCAAGGCAGTCTGCCTAAAAGAGTATTTAGCGTGTCAAACTGTTTGTCCGTATGCATGTGGACCACAGTATGTGCAGTTGCCTACATACTGTGTGCTGCTGTGGTGTGTTAGTGTGTGTGCTTGTTGTTGTTCTGTTTCAGCTTCTTTACTGTGTGTGTGTGTGTGTGTTTCAAGTTTCAAGTTTTATTAGTTGTATGTACAGGATACTCATGGTATACGCCGTCCAACGAAATTCATACTTACAGGTTCCTTCTCAACAATGCAACAACAATAAGAACTAATAGAATATAAGGATATGAACATAAAGTAAATGGCTCAGTAGAATATAATACATATTTTAGCATAAGTATAATACAGGAGGGCACAATTTATAGTCCAATATTTACARGTGTTTTGGGGAGCAAGTATTTAAATTGTGCAATATATAGCAATCATAATAAGGGTCTGGTAGCAGTAGTTGTGATGTGTGTGTGTGTGTGTGTATAGCATGAATGTGTGTGTTTGTGTGTGTGTATGTGACTTCTTCACATACTAACTCGCTGCAACAGAGTGACTCAGTCAGCGGCCCTTAATCTCAGAGACTCCCCTCGGAGAGACACTCTTATTCATCATGATGGACGAGACCCCGTAATTAAATACTGTCCCTGCTCACATTAATATTGTTTTACAATAGCAAGACATTTTTACACAAATGGCCTCACTGGGGAGGGGCTGTCTGGTCGATCTCAGCCACACTGCTATTCAAATCTGGAGTTAATGTTCTGCCGTTAGTTCAGAATCAAAATTCAAATTTTATTGTCCATACCAACAGATGCGTTAGCAGATGTTAATGGCGAGTGTAGCGAAAATGCTTGTGCTTCTAGATCTGACCGTGCAGTAATATCTAACAAAGTAATTTAACAATTTCACAACAACTACCTTTATACACACAATATAAAGGAATGAATAAGAATATGTACAATAAATATATATGGATGAGCCATGGCCGACGACATAGGTAAGATGCAGTAGATGTATAGAGTACAGTATATACCTATGAGATGAGTAATGTAGGGTATTGTAAACATTATTAAAGTGTCATTGTTTAAAGTGGCTAGTGATACATTTATTACATCCAATTTATTATTAAAGTGGCTCGAGATGAGTCAGTATGTTGGCAGTAAGCCACTCAATGTTAGTATGCTGTTTTAACAGTCTGATGGCCTGAGATAGAAGCTGTTTTTCAGTCTCTCCGTCCCAGCTTTTGATGCACCTGTACATGATCTCGCCTTCTGGATGATAGCGGGGGTGAGGTAGTTTTCCCGGTGATGTGTTGTGCAGACCTCACTACCCTCTGGGAGAGCCTTACGGTTGTGGGCGGAGCAGTTGCCGTACCAGGCGTGATACAGCCCGACAGGATGCTCTCGATGTGCATCTGTAAAAGTTAGTGAGTGTTTTTTGGTGACAAGCCGAACTTCTTCATCCTCCTAAGGTTGAAGAGGCGCTGCTACGCCTTCTTCACCACGCTGTCTGTGGGTGGGACCATTTCAGTTTGTCCGTGATGTGTACGTCAAGGAACGTAAAACTTTCCACCTTCTCCACTTCTGTCCCGTCAATGTAGATAGGAGGCTGCTCCCTCTGCTGTTTCCTGAAGTCCACGATCATCTCCTTTGTTTTGTTGACATTGAGTGTTGAGGTTACTTTCCCGACACCACACTCCGAGGCCCTCACCTCCTCCCTGTAGGCCGTCTCGTTGTTGGTTAATCAAGCCTACCACTGTAGTGTTGTCTGCAAACTTGATGATGAGTTGGAGGCGTGCATGGCCACGCAGTCATGGGTGAACAGGGAGTACAGGAGAGGGCTGAGAACGCACTCTTGTGGGGCCCCAGTGTTGAGGGATCAGCGGGTGTGGAGAGGTTGTTTCCTTACCCTCACCACCTGGGGGCAGCCCGTCAGGAAGTCCAAGACCCAGTTGCATTAATGCCACGTGGATGTATGCTTTGTTATTCTTCATTCCAGTCCTCCTTAGTTTATTACAGAAGTTCACTGGGTTACTATCTGTGTTTTAGTTTATCTGGATTCTTTGCACAGCCACTTGAGATTAGGGTCAGAATTGGAGGCTAAACTACCTGGCGGGGTTATTGCAGTAATGTAAGAAAAGCATGGTAAGATCTAGCTGGATTCTTGCAGGTTTGATTCAAACTTTCTTTAGGACGCTATAGTGCATTTTAGGGACATTATAGTGTATTGTAGGGACATTATCGTCCTTTTGGAATGTTAAAGGGTGTCTGCACTTCCTGATTTGGCCTCGTTTTAGATTTGGTTCATTAAGAAATGCTAGCGGCCATGACTGAAGTTGGTTTTGTGGTGTGGGTTGATGTGCATGTCTCGTGTTTGTTTGCAGGTGGGAAGAGATAGCTCAATTATTTAGACAATTAGCTTCAGTTGGCTGGTGTGAAACTGTGGCAAAGTTGGTTTGACTTTGGATAGCCTATCTCTGAGGCTATTTAGGGACCGTCAATAAATTACACAATGTTAATGAGACAATATTTTCATGTTGCACATGTTGTTTTTTGTTTTTTCATTAAATGCTTTCATTATTTGTAAATRAATTTCTACAATTTATAGTTGGTTTGAGGTTTTTAAGTCATTGGAATTTGGAGCTATTGGAGTTTTAACATTTTGTCCTATGTACATTTTGTAATTGACCAAAGTTAACCATGCAGCTAGCTGCACTCCAAATTGATGATTGTGCTGCCAGCCGTCGGCATGTGACCAGGTTTGAAACAAATCCAACTTTCATTTACATTGTGATGCAGTCACAGCCACAAGTAAAAAATAACAAACTATGTTTTGGTCGAGACTGACTATGACCAAAATGATCCTATTTACACTTTGTAGTACATTATGACAGTAGAATAAATGTTTCTGACTCATATCTATGCCACATAGGCTGTTTTCTGAATGAGAAGTTGTTTTTTTAGGGGCAATTACTCTTTAAGAACTCATCCAAAATGTKTTTGTCGGCTGACTCTGTATGATTCACAAGCCACAATAAGTACAACAGCCAAATATYGCCRTGTTTTGCTGTTTCACCCTTGGGGTAGGAGACCCTGTTTGCACTGTTCCAGACAAGCTATGCCTTATGTTTTCTGTATATGCACGAGCTGTAAATATAGCTTGACACTATCCAAGAACGTCTCTGCACCACTTGTCCATTCCAAGTGTTTGTAGATGGACTATTATGTGTTTTTTCATTATTATATTTTAAGAATGGAGCAAACACATTTTTCAAATGAACTCTCTTCTCCAAAGGCAACTGGAAGTGTAGCAAATGACCCAAAAACTATTTGTGGTATTTTGTTTCATTGTGCCATAGCTGCCAATACTTTGAATGAATCTGCATCGATTTCAAAGTTTGGAAATGACTGCAGTCCATTTAAATCTGGAATGAAAGTGCATTATCTTATGCTTTGATTTCAGGTCAAAAGACAAATGGACACTGATTGCACTAAACAAGTATTTTACTTATCAGATGTAATACTGTGTACTTTGGAAATGTTTCAATACATTTTCCCTCAAAGTAGTTTAAAGAACGGAGGAATCAAGTTACTGTTTTTGAATTCCAGTACTTATCATTGGTTCACTGTTGGTTGACATGGTTGGAATTGATATAATTTCCATTCTTGTTACAAAATCTTGTATCTGTTTCAGTCTTGGCCAAGAGGTGGATTTTCTCTTGACATGCTAACTTAATGGCTTGGTGTTTTAGAGCTCATGTCTCATTATTTCTCTCTCCCCATCACACACACCCCTTCCCATTTCCCCTTTTCCTCTCTGTCTGTCTGTCTGTCTGTCTGTCTGTCTGTCTGTCTGTCTGTCTGTCTGTCTGTCTGTCTGTCTGTCTGTCTGTCTGTCTGTCTGTCTGTCTGTCTGTCTGTCTGTCTGTCTGTCTGTCTGTCTGTCTGTCTGTCTGTCTGTCTGTCTCTGTCTCTGTCTCTGTCTCTGTCTCTGTCTCTGTCTCTGTCTCTGTCTCTCTAGCAGGTCCTGGCACAGACAGATGCMTTGTCACGTGTAGGAGTCTCCAGCTTTTTTTAGCAGCCCCACTCCTGTCCCTCCCCCCACGCCTCCTCAGAGCATCTTTAATAAGACACATGCTCCTGGGCTCGGGTGCTCATTCACACCAAACGCTCCTTGGCGATCCTCCAACAGGCTGCCTGCTCCCCTGCTAGCCCCGCCGAGTCTTCATGGGTTGAACCAACAGGAGTGCCACACTCTCCTCTTCTCCTTTTTCCACCTCTCCTCTCCTTTCATACTCCACGCATCGCTCCTCCATTACATCGTCAACCGACCCCCCCCCACACCACCATTATGGCTTGTGCCCTGGGCATGTTTGGATTTGCAGCCGCAGCAGCATAATCCTCCYCTGAAGGGAGTTGCGGACACAGCAGCCCTTAGAGAGAGAGAGAGAGATAGAGAGAGAGCGAGTGAGAGAGAGAGACCCTGCGGACAGCAGCAGCGGAGGGAGGGAAGCAGCAGGGAGGAGCAGCAACAGCAGCAGCGGCGGCAGAGTGATCCACCTGTCACAGAGTGGAAGGGGCCCCCCGCCTTATCCGTCTGCCTGCAGGGGGGACCCCGCTTGGCCGGTCAGCACCAGGGACTATGCAGCTGGGACTGGTGGCTCTGGCGATGGTCTTTCTCGTATCCAATGGTCACAGCGACAGCGGCCTCAAGCTCTCAAAGGGACAGAGGCAGAGACGGAGTGAGTTACCAAATCCTCAAATCCCTTCCTCTCTTTCACTCTCTCTCTTTCTCTGGTTTCCATGCAGCCACTGAGAGCCACAATGGTACATTTCTTATAAACATTTAACGGCCGCAGTAAAGATTACATGTTGTTTATTTTTCTTCATCCTCATTATTTGTTTTGCCAAGATGGATTATGGTAGCCTCAGCTGTCTTTGAATGACCCTCTTTTCTTCCTCTTTTTATGATTACGCCTCTCTTGATTTATGTTGAGCTTTTATGGGTATTAAGAATGTTTACAGTCGGGTTTTAGGCGGATTCACCCTGGGTTTTACGGCTAGAGCTTCAGCACCACAGTTCTCTCCATGTCTGCCTCTGAGGCACTGAGTGGAACAACTCTCTGACACTTCAGCTCATGGTTGTTGGACCATGTTGCATTGTTTGGTTTTCAAGCAGTTTTATAAACACTTTTCTGACCTCATGCACCCACAAATACAGAGCTTACTCTCAGCCTCAGTGTCTGCCCTCAGAGCGGGGTGAATCTCAGTGCAAGGCCTTACCACTGGTTTTAATATAATGCCTTTTCCCTCAGAAGAGCTTTTAGKGGATACCAGCCTTTGCCCCCCTACACCCCCACCTCACAAAAACACCCAAGCAGTCAGGAGAGGTCAGAATTTTATTGAGCTTGGCGTTTGGTAAATAAAGCTTGGCTTCGGCATGGCAATAGATGTCCAGAGGAAAGGCTACAGGCTTATCAGATGTGTCTTGTTAGAATTGTTATGTCTTTTCAATTGCACAATAAATACATATTTCTGATGAGCAAAGTGTGTTTTACCGTACTGTAAAAGGCAAGATAGCAATGACCTATGAATCATGTGTCAATTATCACTGAAGAGGTTTATCCTTGGTGAACAGTGTTCCCCCTGAATTTTGAAGTGATTTTTCAAGTTTATTTTCCTGGTTATTTAAAATGTACTAGAACGCCCTCTATAGAGACTGAGACACAAAGTGAGATTGACACGGCATGGAACCTTCAGTTGGTTTAACCCACAGACTATGTTACCAAGTGCTGTTGGCTGGCAGGTAGATAATCATGTTGTTGATGTGTATGATTTAGTGTTATTCATCTTCCAACTTTGCCGTGGGCAACAAGCTTTACATGTTAGGACCGAAGCTGTTCATAGATTAGAAATGAGAAATTGACATATCTGCATTGAATTTACAGAACATATTTTCATCACATCATCTCTGTATGTTCTGTGCCGGTCTTTCCTGGTTCGACAACACCTCATCCAGAGGAGAATTATGGCTGCTCACGCTCTAGTACATGACCTCTAGCAGCAGGGTCAAAAACTGTCCCAACATACTGTCCGAAAATATCTTACCTCTAGTTAACTATTGCACAGTGTGATTATTACTTTTTTTAATCATTATTAAAGTGTTAAGATTCTGGCTGTGTGACAGCTACTTTGGCTGCATCCCCATGCGAGGTCACCATGACTCAGCCATGGCGTAATTGATTTGCGGGGAGAACATTTTTAAAGCTTTTACCATCCCAACTTATCTCTGGGAGACAGGGATGGCAGATTGATTGCAGTGGGAGTGTGTATATATTTAGATGCTGATACCACGTAGGCCTGTAAATCAACCGTGATGACCGCCATTTTGGCACCAAATGGCCCCTAGAAACAGGATGTGCATATTGACACGCTTTTTGAGCAATCATTTAAATTACTGGCTGCAGCAGAGCAGAGTCTCCGAGTTCTAGCCTTTTTGGAAGATGAGCGAATAGGGATATGAAGATATGAAGTATGATCATGGGATTATATGTGGATGAGAGCCAAATGCAGATGGGGTGCTTTGAGACAGAGTTTTGTGGCTTAGTACAATTCTTAGATTGTTATATTCAGCTTCATGGGCGGATGGTTAATAAACCAAAAGACGTTCGGCTCTGTATAGAAGTGTTGGGAACAGACTTAACGCATTTGTGCGCATTTCCCTTTTTGGCCGGCACGCTCGTGTAATTGGCGAGATCCCGATGGCTGAGTCACTTTTCGTTGACCCCAGGGGGGCCCCTGCTGTGTGATGTCATGGCATGATGTGGAATCGATCATCGCAGGATGTCAGTCCGAAACACTCGGGCTTCTCCAACTAAAATCTGTTTAGGATCTCCGGCGAGCAGTTTCAAGTAAACAGTGAGAAAACTGTTCAAACAAAGATGTTTGGCATGGCCCCTGGTTAGATTAGCTGCAACATGAACTACTGCCAGGTTTATGGCTATGTGGTGCAAAAATAGACAAGGGCCATGTCCTCACTGATATTGCCAGTGTTTAATGTAGTGTTTGTCTCCAACAGATAAATACTTATTCACTTTGTGGTAACTGGACCTTATATGCTGGTTTTTAATGACGGTTCTCTTTCTCCCTCTCTTTCTCTCTTTCCCCATATATTTCCACAGTTAGCACTGAGGGGCCACCATCTTGCTCAAATGGCTGTGAGCGATGTTCCGAATACAATGGCTGTATGAAATGTAAGCCCAAACTCTTCATTCTCCTGGAGCGCAACGACATCCGCCAGATAGGCGTGTGCCTCGCCTCGTGCCCACAGGGATACTTCGGCATGCGGACTCCCGATACCAACAGATGCATCCGTGAGTTTGGATTCTTGGACTTCATTGTTCGTTTTTTAAATGCATTGTGTCATAAATAGGGTTTTTCGTGACTATGATGTGAACTGACCAGGAAAGCCCCAGTAAGAAGGTTTCCTATATTTGTATTGACATTTTTCAGTGTTGGACAAAAGAAACCACATCCAGTGATGTTCAAGATATTCCCCAGTACAACATTCATATCATCACAATGTGTCACCATAATGGTAAACACACAATGGGCACTAATGTTGTCCAGTGGTAAGTGAGGTGTAATTTCCACTTTGAACTGCTGTGCCATGTGTGGAAGGAGCTGTCTTCACCACATGACCGCAGCCACAGCAATGACATGCAACACAACAACACACTCATAAAGACCAGCAAATAGTATTTGTCAAGCTGGAGATGGGCCTTGAACTGAGACATGGCCGGAACATTATTGTTCTGTTGCAGTAATATTTAGACAGTTTAAAGCTAGACTCAGCGGTATGACACAGATACAGAAAGTAAACAGCGAAGTGGGTCAGTTTCCACGACAACTAAGAGCGTTGAATCGTGAGGCTCAACCTCCGCTGTTTTGGTGCCCTGGCTACCACGCTGTGAACAGCGCGAAGAGAAACCGTGCACATGCGCAGATACTGTGTGTGACTGTGTGAGAGCGAAGTCCTGCATCTCGCTTGTCTCAATATCTGTGCTGCTGCATGTGGTAACGTCATTTTGCTGAGTCTACCTTTAAAGACCAACTGAATCAAAAAAGGACCTTCTATTGTCAAAATTGACTACAACGTGTAATCATAAAGTCAGTCTGAGAACTAAAACATGAAAATATTTCAATTTACATTGTGTAATTTATTAATGATCCCTAACTAGCCCATGACATAGGCTATCCAGTCAAACCATTTTTTCAACGGTCGCACACCTGAAGCTAATTGGCCAAAGAAGTTGACTAGCACTAGCTAGCCTTGCCTAATTCCAGACACAATACCTGGTTAGACTTTTTCAAGTTATCTAGAAGAGTGAGTGACTGTAACTGTGTACTGTTTTGGCAGAGTAAGTGTACTAACGCTTCCCACATGTGAATACACATCCACATTATACCACACCCATAAGACAACTCTCATTTGGCTTCAGTCATGGCAGCTGCATTTCTTAATGAGCAAGCAAAAAAAATGAGAACCAATAATTAGGTCCAGCCCTCCTTTAAGGGGTGTGGGGTGAAGTAGGGTGGAATAGGGTTGGTATACATGTGTAGATGTGTAATGTTTACAAAACTCCTCCATGTTGGTTCTGGTGGCACAAACACCTTTTTTCTGAACCGGGGGTGCCAAGATCCCGGCTCGTGGTCTGTTTTCTCTTACTTGTGGGTGGAAAACAGGAATGGAAGAAACTCAAAAACAAAAACATTTCTGATGCACTGCTGTTTGTCTGTTTTTTCAAGGATGTCTATGTTTTTTTTTTGATTTGTCTCGCGAGCCAGGGGTTCATGCCAGTTCACAGTCCATATTCGTTGAGTTTTACCATTTATGTATCAAAACATCCATGTATATTTTCTGGACACAACAGAGTTATTCATTTTGCAAGTTCTCTTGTGAATCATACAACTAAACTTGCCTCTCCAATGGTAAATTAGATCAACTTCTTATTTTTGAGGGAAGTACGTATGATGATAGGCAATTAGAGCGCAAGGCAGCTTGTAGTCATTATATTTTGTTACAGGAAGAACACGCAGGCTGTTTGGTGTATGCGAGTTGTTGTTTTGTTAGATAGGTTGTTGCAACATCATTTAACACCAGATGTCTGTAWTGTTTAGTTTTTTCTATGACAAACAAACTTCCTAAAAGCTGAACTCATGATGCAATACAAATATGGAACTGAAATGGTTCAGGGGTATTTCCCTTTAGTTTTTCTCCGTCAGTCATAAGGTACGTGTCTTTGAAAACAGAATCATGTCACCAAACTGAAGAAATCTGACTGAAAATGGGAGGGAATACCTGCACAAATAAGAAACACTCCTTTTAGTTTTCTGTTGCAAAACATWAAAAAAAAAAAACAATTACCAAGATTTACTAGTAGTCTTGAAACAAACAGTAGTGTTTTGTGGTTCTCCAGTCAAACGTTTGGACACACCTACTCATTCCAGGGTTTTCCTTTATTTTTACTATTTTCTACATTGTAGAATAATAGTGAAGACATCAAAACTATGAAATAACACATGTGAAATTATGTAGTAACCAAAAAAGGGTTAAACAATTCAGATCGTATTTTCTATTTGAGATTCTTCAAATTAGCCACCCTTTGCCTTGATAACAGCATTGCACACTCTTGGCATTCTCTTAACAAGCTTCATGAGGTAGTCACCTGGAATGCATTTCAATTAACAGGTGTGCCTTGTTAAAAGTTATTTTGTGGAATTTCTTTCCTTCTTAATGCATTTYAGCCAATCAGTTGTGTTGTGACAAGGTAGGGCTGGTATACAGAAGATAGCCCTGTTTGGTAAAAGACCAAGTCCATAAGCTCAAATAAGCAAAGAGAAATGACAGTCCATCATTACTTTAAGACATGAACGTCAGTCAATCCAGAACATTTCCAGAACTTTTAAAGTTTCTTCAAGTACAGTCGCAAAAACCATCAAGCCCTATGATGAAACTGGCTCTCATGAGGACAGCCACAGGAAAGGAAGATCCAGAGTTACCTCTGCTGCAGAGGATACGTTCATTAGAGTTACCAGCCTCAGAAATTGCAGCCCAAGTAAATGCTTCACAGAGTTCAAGTAACAGACACATCTCAACATCAACTGTTCAGAGGAGACTGTGTGAATCAGGCCTTCATGGTCGAATTGCTGCAAAGAAACCACTGGTAATGGACACCAATAAMAAGAAGAGACTTGCTTGGGCCAAGAAACACGAGCAATGGACATTAGACCGGTGGAAATATTTCCTTTGTTCTGGAGTCCAAATTGGAGATTTTTGGTTCCAACCGCCGTGTCTTTGTGAGACGATGTGTGGGTGAACGGATGATCTCCGCATGTGTATTTCCCACCGTAAAGCATGAAGGAGGAGGTGTTATGGTGTGGGGGTGCTTTGCTGGTGACACTGTCTGTGATTTATTTAGAATTCAAGGCACACTTAACCAGCATGGCTACCACAGCATTCTGCAGCGATACGCAATTCCATCTGCTTTGCGCTTAGTGGGACTATCATTTGTGTTTCAACAGGACAATGACCCAACACTTCTCCAGGCTGTGTAAGGGCTATATGACCAAGAAGGAGAGTGATGGAGTACTGCATCAGATGACCTGGCCTCCACAATCACCTGACCTCAACCCAATTGAGATGGTTTGGGATGAGTTGGACCACAGAGTGAAGGAAAAGCAGATGATAAGTGCTCAGCATGTGTGGGAAGTCCTTCAAGACTGTTGGAAAAGCATTCCAGGTGAAGCTGGTTGAGAGAATGCCAAGAGTGTGCAAAGCTGTCATCAAGACAAAGGTTGGCTACTCTGAAGAATCTCAAATATAAAATAGAATTTGATTTGTTTAACACTTTTTTGGTTACTATATGATTCCATATGTGTTATTTCATAGTATTGATGTCTTCACTAGTATTCTACAATGTAGAAAATAGTAAAAATAAAGAAAAACCCTGGAAAGAGGAGGTGTGTCCAAACTTTTGACTGGTACTGTACATACTGAGGCATAAGAAGCACGTATTGCTTTCTTTTAAACAGTGTTTCCCTCCTCTTTAACCCTGGTATTTTATAGCCCTTACATTGAGAGGAAGGTGAGATAGCATACAGATTTACACAGCTCCTCCTGGACGAGTTATAACTGTCCAGATGCCTTCGCAGCAGAGAAGCTTACTGTCAATCAGCAGAAGAAGTTTCAGGTTGGAATAAGGAGGGCTAGTATGTGTGATACTCCTCATACCAGCAACATGGACCGATATAGGGGCCTGTTCAATGAAACAAGAGTTATTACCCCACATAGCGATGTTTACACGTGTAGCTACCTGAAATCACAAAACAAGATACATAATGAGGATCTACCTGAACATATTGGCCTCAGTGTAACTTTGTAATATAGTGCAACATTGAGCGTACTGTGCTTCAAGATATTTATTTGAAATAGCCTGACAAACTTTGTACATGTACAATATGTGAACATAAACACAGGGGCATAACCTCAGAGCATGTCTGTCTGCTAGGTACTCAGGAAGAAGGTTTTGGAAAATAGTCCAATTTGGATAAAAACAACAAAAGTTCTGGCTCACTCTAATCCCCACATTTTTGTTAATGTTTTACTGTCACTTGAAATTAACTTAACCTTAGCCGTTATTGTTTCAATGTTGTCCACTGCATCCTGAAAGGCCGCTGAGCATGCTGGTTAGTCTCCTCAACCTCCTCCTCAAGCCTCTCCGTGGCTAACCTGCTGTTATTATCCAGTCAGCCGCTTCAATTTCGGACATATCGAAATCCCCAAGATGTCTTGTTAGCCACATGTATTTTACATTAGGGCTACATTTGTCAAAGTATTTGCTCCAAACATCAGTAACGTCAAATTTAGCTGTCAAGAGCTTAAAGTAATAATTGAGGTTAGGGCATTAAAATCCCAACGAGGATTCTTCCCTTTGGCTTGTTTTGAACTCCTGGCAAGACTCCAGCCGACTAGACATTCTTTATTTTTGTTGTTTATGGAAAGATGTCTAGTGTTTTGTGACTGGATATTCACAGATATTCCAACCCAGAGATGTAAGGATTACATCTGTGACCTTCGCTTAGCGTGCCTCTGTTTCTACACTGGTTTTGGCAGAGAAAATGTTATTAATTCAGAATAAGATYATGATGGTAATGAAAAGGGGGGGCTAGGAGAAGGGTTGGGATGAGAAAGGGGGGCTCTTGGTAGTCCTCTAAGGTGTCTGTTTTTCATTCTCCCGCGCCCATAATTACCCTCAATTTAAAGTAGTTGTTTGTTTGACTGGAGAAGCTGTGTTTTTAACGAGGCAAAGGTGCGTGGAAATCCGCTGACGTGCTCTCTACTCTTGGCCCGTACCCGGCCACCCGCTTTCCAAAAAATATAGCCGTGGTATGCATATGCTTTTAAGACATGGGTGTTATTCATGCAAAATCCCCCCGAAGAGTCTCTCCCCATTGTTTTATCACTAATAAATCTCTCATAGGAAATACAAATCAGGCTACATTCTTGTCCTCCCCGAGGAGAAGAGGATCCTTTAGTGCAGTAGAAAGGGTTCACATTTTTTAAACATACTTTGCTGTTTTTGTATTGTAATACTGTATTATTCCGTATTAACGCGGAAGCTTGAAGCCAGAACAATGAACAGTGTTGTGTTATGCTGCCAGTTAATGCAAAGTGTACGTGTGTACTATGTTAACACAATGAATATGAACTAAACTAAGTGTGATTTGATTTTCTCATTCTCTCCTCTCTTTGACTCATGTTTTTTTCTCCCCTTTTCCTTTCAGAATGTAAAATAGAGAATTGTGAGGAGTGTTTCAATCGAAATTTTTGCACAAAATGTAAGGAGGGCTTATATTCACACAGAGGGCGATGTTACCCCAGCTGCCCTGAAGGCCTCAGCACCACCAACGGGACCATGGAGTGCGTAGGTGAGTGACCTCTCACCTCTGACCTCTCTTCCTTTCACCCCCTGCCACAGCTTCACTCACAGCTGACTCTGAACTGGATTATGAACAATGAGTTTAAGGGCATATAACCTTTTGACACATTAACTTTTGAATAAGATAATATTACTGTAAGTCCCACACTACCCATACATTGAGTATTAAGCATATGTTAATATGAGTATGATGAGTTTTTTTGTGGTGAGAGCCTGTCACAAAGTCTTGAATGTTTCTCAGGTGTGGGCTGCATATTTGATCCCATAACATACCCCGTTCACCCTAACCCATCACACATGGTATACTAAATACCCTTCAGGTATCAGCAGCCAAGTATGTTCTGCCTGTCGGATGAATATTGCCTGCCATATGAGAGTTCAGTTCAAGACTTCAGTGACGCGGAGAAGCTGTGTTCTGTTGATCTCTCTTCCTCCTCTGTTCCTTTTTTCTTCCTTCTCTTTCTGCTGTTTCTCAATCACCAGCGAGCCAGCTGAACTTCGGAGGGAGGCCTGCAGGATAATTGTATTGATTTCTTTTGAAATTATTTCTGTCACAAGTAAGCAAATAGAGCACTAATGGCATTACTCTGCCAGTCTAGTGCTAGCTGGCTGCTCCAGGCCACTTGACTCCTCAGAGAGGAGCTCTCAACCCCCAGGTTGACATTCTGGCATTGCCCCTGCTCCCTTACCTTACAAAAAGTGCTCATTCCAGCCACTCTTGTTATATATTCTCTAATTTCCCTGTTATTGTTTTTGGCAGTATCAAGTTTGCTTGCTTCACCCCCTCCCACCCCCCAACCTTTAACAAAAAAGTCCAAATATTTTCCCAGAAAAAGTTTGACATTTTCCCCACAATGGAAACCAGCTCTTGACAGATAGAGTCGTGACTTAAGCTCAACAGCATGTCACTAGCGGTAAAACAGTTGAGGTCTCTAGATAAACTGGACAGACTTGGTAACATAGAGGCTTTGCGCTTGACAAGGCCAAATGAGCGATGTCTGATTTGGGCTGGATAAGTTCCTCTGCATTGCTTTCTCACTGTGAACATGTAAGACCTGTTGAAATCTAAAGCTTAATTGGTTTCAATTTGGGCTTGTTGCATGTGTGTTCTATGTGTGTGCATCTAGAACTGTATTTAACTTCTGTCCTCTTTTCTATCCCATCTGTAGAATGTGAACTGGGCGAATGGAGCCCATGGGGTCCCTGTATGAAGAAGAACAAGACGTGTGGCTTTAAGAAAGGCACACAGACCAGAGTGCAAGAGCTTCTTCAGGCCCCCAGCCCTGACACGGTCTCTGCGTCCTCCCCCCGGCCCTGTGCTCCACAGACTGAGAGACAGAAGTGCACAGTGCAGAAGGCACCATGTGGAAAAGGAGGTGAGGACTAGCACATACCTACATTAGGAGAGTGGCAATGAGAGGAAATAGAGTGAAACCGATAATGAATATATGGATGGATAAAAGACAGGAATGAGACAGTAGATGAAAGATGACGAAACAACAGTTCAACAAAACTACAGAGTCAATAATATTGTGACCTTTTCCGATGAAGTCATAAACTCCCTGCACTAAATTWAAAAAATTCTCGTCAATATTATAAATGTCCAAGGCAATACACAACACCAAAAGCGTTTGTTCAGTAAGGACACGGAGTCTCTGACTGGGAACCATGTAAACAAACATTCCAAAAGAGCCAAACAGGCAAGACAGATGGGAGAGTGCCATGCAGTGCACTGCAGTGTTGGATGACGATAAGAGCTGGAGTTGGACTGTTTGTTTTGAAGCTCTGCGAGGCGTTAGTTTTACACGGCTCTGACATGTTTGCTCTAGCTCTTATCATTCGTCTGCCGTCTTGTTTCAGAGCTGGCTAATGTTGCTAAGCTAGCAATCTGCCCGGTAACACTCAATTTGATAACAGCTTAATCATGCTGTAATTAGTACTACTCCGTTGTTGTTCATTGGCCCATAACACATTTCTAGTAGTAGTTGGTATTGTAAGATGGAGTTTATTCAAGTAGTTGAGAAACCAAAAGGCCTCTCCTTTGGTCAGTAAGTGTTTTTATTTTATTATTTTTGTATTTTACCCCCCTTTTTCTCCCCAATTTCGCTCTTGTCTCATCGCTGCAACTACTCAATGGGCTCGGGAGACCCGAAGTGGTCATGCGTCCTCCGAAACATGACCCGCTTAACCGCGCTCCTAAACACCCGCCAGCTTAGCTCGGAAGCTAGCCTCACCAATGTGTCGGAGGAAACACCATTCAACTGGCAACGGGGGTCAGCCTGCAGGCACCCGGCCCGCCACAAGGAGTCACTAGAGCGTGATGAGCCAAGTAAAGCTCCCCTGGCCAAACCCTTCCCCAAACCGGACGACGCTGGGCTAATTGTTTGCCGTCCTGTGGGACTCCAGCCACAGCTGGTTGTGGCACAGCCAGGGAAGGAACCTGGGTCTGTAGTGACGCCTCTAGCTCTGCAATGCAGTGCCTTAGACCGCTGTGCCACTTGGGAGGCCCGGTCAGTAAGTTTTAATGAACTCTGCCTTATAAAATAAAACGGACCAGTCAAACTTTATTGACCAGCATGGCTGGGATGCTTAGCTTTGTGATCGACCCAATAAAAAGGTAGAGAAAGGTTTGGAGTCGATTTGTTAATGTTCATTTGAAGTGAAAGGAGTTGTTTTGTATGGCTGACAACAGTGGGCCCATATCTCCTACTTTTCCCACTGTAATTCCTGGTTTTAATCCATGTGAATCTTTTATTTGGCAGCTAATTAATGTACATGTTGAATCAAAGTTGGAAGCTTCCATTTCTTTACAAGGACTTAGTGTGTAGTAAACAAGCAATATTCCCAAACTTTATGAGRGGGTGGTACGCTTATTGGATTTCAGGGCTGCTACTATTTTGAGTAACAGCTTTCAACGAACGTCAGTTTACCAATTGTAAAGAATCAATGAAGAATCATGTCAGTTATGCAATATGTAACAGATGGAATATGTAAAAATGCACACAGAAACAGGATTATACAACATTAGATGAAGAAATACTTAGAGGAAGGATATATATGAGCTCTTGCTTGTAATTCTTCAGGGAGGAGTGCTTCACACTGGACAGGACCAGGACACCACCGTTTGATAAATGAGAGGCAAATTTACACTGCATGACGCCTGCATCCTGGAAAGAATTTCCACCACGGATTGAGAAGAATAATTAACGGTGAAATATTATAAACTGCCCCATAAATGTGTAGTGCCGAATGCCAAATTTCTAAACTTAGCGAGCGGTGTTGTGAAAGGAGGGAAAATGAGGGAACGGGATGCCGTGTTGGAACGACACGTGTAGTGTAGTGTGTCAGGACTCAGCAGCCACCCGTATCTTGAAGGAGATTGAGACGTATGATGTGACTCCAGTTGTGAAATGTTGACAGTTTGACTTTGAGAGATGATAGCCATTAGCGTCAACTTATTTTCCTTATTCTGGTGTCAGAATACACTGTTGTGAAAATGAGTAAGGATCTCCTGTCAAGGCACATAACAAATACATAACAAATACATGTGAATTAACTCYTAGGCGATGGTTATCGTGACCTTGTCTAAGCCCTTTTTCATGTGCTTAAAAAAACTTGCCATGTGCTAAATTAGCGAGGCCGCGAATCCATCTGCAAGACTTGGCCGACGGGGCCGCTGTAAAAAAACACAGGGGGCAGTGCTTGTATAACACAAGTGATTTACTGGTCTGCAGATCTCACGCTTTGTGTCGATTTGGCCAAGCTCTCCCTTTTTCTTCCTGTAGCTTTTTACAAATGCATGAAAACAGAATTTCTAAATGCGTGATTGCCTTTGTCAGGCCACAGTTGTTTAGCTTGGATGGAGTGGAGCTGCAATCATGGCTGTCATAAATTGATGGAGTCCCCCTCGGTCCATTAGCGGGCTTGTCAGGGGACTAATTAAGTCCTTACACAGTGAGAGAATCAGCCCAGGTCCTGCTGTGCACACTCAACAAATGGCCCTTACTGTAACTCCCCAGGTTCACTGACTAAAGCACATTACTCTAAAGAGAAACAAATGTCTTCCAAATTCAAATGGTCTCCATTTTGTTTTCATTAGTGGGAGAAATTAATCCCCCAGAAATTGTTTATTTACTCAAGGCAGGCAACACATGCATACTTTACAAAGCTAGTAATCAAGTCTTGTCAACACTCCCCTAAGAAATGTGACACAGCCCCCAATGTCAGGAGCCAACTGGCCAATAGGGGCCTACAGTGACAGATGCTTTAATGACTTTGGCCCCTCGTGTCTCAAGAAAAGTTACATCAACTACTTCTAGTTAGTGGACTACTGTATTGGGTCTGCCTCTGCCTGTTTTCTACCAAACAAAGGGAAAGATACTGCACACCTGTGCTCCTGCCAGGTCCTCGTTAAATAAATGATAGGAATGCTTATTGAAACTCATTTAGTTTCAGGGGTCTCTTTATTCAAAATATGCGCCATTAAATACGTAAATGTTTGCAGGTTTACTGCCAAATAGGTATTTTCATTGGTTTATACTGAGATACATGTCTATGGAGCAAATGTGAGTAATAACAAGGCTTTTTGTCTTCGCGTACTTTCAAATACACTCAAATAACAAAGAAATTACTTAGAAAACAAGCTAAAAGGAGCACGTGGTGCAGAATGGAGTAAATAGGCGTAGGCCTATTACAACAGTTATATAATTAAGCAATAAGACACGAGGAGGTGTTGTATATGGCCAATATACCACGGCTAAGGGCTGTTCTTAGGCACTACGCATCGCTGAGTGCCCGGACACAACCCTTAGCCGTGGTATATTGGCCATATATCACAAKCCCCCGAGGTGCCTTATTGCCATTTTAAACTGGCTACCAACGTAATTAGATCAGTAAAAATAACTGTTTTGTCATACCCGTGGTATACGTTCTGATATACTATGGCTGTCAGCCAATCAGCATTCAGGGCTTGACMCATTGCGTTGTGCATAAGCCATGGTACAGTATATTTGCCATGTACCACACACCCTTGTGCCTTATTGCTTAATTATAAACTGGGTGGTTCAATCCCTAATTGATGATTGGCTGACAGTCATGGTATATCAGACCATTTTACTGCTAAAATTACGTTGATAACCAGTTTATAATAGCAATAAGGGTTTGTGGTATATCGCCAATATACCACGGCAAAGGGCTGTAATCAGGGCAATCCGCGTTACGTTGTGCATAAGAACTGCCCTTAGCCGTGTAATATTGGCTGTATAACACACCCCCTCCGGGCCTTATTGCTTAAATATTATATTATTAAAGCAAACGAACAAGAATGCTCCATGAGCCTCCTGTTGTCAAACAGTTAGCCTTAGCGAATGCTCTCCAGCCCCCTTAGTGAGTGTTTTGAGTCTCTGTTTCTAGGGAACATGGAGACTCAACACAGTTCATAGCAAACATTCCTCAGCCTAACTTCCCAGTTTCCTCTCATCGTGGGAGCACTCATCAGRCCAGTATAAACAACCACTGTCTGACACCTGACACAAACATCCATTCCCATTTATGTGCGTGAAAGGTTGTTCACACCCGCGCCTGTGTGACCACACGAGCAAGCCACACACGCACGCACACACACACAGACACACACGCACACACGCTGTCATTAGAGCTCCGACGTGTTAACCTCATTGTGGCTTAGCGGTGTAGTGGCGTAGCGCAATTTACATCAACAATGTCAAGAGGATGTCAATGAGTGCTCGTATGTTGAACAATCTATAGCTGTATGTACAGGACATGAAGGACTCTTGCACTCCACTTCAACAGTGTTGATTTACTTTCATTCCTCTGTTTTATCCTTTCCTGAACGGTTTTTCCATCCCGAGATCCTGGAAAGCTACTCTTAATGGATGTTTGTATTTAGGGAGCAATTATGCACTTAAACTGTGTGACAGGTGGAAGTCCAGACAACAGCCTACAMCGACTGAGAGGAAGAGGAGGGGAAGAGGAGGYTGTGGGGGGAGGTAGAGTGGAGAGGGAAGGCAGACATTGAGAAAGGAGCTCACCTCGACCGGRTCCCAACTGTTTACATGAACTATTATGTTCCATCAGCCGTTGTCTCTGCGAGTGTTAAGACGTGTCCGGCTCAGAGTCGCGGCCACACTCCTCACAAAMGCTTGATTACTGTTTTCCGGCCTGTCGTTATGGCACTGCTGTGTGTTTCCTGTCAGCCCAATGCAGCACTGTGTTGCATCATGGTGGRATTTATGAAAGGCTCTGGATCCTGAGCTGCATGTCTGGGGCTTAGCGGCAATTAGCCAGTATTAAAAGAGCCTGTTAGGAAGCTAGAAACCGGGGTATCCACACAATGCCACTGAGGAACATGTTGTGAATATGGGGTAATGGGCTAATTACAAGGTCTACCAAGCTCATTCTGACTCTACTGTACTTAAAACACACACCAAAGCCATCAAACCCTGTTRATAAAAGCTAAGCCCAACTACCCTGTTATTTTGGTGTCGTAGTCGTGTAATAATGCATTTCAATCTGTTATTTTCCTCTCTCTATCCAGATGGGAATAAGAATAAGGGCGAGCGACGAGACCCGCAGAGGAGGCAAGACAAAGAAAACGTCCGTGGCCATGGCCACGAGGGCAAAGAGGGTGGCAAAGAGGGTGGCAAGAAGGGGGGCAAAGAGGGAGGAAAAGAAGGAAGCAGAGAGGGTGGCAAAGAGGGAGGGAAAGGAGGCAGAGAGGGTGGCAAGGGAGGCGGCAGGAGGAAAAAGGGCCAAAACCAGGCCACCACCACACCCAGCCTTACCCCTAGCACTGTAGCCTAGGCCTTACTCACGCTGGGACTTGGTGGGGACAAGGAGGGACAAAAACTAGGCAACACCCACCTGCATTGGCCATTTTTAAGAGACAGACAGTGGACAGAGGTGACAATATCAAACTGATGAAGAAAAGGATTAATGCTGCTATGCATTCTAGAAGATGCTGTAAGAGAACTGGAGGATTGCTGCAATAAATGAGGAACAGGACTTGGACTTATCAGACTTGGAGGGAAGAGGGGGAATGTGCACTGTGGAGGGTTCCACTGTAAGCCTTGCAGTAGGGTCAACATGTTTCATTTCACCGCTTCCAAGTTTATCTTAGAGTTGGCAGATGGAGATCCCAGTGGCTGAACAGTGGAAGACACTGAATATGAATATGAGCATTTCAAGATGGAGGCTTCACAATTATCAAGGATCTCTTCAATCCATTAGAATCCCTGATGTGCTTTTCAAAATCTATTTTTCATTGTTGACTTGACTCATGTTTTGTGAACGGTAGCAAGTAGATATTTCTAAGGAGATGTTGTTGTAAGTGATATAAAGAAAATGAACAGTATTAAGATTCTTTATTTTAATTATATTTTATGATGAAACAAAAGAAAGGCACTGGAACAAATGTGTGGTTTTGAAGGAAAACATATTTTAATAAATTTTTTGGTTTGAAGGGAATCCGCTCCAAAACAAACCAGCAACAATATAGAGAAAGTTTAGACGGCTTTAGTTCAAATCCTGATCTGGTGTTAGACAAAGGTTACCCACTTAATAGCTTAGTTCTTAATTTCAAGTAGAATAATGTTTTGGTATCTTCAGCATAAAACGTTTAGATTTGAAAACTGGGTGTGTTGTGTATGTGTGTTGTGAGTGTATATGTGTGTGTGTCTGTGTGTGCATTCGTGCCTGTCTGTATGTTTACAAAATTTCAACAAAATATTTTTGTGAAGTAGTGGTCACACAAGTCTATGTATATTTGTGTGGGTGTGGGTATATTGTATGTGTTTCTGCACGTAATTTGATATAGATGATGAGAGAGACCATTGTAAAGGCACAGTTATATATCAACGCATCAATATTTCCATAATCATATGGCTCTGGTTACATGTAAACCATCTACAGCTGCTCAGTAATCAAGTATGTTTCCAACAGGGTTCGACATATCTGTGTTCTGTACTATATACAGCTCTGTCAGTGGAAAGAATCATTGCATTATACAACTACTTGTCAGCCTGATACGACAGAGCAACTAAAGTTTTTGTACCATTTGACACTAATCTTTGAGCAATCATTGTCACGTTTTGTTTAGCTTTCCCTGGGTCTATTTGCTTTACACAAAAAAATYTTAGCTTCATGAGAAGGTATACGTTAAATACGCGTTCGTATTGTGGATAGTGGTACTGAAAATGTCGACATCAGTATATCATTGATATATCTTATTACTTCTGTGAAAGCTTGAATAAAATGCAGATGCAGTAAACAAGGCAGACACACTAGCATGATCATTGTATATTTTACAGTAGTCAGTCTCTTCCTGTGTAATCAAATATTATTGTAGTCTTTCCATTTCCATGTTTCCATTCCCTTTTTGTTCTCCCGTGGTCTCTCAGTGGTTTTTACACAGTAGTTGGCCTGTATATGCCATAGATATACAGTACGGTAGCCTACATTTATACCAATGATCTGTATTTGTGTACTAATAATTGACACACATATTAAGACTGCCTTTCACAGGCTCTTTAAATGTATAATGACAGCACCTGAGGAACTCAACATTCACGGCATATGTTTGTCATTGCTGTAGGAAGTGCACAAATCTCATGTGATGTCTCCATAAAAACTGAACCACAATGCACAAGCCCAAATTAAAATGACATAAATCTGACAACATTGCGCAGTCCCCTCAGTCAATCTCTCCGACCGCTCTATGATGTCTCCATTATGTCTCCATTATAATGTTGATCTCATTCAGTATCACAATAAGAGTAGAGCAACGGCAGGGATGGGCAACTGGCAGCCCACGGCCTGAGGATCAATTTCCCAGAATGTTTTACGGGAAATCAAGTCGAGTCTCAATTTACTGTTGAGAGTTAGAATAGTAAAATACACAAGGTGCAATTCCAAAATGTGGTTGTGCATCAGCATTTTTTCTCTTATGTCAGTCACTGACAGTCACTCAATTAGTCTATGTCAGCTAAAATGTTTTAGATTTGTAAGTTACTCTAGACAGCTATCTAAACTTGTAATAATCATGGTGGAATTACCGATCGGGGGCCCCCACTGATTTTCTTAGTCACTTTCACTCAGATATATTAAAGACTGCAAACATTTCTCGCCGCCCCATGGCAAAATGAGTAGAATTGCATGAAATTGGTTGTAAAATTGCTAAATCTTTTCCGCATTATGGCTACATTTGTAGCATTGCAGCAAACTTGCTTAAAAACTGCAACATTTTCTCTACGGCCCAGGCAAAATGTGTAGAATTGCAGGAAAAAAAGTTCTGCTGTCAAGAGGGAGACCCCTAACAAAATTTCACTTTGGGCCCCCAAAAGGCTAGGGCCAGCTCTGACTGCATGTGTGGATATGGATGTGGGTATGCAGCCCCTCATGATGATTTCAGATATTTTTTGTGGCCCCCACCCCCATCAAAGTTGCCCAAAACTGATATAAAGTATAATCATGCTGGGCTGTGTTGGTGGTACATTCAGTGCTGGGCCGTTAACATGGGCTGTATAAAATGGCTGTGAATGGCCAAATGGATACAATACTGTATTTCTTCCATTGAAGCATGGGAAAACTGCTTGAAATGTGGGGCAGGTTGGGGAATTTCGGTTAATCCAGGTGATGGCGGTTTGGAGCAACAGTATGGGAAGTCAGCTTCCGCGCTGCATGCCGCTGGGAGCGACGGGAGGCCATCTTGGGAGGTGGAACGGGAATGGCCCAGCTGGCGAAAGTGGGGCGGCAGTCTCCGAGCGCTGGGCCAAATGCTGGCGCCTGGGCAGGGGCTGTAAAAGCAGGGACAGAAATAAAAACTAATGATGTGTCATAGCCAGGGGGATGGGTCTACTCTGGTCTAATCTACCAGGACTTCGCCCTGTGCAACAAAAACAGCCGTTTCTCATTACAAGAGGGGAGGGCAGGGGAACGGTAGAGTTTAGACTGTAAATTACACTTTCATCCCTCTTCCTGACCATAAATTCTCAACTCCGGCTCCATGGGACTGAGCTCTCTATCACATTCAAGCTCCAACTCTCTTTTTTCCTTCTCCCTCCCTCCGTCCTTTCCAGGGAGAGAAATTGATGGTAAGTCTCAAGAGCATATAGGTGCCCTCGCTTTTCCAGGATCATAAACACTTGATCTCATTACTTTTGCTTAGCTTTTATGACACAGTCTCTATGTGTGTGAAACCTCATCGCCACGTCTGTGCTTGCTCACTTTCCCTTGTTTGTACTGTACCTGTCACCCCTATTAGGCCCTGCTTGCCAAACCAATCCCCTGCAAATAATAGAGATGGGAATCCTTCCTGTTGTCATTTTCATCATTCACTGAAAAAATAGGCCCCGGAGCCATGGTTAGTTCCCATAGACTGAAGCAAGAGACRGGGGGCTTTTCTGAGCCACTGCCGCCCCCATCCCCCTGTCAGTGGGGGTGATTGGGGGGTTGGGGCCACATGAGGCCACTGCACTGCTAGAGTCACAGGCTCAGTCACAGCAGKAACTCCAACAGCGGTGCACTACATTAGGGTTTACACTGTTWTTACSAATTACCCATTGKTGTCCTCCATTCYAAGCCTCTCCCKAAATCCAGTGGAGCTCGCGGCTTCCATCCAGCTCTCCTAAGATGAACCCACTGAGACTTCCCCCCAGAGACTACACTGATCCATGGTTTCCATCTCTGGAGCACAGCAGTCTCTCTCTCTCATGGCTACAGATCTGAGAGGTAGACCAGTAGGGGCCAGTGGGAACATTCAAAGGGAGGCCTCGATTACTAGTGTGTGGGAAATGTGGGAAATGTGTGGGAAATGTGTCAAGCCAGAAAGTGACTGACAGGCCACACTTTTGATCTTGAGATGGCCATCCATTGATAGGGAATCCACGCTATTGGAGCTGAGAGACAGTATCACAGAGAGAGCATAATGTCTGTGATCATTAAAGGCCATCAATGCCAATGCCTTAGCCCTACTCACAGCGCGTACTCTCATTGATTGAAGAAACTGACTGACAACATTACATAGTACACATATGTATCTGACGACAATTACAATTGAGACTGTAAGGCCAGTTGGCCTGTATTGTTGATGAGTCACTTATGCTAAGGGTTGAAGACTGAAAACCCCAAAGTCTTGAATACATCCTCGTTGCTTTATGTACTATACTGCCCCCCTTTGGGGTAAACCAATATTGCATCAATATTGATACAGTAACTACAGTAACTACAGGTAACTGCTAAAATAAAGGAAACACCAACATAAAGTGTCTTAATAGGGCCTTGAGCCATCATGGGCCAGAACAGCTTCAGTGCACCTTGGCATAGGTTCTACAAGTGTCTGGAACTATATTGGAGGGATGCGACACCATTCTTCCATATGAAATTCCATAATTTGATGTTTTGGTGATGGTGGTGGAAAACGCTGCTTCAGAATCTCCCATAAATGTTCAATTTGCTTGAGATCTGACAACTGAGACACACACACACACTTTAAACCCTCTATGCCCCTTTGAGAGCCCCCTTTCAAAGTAATTGAGATCTCTTCTTCTACCCATGGTAGCCAAAAATAATGGCCAACTCCGCATTTTTATACATTAAACTATAGATGGTGGGCCAAAGCCTTAAAACGTGAAGTTGATCGTTCCCCATCGAGGGAGTAGCTGATTTTTTTGTATATGACAGTAAAACATTCTTACTATAAAATGTGTTGGCACCATCAATTCTTGCACATTTAAATAAAAAGTGCATTTCAACACACGGCTGTTCAGGCAAATTTGCCGAACTACTAAACTTCAAACCAATCAAACTCCCGTACATACCCCTCGTGGGTATGATGAAGGCAGCCTATGGCCTGCTTCTATGTGCGATGTAAACACAGCCTCATGAAAACACCCAGCTGCAGTCTGATGAAGAGGAACAGATACAGCTGGCTAGATCCCAGCCTGAAATTAGATAAATATCTGTTTTCGAGTCCACTATAAATGTGCATCATGCAATACGAATTGTCTTGATCACATGAAGAGGTAACTCCATTGGCCATTTACCCAATTTATTGAAAGCTAGCCAATGTCACAGACTAGCCTAGCCAGCTACTGTAAATATCAGTTTGTGTTTCGTTAGCTACCTCTGTCAGTTAATTCAATTGTTGAATCATGTTTTGGCATGATTATATGTCTCATTTAAAGTAACTAGCTGCAGGCTTAAAGAAACATTCAATCATATACTTTACATGGAAACCCAATAAAGGCATGCAGATAGAAGGATGTGTGTGTGTCATGTGTGCAAGAATGAAGGTTTAAAAACAACAGCTGCAAATGCCTATTAGCCAATACATAGCCCACACATAAAACATAATACAATATTTTTCTAAAAACAGTTGTATAATGTGCTCTGCAATAAGATAACTAATCTGGTTTAGAAATCAAACTCTGGTTATCAAATAACAGCTGCCCAATACCATGGTGGACATGCATAATGTTGGATGCATTGGAAAATAAGGTATGGAGAATGATAGAGCCTGTAGGATTATATAAACAGCAGTTGGGAAATAAATGTTTGAGCTTCAAATACTAAATGTTCAGTGYGTGTGAGTATATTTAGGTGGTTTAAATGATTCACCTTCCTACAAACCTTCTAAAAGTTAGGTGCCAAAATCTCGCCAATGCATTCATTATTCTACAAACTATGACAGTGTGAGACATTTTTGTCCAGAATGTACGTTTAATGCATGTACTGTACATACGAATAAAAAACACCATCACAAATAGTTTCACCATTTATTGAGTACAGAGACAAATAGCAAAGGTGTTTCAGGCAATATTTGGAGTATCTACAGTACATTACATTTGTCATTTAGCAGACGCTCTTATCCAGAGCGACTTACAGAAGAAACTAGGGWTGAAGAACTAGCGTTAAGTGCKTTGCTCAAGGACACGTCAACAGGTTTTTTTTAACTAGTCGGCTCGGGATTCAAACAAGCAAACTTTAAGTTACTGGCCCAAAGCTCTTCAAAAAAAGATAAAGACAACAGATAAATGCATTTGTGGTCTCAATGTCCAAATAGAACGGCAGGGCTAGTTCAAACTGCAGGACTTGGTGAATAGATCATGGGAGACAATGCTCAAACAAGCACATGTATCTGTAGTGGGTGTTCTTCAACTATAAAATGCACTAGACTGTAAGACAAAATCCAGAAAAGACAACAGGCAAATGCGTACAATATGCGGTCCCAATGTCTAAATTATGATGGCAGGGCCAATTCAAACTGCAGTAGGAAGGTTCTCCTCACAGGTGAGTGAATCAGTCCATGCTTGGTGAATTGAGTATCACAGTATGAGTCATAATACTCATGAAACCTAGTGGTAAAATCTGGAAATTGTTCCAATCGTTTTCCACCATTCATTTTTCCGTAGGGGATTTTAGAACTACTTCATATAAGGTCTGTGTTTTGTGTAGGCTTACCCTGGCGTGACATTTTGATAATTGCACGAATCTCTCTCGGACAAGGTAACTTTCATCAATATTTGCCTGTAATTATCCCCTAAAAATGAAATGCTAATTCGCCTCCAATGTGGCTATAATACAGAACTACACATCCTGTCACAAGCTTTGACGTCGTCACTCAAAGCGCAGGGTGGGAAAAAACACATTTCTCCATGCAAACTCTCGACAAGTAGAAYGTAACCTAGCTGGCACGTGTAGAGAGGAGTAGGCAGTTGCAGGTTTAGAACTACTGAGTTTATTAAAGCACTATATATATAAAGGCGGGACGAAGCCCAAAGTGCAAAATAATAAAGAACTCAGGAAATAGTAGGAGATTCTCTCTCATGGCTACAGATCTGGGAGGTAGACCAGTAGGGGCCAGTGGGAACATTCAAAGGGAGGCCTCGATTACTCCGACCACGTACACAGCACCTAGAGTACAATAAATAACCGACAAATCCAGATGACAGAGGGAGTATATATACAGTGATAGAGTGGGGATTGGAACCAGGTGTGTGTAATGATGACGAGGTAGTCCGGGGTTAATGAGGGAAGGGTGTTTGCCAGTATCAGGTTTGGCAGCAGCTACATAGAAGGCCGACGACGCCGAACGCCAGGGATGGACTGTTTTGCCCTGTTCATCAAAAGTGTTGGAAAAACTTGGCAATAATCAACTGACTGGCTTTCTTGGTGTCTATAGTATTCAATGGTATGCAATCTGGTTTACCCTCAGGTTATGGATGTCACTGCAACCTTAAAGGTCCTAAATAATGCCACCATTGCCCTTGATTCTAAGCAATGTTGTGCTGCTCTTTTTATTGACTTGGCCAAAGCTTTTGATACGGTAGACCATTTCATTCTTGTGGCCCTGCTAAGGAGTATTGGTGTCTCTGAGGGACCTTTGGCCTGGTTTGCTAACTACCTCTCTCAAAGACTGCAGTGTATAACGTGAGAACATCTGCCGTCTCAGCCGCTGCCTGTCACCAAGGGAGTACCCCAAGGCTCGATCCTAGGTTCCACGCTTTTCTCAATTTACATCAACAACATAGCTCAGGCAGTAGGAAGCTCTCTCATCAATTTATATGCAGATGATAAAGTTATACTCAGCTGGCCCCTCCCGGATTTTGTGTTAAATGCTCTGCAACAAAGCTTTCTTCGTGTCCAACAAGCTTTCTCTGCCATTAACCTTGTTCTGAACACCTCCAAAGCAAAGGTCATGTGGTTTGGTAAGAAGAACGCCCCTCTCCCCACTGGTGTGATTACTACCGCTGAGGGTTTAGAGCTTGAGGTGGTCATGATATCATAAATAGGACTGGTGGAGTTGTCACACATGTAACTAACAAAAATATATGGAAATGTCTGCTCTACTCAAAATTACAACCAACTAATTGCAGCATTACCTCACAAATGGAAAAGGAATGTGAAAGGGGGAGAAAGTAAGGAACTTGTCTGTCGGCCCTGCGTTAAAGACCAACATTGGCTAAAGAAAATTATGATAAAAAAGTATAACAGTTTCATTGAAGGACCAAAAAATGGACACTTGTGTCATATAGATTGCAAAATAGTTGAGAGGGAAGAGATTTTCAATGTACCGATTCCATGGCACGTGGTTTATGAACTGATACAGAAAACAAAGCCGGATTCAAAACAGAGTTTTTCAAATTAAATTATTATACAAAATTCTTGCAACCAATATAACACTATATGTGGGATACAACCATCCCAGCGCTACAGATTTTGCTGCAAAGAGACAATCATTAGATCATTTGTTTTGGTACAGTCTATATATGTAACTGGTCGCAGGTTCAGGAATGGCTGAAGAATTGCAACATTTACCTGGAGCCTACTCTGCAAATAGCACTGCTGGGTGACTTAATAATACTCTTATTTTTAATTTAAAATATGTAAAATCTATGAGAAATTAAAGGTTCAGAACTTTTGTGAAACATCACAGCACAGTTGAAAATATATATGTCAAAAAGAAATCAGAACTGGATGGTGTTCAGAGATAGATGGGAGGGGTTGAAGGGAGCTGAATGATGGGACTAAAAACAAACAAAAAATATATTGTGTCCGTAAAATCTATATGGTATGTTTAAGCTGGAAGTAGAAGCCTAAAAGTCCATTAGTTTACTCCAATCATGGGAGGGATGGTAGGGTTAAGGGAAAATAAAGAAAAACTATATATATATATATATATACTGTATATATATATATATAGTACCAGTTAAAAGTTTGGACAGACCTACTGATTCAAGGGTTTTTCTTTATTTGTATTATTGCACATTGTTTCTAGAATACATGGGGACATTCTCTCAATTTTTTTTCTCAAACTATGAAATAGCACATATGGAATAATTTTAGTAAGCAAAAAAGTGTTAAACAAATCAAAATACATGTTCTATTTTAGATTATTCAAGTAGCCACCCTTTGTCTTGATGACAGCTTTTGCACACTCTTGGCGATTCTCCAACAGGCTTCACCTGGAATGGCTTTCCAACCAGCTCTTGAAGGACTTCCCCACATATGTTGAGCACTTGTTGAAGCTTTTCCTTCACTCTCGCGTCCAACTCATCCCAAACCATCTCAATTGGGTTAGGTCGGGTGATTGTGGAAGTCAGGCATCTGACTGCAGCCTCCATTATCTCCCTTCTTGGTCAAATAGCCCTTACACAGCCTGGAGGTGTTGTTGGGTCATTTTTCCTGTTGAAAAACCAAATGATAGTCCCACTAAGCGCAAACCAGATGGATGGTGTATTACTACAGAATGCTGTGGTAGCCATGCTAGGTTAAGCTGTGCCTTGGAATTCTAAATAAATCACAGACAGTGTCACCAGAAAAGTACAACATACCATCACACCTCCTCCACCATGCTTCATGGTGGTAACCACACATGCGGAGATCATCCGTTCACCTACTCTGCGTCTCACAAAGACWKGGCGGTTGTAACCAAAAATCTCACATTTGGACTCATCAGACCAAAGGACAGATTTCCACCGTTCTAATGTCCATTTCTCGTGTTTCTTGGCCCAAACAAGTCTCTTCTTCTCATTGGTATCCTTTAGTAGAGGTTTCTTTGCAGCAATTCGACCATGAAGGCCTGATTCACACAGTCTCCTCTGAACAGATGATGTTGAGATGTGTCTGTTACTTGAACTCTGTAAAGCCTTTATTTGGGCTGCAATTTCTGAGGCTGGTAACTCTAATGAACTTATCGTCTGCAGCAGAGGTAACTCTGGGTCTTCCTTTCCTGTGGCGGTCCTCATCATAGCGCTTGATGGTTTTTGCGACTACACGTGAAGAAACTTTCAAAGTTCTTGAAATGTTCTGTATTGAATGACCTTCATGTCTTAAAGTAATGATGGACTGTCATTTCTCTTTGCTTATTTAAGCTGTTCTTGCCATAATATGGACCTGGTCTTTTACCAAATAGGGCTATCTTCTGTATACCACTCCTACCTTGTCACAACACAACTAAAACACATTAAGAAGGAAAGTAATTCCACAAATTAACTTTTAACAAGGCACACTTGTTAATTGACATGCATTTCAGGTGACTACCTCATGAAGCTAGTTGAGAGAATGCCAAGAGTGTGCAAAGCTGTCATCAAGGCAAAGGGTGGCTACTTTGAAGTATCTCAAATATCTAATATATTTTGATTTGTTTAAAACTTTTGTGGTTACTACATGATTCCATGTGTTATTTCATAGTTTTGTTGATTTCACTTTTCTTCTACAATGTAGAACATTTTAAATATAAATAATAACCCTGGAATGAGTAGGTGTGTCCAAACTTTTGACTGGTATTGTGTGTATATATACACTGCTCAAAAAATAAAGGGAACACTTAAACAACACAATGTAACTCCAAGTCAATCACATCTTCTGTGAAATCAAACTGTCCACTTAGGAAGCAACACTGATTGACAATACATTTCACATGCTGTTGTGCAAATGGAATAGACAAAAGTGGAAATTATAGGCATTAGCAAAAGACACCCCCAAAAAGGGTGATTCTGCAGTGGTGACCACAGACACTTCTCAGTTCCTATGCTTCCTGGCTGATGTTTTGGTCACTTTTGAATTGCTGGCGGTGCTTTCACTCTAGTGGTAGCATGAGACGGAGTCTACAACCCACACAAGTGGCTCAGGTAGTGCAGTTCATCCAGGATGGCACATCAATGCGAGCTGTGGCAAAAAGGTTTGCTGTGTCTGTCAGCGTAGTGTCCAGAGCATGGAGGCGCTACCAGGAGACAGGCCAGTACATCAGGAGACGTGGAGGAGGCCGTAGGAGGGCAACAACCCAGCAGCAGGACCGCTACCTCCGCCTTTGTGCAAGGAGGTGCACTGCAGAGCCCTGCAAAATGACCTCCTAGTTGTCCACATATTCTAAAGTCAGATCTGTCCAGAGTAGTGATGCTGGTCGGGCGGGCGGTGCGGTCGGCGAACGGTTGAAAAGCATGCATTTGGTTTTACTAGCATTTAAGAGCAGTTGCAGACCACAGATGGAGTGTTGTATGGCATTGAAGCTCGTTTGGAGGTTAGTTAACACAGTGTCCAAAGAAGGGCCAGATGTATACAGAATGGTGTCGTCTACGTAGAGGTGGATCAGGGAGTCACCTGGAGCAAGAGCGACATCGTTGATATATACAGAGAAAAGAGTCGGCCCGAGAATTGAACCCCTGTGGATACCCATAGAGACTGCCAGAGGTCCGGACAACAGGCCCTCGATTTGACACACTGAACTCTGTCTGAGAAATAGTTGGTGAACCAGGCGAGGCAGTAATTTGAGAATCCAAGGCTGTTGAGTCTGCCGAAAAGAATACGGTGATTGACAGAGTCGGAAGCCTTGGCCAGGTCGATGAAGACGGCTGCACAGTACTGTCTTTTAATCGATGGCGGTTATAGATATCGTTTATTACCCTTTGAGCGTGGCTGAGGTGCACCAGTGACCAGCTCGGAAAACGGATTGCACAGCGGAGAAGGTACGGTGGGATTCAAAATGGTCAGTGATCTGTTTATTAACTTGGCTTTTGAAGACTTTAGAAAGGCATGGCAGGATGGATATAGGTCTATAACAGTTTGGGTCTAGAGTGTCACCCCCTTTGAAGAGGGGGATGACCGCGGCAGCTTTCCAATCTTTAGGGATCTTGGACGAAACGAAAGAGAGGTTGAACAGGCTGCTAATAGGGGTTGCAACAATGGTGGCGGATAATTTTAGAAGGTGAGGGTCCAGATAGTCTAGCCCAGCTGATTTGTACGGGTCCTGGTTTTGCTGCAGCTCTTTCAGAACATCAGCTATCTGGATTTGGGTGAAGGAGAAGCTCGGGAGGCTTGGGCAAGTAGCTGCGGGAGGTGCGGAGCTGTTGGCCGGGGTTGGGGTCTATGATCATTATTCATTGTTCACTTGTTTTTCAACATTGTCAGGTACAGGAAGGGATGACTGGGGCCTTCAGCAAGTAAGACATAGGATGTAATAAATAATTTGATCATCACAGATATACCTTCCCACTGTACACATGATAAAGTTAACTACATTATTTAGTTGGCTGCTTTGAGCAAAACCTGTATGTAATATAACCTATTCTGGGAGCCTAGTGTGTGTGTGTATGAACTATGTGGAATATTTTTGGCCCATTGGCTTCACTGAAAACACCCACTGAAAACAGTAGGAGTCTGTCGGAGGTCATCACACTGGATTGGGATGGTGATGGAAGCTTTGGTGGTCCACACAATGAAGAAGCAGGTGTCCCTCCCAGTGATGTGGAGCTGATCTTGGACCTGATGCCAGTAAGGATGGTCTTCATGGAGGCGGTAAGACCCTCCCTCCTTGATATAGAAATCCTTTGATTTCACTGCCTCTTCAGTGGTAAGGTCCCTTGCACCATAGGGACACTTGACCTCCACTGCTGCTATGGTGTCACCAGACCACCCAGGAACCCAGACTCTGTGACTCAAAGCTCTGACTCCTGCACATGTCACACCCTGATCTGTTTCACCATCACACTGTGCTTGTCTCACCTGCTTGTCTCAAGAGGAAGGATGTTAAGTGACACATGCCTTTCAATGCATGAAARTTTGAACACCTTGAAATGTATTTGTTGTAAGAAATGTGCTTTAGAAATCATGTTTGATTTGATTGCTGAAATTTCAGCTGTATGARATTTAATAAACTGTAATTTTCACCCGAGGACAAAGTGCGGTGTTTCCATAAACGTTTTATTGATAATTTGGGATTTTATCACTTGACTTGACATATTAATCATATAGTGGGAAGGATCCTATAAATTAAGACTGTGTGAATGCATGTACCACTCCGAATAAATGAATACTGTGCCTTTGAAGACGTGTTTCTGGTCATGTAACTACCATACAGGATGTCTAAACAAAGTCAATTGATTTTTAGATTCATTGTCATCATTGACAACATTCTAGAACTGAGTTATCGCTCATCCAGTGGCAATTTTAGGATGTAAATCTTGGTTCGGCAAACAAAAAAAKCCACAGATTCCTTCCAAACCACTCATTGTTGAATTTGCGATTTCCAACTTGTGTAATGTTTTGTCCAATGAGCACCGATAAGTTGTATCTATAATTTATCTTCATTATTTCTCATCATATGACAAGGATCAAGAAGCATTTGCCAGTAGATTGTCGACTTGATTCATGAGGATGACTGCTAGCTTGCTGGATAAGATCAGTCRAATCAAAGCTACTGTAGATATAACGTGATTTGACGTCATTTTATCTGTGGCCAATGACCTTGAGCCTTCTTGGATGGGCACTTCTAATGTAACTCTCTGTCAGCACCCAAGAACCATGAATTTTCGAGCTCTACCCTTAGATTTGGCAGTGGCGTAGTGCCCCCATGAGTGATAGAACACTGAACCAATCAGGGCGCAACTAGAGAACATTACCCAATCACGGCGCAACTAGAAAACATTACCAAACTCTACGCTCCTTATTTTCCGCTGGCTGCCCCACCACCACAGAAAGCACTAAGCTAGGCTGAAACACCTGCATTTTGGAGCTGCCTTAAGAAAGCAAATAAGAGACCAAGTTTGTATGCGGCTTTATTAACTCAATTATTATTTATTTTTTACACAGTTTGCAAACTGATATGTGACACGCATTAATGTCAAAATAATATGCAAAAAAGGGCCTGCCCTGAATGACGAGCCGCCACTGCTCATCTAAGTCTGGTGTCTGGGGTAATGTGCTTAATGATTATGTAATTCATTCAGTGTCTCTTTCCTTGTAGAATGTTGACAGCGGTGTAGAACACATTTTATTGCTGAGATGCTCAAACTTAACTTAGTAGCTACAATTACTGACACGGGATAAACTATCCCTCATGCTGGCCCTGACCAACCCAGTAAATTGCCCCTCACTATAGCTGCATGAACAGACTTATAGTGGTCTCCCCTTTCAATGCTCTTATGCTCATCCTTGAAAAATGCCATTAGGTCTGAAATAGGCACCAACGTCGACATACAATTATCTAGGCTAAGTAATAACCTTCTTTTTTTTGGGGGGGGGGGATCTACTGCTCTGCAAAGTAGCTAGCTAAAGTGGAGTCAGTGGGTAGCTAAGACTGGGAAAGGGGACGAAATAAGTTTATTCAGTTCATTTCAATACAGCACATSGATTCATCATGGATTGGACACAGGTCTCTGATCGCGCTGGTGAACGGTAGCTGACAGTGTCGGCTAGAGGTGAGCTTCCTGCATGAATTTGTAGTCTTGCTGAGGTCTTCTCTGTTGCTAATTAGCATTTAGAATTATATTGAGMACATTGTTGAAATCAAATGTTATTTGTCACATGCGCCGAATACAGTGACATGCTTACTTACAAGCCCTTAACCAACAATGCAGTTAAGAAAAAAAAGTAWGTAGAAAAATAGATAAGTAAAAATTTAAATAACAAATAATTAAAGAGCAGCAGTAAAAAATAACAGTAGCTAGGCTATAAACAGGGGTTACCGGTACAGAGTCATTGTTTGGGGGCACAGGTGGGTTGAGGTAATTGAGGTAATTTGTACATAGATAGAGTTAAAGTGACTATGCATAGATAACCAGAGAGTAGCAGCAGTGTAAAAGAGGGGTTGGAGGGATGCAAGTAGTCTGGATAGCCATTTGATTAGCTGTTCAGGAGTCTTGAGTCTTGAGCTTCTACCCTTGAGTTGAGGGTAGAAGCTGTTAAGAAGCCTTTTGGACCTAGACTTGGCACTCCGGTACCGCTTGCCGTGCGGTAGCTGAGAGAACAGTCTATGACTAGGGTGGCTGGAGTCTTGTACAATTTGTAAGGCCTTCCTCTGACACTGCCTGGTATAGAGGTCCTGGATGGCAGGAAGCTTGGCCCCAGTGATGTACTGGGCCGTACGCTCTACCCTCTGTAGTGCCTTGAGGTCCGATGCAGAGCAGTTGCCATACCAGGCAGTGATGCAACCAGTCAGGATGCTCTCGATGGTGCAGCTGTAGAACTTTTTGAGGATTTGAGGACCCATGATAAATCTTTTCAATCTCCTGTGGGGGAATAGGCTTTGTCACGCTCTCTTCACGACTGTGATGGTGTGTTTGGACCATGATAGTTTGTTGGTGATGTGGACACCAAGGAACTTGAAGCTCTCAACCTGCTCCACTACAGCCCCGTTGATGAGKATGAGGGTGTGCTCGGTCCTCCTTTTCCTGTAGTCCACAATCATCTCKTTTGTCTTGATCACATTGAGGCAGAGGTTGTATATGTTACGTTATCAAMGGAAATATATTGATTAAAACTCACATTGTCCGAGAGAGAATAACATGGTTATCTAAGCCTTGCTATTGACATTGCCAACAAACTGAAATGTGTTCAGAATAAATATACACAAGATGTAAAAACCAGCTGCTCCCGCTACAGAGATCGATTATAAAAAAATAAATAAAAATAAAGCAGCTACCAAGCATGATGGAATGTTAATTGCTTAATTAACTCAGGAACCACACCTGTGTGGAAGCACCAGCTTTCAATATACTTCGTATCCCTCGTTTACTCGTTTTCTTTATTTTGGCAGTTACCTGTATATTGAAGAAGTAATGTTTGCCTCTGAATTAGCCATAGGAAACCCTATTATAGTAACAATATGATAGATAAATAATCTGTCTCCAAGTTAATTATAGGCAAGCAAGTTATATTCAGAAAAACTGACTAGAAAACACCCCCAATTGTATCACTTTGATGACCTGGCATAAATTATTGAAATTACACAGGCCTATAGCACCCCCTGTTGGTTGTCAACTGAATAATCAACTAATTGCACACAGAAGACTACATCACTGTGGCTTTGAGGATCCATACTGTTGTGCTCCATGTGACTTTGCGTCAACACTCTGCAATATGGGGAAGAAAACGACAGAGGCCTCTAGTGGCCAAAAGGCCATATTCACAAGGGCATTGCAATTGAGGGCCCTTGGAGTCATGTCGGGGTTGTCAAGAGGGATCAGTCAATCGTGAAGAATAAAATAAAGAATTGAGATAAAAAAAATCTATGAAAAATTGCATTTGTAATTTGCGTGCATTAATTATTGCCTAGATTCAAGCAGATCAAGTGTTAACTGGCATCAGCCTAGCTGATGTGTTGGGGGTGTCTACGTTTGCGCTATCAAATCAGTGAGCAGCAGCTCTTGTTCAAAACTAGAGCTCACATATTGTGGAGGATATTATGTACATGCGCACATGGTTTATAAATGAGCCCCTGCCCATCTGAGCAAAATGTCTTGGTCAAGGGGGTTGGGATTTCAAGGGGAAGCAGGAGAAACAAGCCAGCTTAAGGAGGGTTGCTGATGTTTATCAGATAATAAGAACAAAATGTAGTGTTTGCTATTATATGTTAGCTTTGCAAATACTATCTGAAAGATGGGGCGAAAGAAGAAAAATAAGTTGGTAGGCTCAGACGATATGCTCGAGGTTTAAGGCCGGCTGGCTACAATGGCTGAGAAAAACGGTTATCAACCGTACTGCAGGTATGGAACGTAAGTCACAGAAAATAGCTGTTATGGTACTTGGGTTTACGAAATGTTACTGCAGAAGAGTTACAGGGAGTGTTGAGAGGTGGTGTTCCATCCTCCCAGGCCGTTGGCCTGGAGTAGGACCAGATAGGTTTAAAAATTGTAATAGGGTGGTGGGTTTTTAATGAGTGTAGGGTTACAAAACATAATGGATTTATACTCCAGTCTAGTTGGTGGCGGTAATGCAACATATGTTGGATGCCAACCGCCATTAAACCTCATCGAAGAAGAATCTGCGCAACACGCTTGAAATAACGACGACCTTGAACGTGCCCACGTGTTGACACTGACATCACGGGGTAGAGAAGAAGGTCAGTGCAAAATCTAGACATGAGCGATTGAACTTTGTTCTCAAGGTATCCGTACCCCAAGGGTATTTATTACTAGCTTGTCACGGCTGTCTTCGGGTGAAAGAGAGGAGGACCAAAATGCAGCGTGATGATAATCCATATTTTAATAGGCTACTTATTAAACAACGAACAAGAACAACAAACTGACAGAAATAACCAAAGACGCTACAGTCCCGAACTAGTGAACACAGAACATATGAACACACGAACAGGAACAATCACCCACAAAACACACTACAAAACAGGCTACCTAAATATGGTTCCCAATCAGAGACAATGACTAACACCTGCCTCTGATTGAGAACCATATCAGGCCAAACAAGAAACCCCACATAGAAACAGAAAACATAGACTATACCCACCCAACTCACGTACTGACCAACTAAATAAAGACTAAACAAAGGAAAATAAGGTCAGAAACGTGACATAGCTACAGATTGTTACAAAATATGTGATTTAGTTAGATTTTTGGTATCTATTACTGGTTTGCCTATGCAAAATATCGGCAGAGATTTTTCAATTGACCTGGTTTTGGCGATACTATCTTCGTTCTCGAAAATGTCGTTGTCCAGTTGCAGGTGGTGAGTCTGAATTTAGCAAAAAGCTCCATTATTAATAAATAAATAAATCCATGATGTAATCCAACAATGTGTATGCCGCAATCTTGTCTATTTAAATCTCTCATTGATTGAGACAAGTGTGTCCACCCCAAAGTGCCGCATGCGTGACAACACCTAACATCCTTGCTGAACTCCACTGGCTACATGTCAACTATAGGATTGACTTTAAAATCCCCCTAGTGTTTCATAAGAGTAGATGTCCGTGGCCCTGCAGAAATCGAATTGGCATTAGAAAACAATCTGCATAAAAAAACATCAGTTAACCCTCCTGTTGTGTTCYTTTCATGTTAATTAATTCTGTGTGCCCAGTCCAAAATGACCACCCCATTATAGCTGATTATAATTCCATAATAATACATATATTATCACCTAATGTTGRGTTAGATCTTTTTATCAAATTAAGTTCTTGTGAACATTACAAGTTTTGAATTTCTATTTGCTATTTATGGCCTGTAGGCCTCATTTACCTGAGCTCATACAACTCGTTTTTCAGTTAAAAAAACAATGTATGGATTATTTTTATTATAAAATACTCAGATGAAACATATTGTGCTATTTATCACAGACTACTTTGTGTCAAAGTTTAACAAGGACTCTCTCCTCCTCAAAGATATGATCAKGAGCCTCACATACAGTATTTTGCTTGGTCATTGTGCTGCCACAGAATGAATTGTGAGCAAGGCCTCAAAAAAGCTTGTACCAGAGCTGCAAGAAAAGTTCTATATATTATTGAAACAATGTTGCGATTGTTTGTGAGAATGCCAACAGCCAACAGGTGTGGTTCCTGTGGGGGAAAGATTATATTGGGGAAAGATTCCCTGGGGGTTGCCATGGAAGCCAAGAAGGGGAGTGAGGTGTGTGTGTGTGTGTGTGTGTGTGTGTGTGTGTGTGTGTGTGTGTGTGTGTGTGTGTGTGTGTGTGTGTGTGTGTGTGTGTGTGTGTGTGTGTGTGTGTGTGTGTGTGTGTGTGTGTGTGTGTGTGTGTGTGTGTGTGTGTGTGTGTGTTTTTTGGGGGGCTCAACACACATGCATGTGGGAGTCTGGGAGAAGAAGGGTGTCCATCTGATGAATGGGCATGTGCCTGAACAAAATGTTATACACTAATTGTAGTCTCAACCATTCCTTTCTAATGACCGGTCATTTTTGATGACCGGGAACACCACAGGTGTACAAAAGTTAAATAAAACGCCCAAAATGTAATGTAAATTATCAAAATGTATTTTGTGTGTTCAGATGCCCTGTGTGGACAAAGTCATGGAACCTTATGACAATCAGATTAAATAAAGGACATTTTCAGAGAGAAAACTTGTAAATCGGTCCAATTCGACCAGAACACAGCAGGAYGGTTAAAGCTAGAGATATCTGTTTTTTGCATGGGCTGCGTCTTAATCCACTGCATCTGCTGATGTCGCCCTTCCGCATCTGCAGTGAAAGATGGCAGAGCTAYAGAGGTGTTTGTCAGATCATGAGACATCCCGAAAATTGGTCTTCTCACAAAGATGTCTGTAACGCCGAACGGTTTGTCCTACAAAACTGTTTTGACCCATCTACAGTGGTGTAAAGTACTTACGTAAAAATACATTTATGTACTTAAGTCGTTTTTTGAAGTATCTGTATATTAATATTAATATTTTTGACAATTTTAACTTTTATTCCTGTCACGACTTCCGCCGAAGTCGGTCCCTCTCCTTGTTCGGGCGGCGTTCGGTGGTCGACGTCACCGGCCTTCTAGCCATCGCCGATCCACTTTTCATTTTCCATTTGTTTTGTCTTTGTTTTACACACCTGGTTTCAATTCCACAATGACATGTTCATTATTTAACCCTCTGTTTTCCCCATGGTTTTTGTGCATCATTGTTTGATGTATGTTCGGTCCGTTATTGTGGGCTCGGTATTACAACATGTTATTGTAGTATTTGAGTAAAGTTACTTGTGTTACTCATCTCTGCTGTCCTGRGCCTGACTCCTCTGCACCAGCTACACCCAGACCACTACAATTCCACRACATTCGTAAAGAATATGTACTTTTTACTCCCATACATTTTCCCTGATACCAAAAAGCACTCGTTACATTTCGAATGCTCAGGCAGGACAGAATTATGGTCCAAATCACACACCTATCAATATAACATGTCATCCCTACTACCTCTGATCACTAAACACAAATAATAAGTTTGTAAATTATGTCTTAGTGTTGGAGTGTGCCCTTGTCTGTCCATAAATAAAATTAAATAATAACATTGTGCTGTCTGGTTTGCTTATTATAAGGAATTTGATGTATAGCATTTACTTTTTATTTCCAACTTTTACTCAAGTATGACAATTGAGTACTTTTCCCACCCCTGTACTTAAGTGCATTTAAAACCAGATACTTTTACTCAAGTAGTATTTCTCTGGGTGACTTCTTTTACTTGAGTCATTTTCTATTAAGGTATCTTTACTTATACACATGGCAATTGACTACTTTTTCCACCACTGCCCATCTATGGAACGATGAGACTCTACATGAACACGATGGTGTTCACGATGGTGTACTCCAGATGGTGTTCACGATGGTGTACTCCACAAGCTGGCACATCCGATCTGTCTAGCACGCACACACACTTTTACTATCTGTTTATCCATGTACGAAGCTGTTATTCAATGTTTTTCTATGGGTTAATAGCAGTAAGGTCAAATTCAATGTTTCATCAAATAATTGTTTGATATTTTGGAGGATAGCTTAAGGGGTCCTAAAACTCCAAATCAAATAGCTAAATGATCCTTAGTATGACCATCTTAAAACAATTCCATATGTTAGCTCAGTAGATCCAAACCCCACAACAAAATAGGAAAAACCGCTAAATACAATAGTTGCTGACCAAATTGTCAGAGAGAAAAGAAAATCTATTTCAAAATGGCATTTTATTCACTGATGGATATACCAGTCGATGGGCTTAAACTTCAGAGGAAAATATTCTTCATAGGCTAATAAATCCTTGAAGTGCTTGGAAATTAGTGTCGTCGTGTTTCTATTTTTACTTATGTAAAAGACTTGAGGTCCTCGTAAGGGACTTCAGCTAAGTGTACCCCGACTGGGCAAAATTGGCAAAGATTGTTTTGGTTATCCCCATATACAGTGTGCCCATCAAGAAGGGATTCTTTCTCCAAAACAGAGTAAAGATGGCCACAAGATCGCTCCTTCTTGAGGACAAAGTAATGAGGTCGATGCACATCGCAAGCTGCTCTAAGGAGTTGGACAGTTTTGACTTCCCAACAGCAGTGGCTCACTTTGAGCAGGCCAAGTAAATTAGAGCCAAATTATTGTGTTGGTCAGGTCTGGTCCTATCAATTCTGCTGCCACCCTAGACAAGATGAACATATTTTGTCATGTATAGTACACTGAACAAAATATAAATGCAACATATCTGTTGGTCACAGATACCTTAAAAGAAAGGTAGGGGCGGGGATCAGAAAACCAGAGTATCTGGTGTGATCACTATTTGCCTCATTCAGTGCGACACATCTCCTTCGCATAGAGTTCAACAGACTGTTGATTGTGGCCTGTGGAATGTTGTCCCACTCCTATTCAAGTTGCTGGATATTAGCGGGAACTGGAACATACTGTCGTACACGTCGATCCAGAGCATCCAAAAGATGCTCAATGGGTGACATGTCTGGTGAGTATGGAGGCCATGGAAGAACTGAGACATTTTCAGCTTCCAGAAATTGTGTACAGATTCTTGCGACATGGGGCCTGCATTATCATGCTGAAACATGAGATGGCGGTGAATGAATGGCACGACAATGGGCCTTAGGATGTCATTATGGTATCTCTGTGCATTCAATTTGCCATCAATAAAATGCAACTGTGTTCGTTGTCCGTAGCTTATGTCTGCCCATACCATAACCCCACTGCCACCATGGGGCACTCTGTTCACAACGTTGGCAGCAGCAAACCACTCGCCCGCAAGACGCCATACGCCATTCATCCGTGAAGAGCACACTTCTCCAGCATGCCAGTGGCCATCGGAGGTGAGCATTTGCCCACTGATGTTGGTTACGACGCCGAACTGCAAACTGCAGTCAGGTCAAGACCCTGGTAAGGTAGACGAGCATGCAGATGAGCTTCCCTGAAACGGTTTCTGACAGTTTGTGCTGAAATTCTTCAGCTGTCCAAACCCAGTTTCATCAGCTGTCCGGGTGGCTGGTCTCAGACGATCCCACAGGTGAAGAAACCTGATGTGGAGGTCCTGGGCTTGCGTGGCAACAGATCTGGTGGACATTCCTGCAGTCAGCATGCCAATTGCATGCTCCCTCAACTTGAGACATCTGTAGCATTGTGTTGTGTGACAAAACCGCACATTTTAGAGTGTCCTTTTATTGTCCCCAGCACAAGGTGCACTTGTTGTTTAATCAGCTGCTTGAGATGCCACACCTGTCAGGTGGATGGATTATCTTGGCAAATGAGAAATGCTCACAAACGGGGATATAAACAAATTTGTCCACAAGATTTTAGAAAAATAAGCTTTTGAAACATGGGATCAACACTTTACATGTTGCGTTTATATTTTTGTTCAGTATATAAAGATTTGGAATGGATTGATAAACTAGAGTATAGTAATGATGTGTATCATGCGCAATCGGTGCATTTCAGTTGAGCTAAGTCAGTAGCACTTGGAAACGAAACATCGAATTTTGGTCTCAGTCGAGCTCCTTAACGTATAGATTTCCTTTGTACTTCCTCATTTTCACTGTTTGTTTGCCGTGCGCGCTTGGTAATAAAAAAATTGCCTTTATTCCAACGCATAAGATTTATCCGTTGATTTAGCATTGTTTTCTGTTGTCAGTCAGCTGTTTAGAGCGCTCATTGCTCTGTTTTTCAGGTGCGCGRGGGTACTGGTGTTATCTGTGCCATCTGTGGCTCTCCGACATTTGCAACATTGTTTCAATATTTAAATTCGATCTCCAGGTGTTCCATAGTAATGAACGTGTCAGGAGTCGGGATGAGACAGACAGGCTGGCAGCATTTCTCAGCCAAGTCGAAATCATAAATCAGCATAATTTTTATGGATATATACAAAGACCTATCAATAGAAAACTGTGAGTGGAAACGCCAAGCGGATGCTTCACATCCGGTGAAATATCTGTCTCATTGTTCTGTCTGTGATATTACTGTATGGCTGTCAGGAAAGTCCTACTGTCATGAGTGTAAAGTTACAGTTAACCACTAGAGTGTCCCACACCACATGGAATCATTACAGTCACTACGAATTGTTACTCAATGGTTGCTACGATAAATGCTGGTAGACTTGAATTACACAGTATAAAGACATATTTGTGCAGAATATATATGACATACATTGTTCAGTATATTATTTCTACAAACAGATTACATGGTCAGTAATGCAGAAATCACTCTGGGTAGGCAGAATATAATAAACATTTTTGTGAACCTTTTTGTTGTTCTGAGATTCGTATTGATGATCATGCAACTGTATTGACRACCTGATTTTCATTAACTAATGAGCTTTTTTCATGTCCATATCACCAGCTGCTGTGCTTTTTGGTAGTCTGTTTCCTTCACCATTTCTACCCCTCATACAAGAAGGTAAACAGAACGGCAGATCTGATATTCAATACAACTATTTTCCTTAGATCATTAAAACTATCCACAATACATATCAAGACTAGTATAAGTGATTAGGAAGATGAAGTATCAGTAGGATAGATCTTATTCTTTCCATCTGTGGAAGATCTGGTGTTGGCCCCCTGTTTAGCAACATGACAACACTGAGACTTGATCATACGTCAGGGTGACCTCTCTCCAGGTCACAATGTGATGGATTATTCTCTGTGTGTGACGACACCATCGCCCCGCCACACTCACCCCTGTCATCATGAAGTACTTTGAGAGGCTGGTCATGGCCCACATCAAAGCCAGCACACTGGACCAAATCCAATTTGCCTACCACTCCAACAGATCCACGGAAGATTCCATTTCCATTGCTTTTCACACGGCCCTAACACATCTGGACAAGAGGAAGACCTATGTGAGAATGCTGTTCATTGACTACAGTTCAGCATTCAACACTATTGTTCCCTCCAAGCTCAACACCAAGATCAGAGCAACTGGATCCTGGACTTCCAGATGGGCAGACCCACAGGCTGTGAGGATTGGCAACACACCTCCACACTGACTCTTAACACAGTGGCCCCCCAGGGGTGAGTCCTAAGCCCTCTGCTGTACTCCCTGTTCACCTACGACAGCTTAGTTTTGCACGACACCAACTCCATCATCAAGTTTGCTGACGACACCACAGCTGTAGGCTGATAATCAACAACGATGAGCCAGCCTATAGGGAGAAGGTAAGTGAACTGGCATTGTGGTGCCAGGATGACAACCTCTCCCTCAACATCAGCAAAACAAAGGAGTTGATTTTTGACTTCAGGAAGCAGAGGAGGGAACACAGCCCAATCCACATCAACTGGACCGCAGTAGAGAGAGTCAGCAGTTTTAAGTTCCTCGGCATTACACAGATGCAGTGCTTGTCTAGCTCTCATTTACATACATTAGATCCTGCTAACAAGGGGATTTCACAGAGTCAACGGACTGAGTAACATTTAATTTAATCCTCCGTGTGTGACCACGATGTGTCACCTGGTTAGCGGTCAAATGTACCTACATTTTTTATCTCCTTATACGGTATGTCCTAGAAACAAATGTACTGCTTCGATAAAAAGGGCCAAGTCAAACTCTTTCATTAATCCCATTTCTGACCCTTGTGGTGATCCGCTAAGTTTTGGTAGGACTTTAATTCACTAAAAAGAAGCAGCCACACCTCTCTGCCCAATGAGGTTCTATTTAACTCCAGTACTATAAAAGGCTAAACTGAAATAACTGACTCATTCAACCAACATTACATTGCAGCAGGCCATTTATTTGAAAGGGGAAATAGCAGCAATAAGGACAACTCTGAAAAGYCTTCATGACAGAAACACYTCTCTTATGCACCCCTGTTCAATCACAGACTTGCTTGCTACTGTAAATGGTGACCCGCTGTTCTCTCTTCAGCAAGTCACGACTAGGGAKYTTCTGGACACTCTCTTTGTCATTGATGTTAAAAAGCCCAATGGGGCAGACTTGCTTGACCTGTGTCTTCTACGGCTTACTGCACCTCTGATTGTGGAGCCCTTGACYCAACTTTTTTTTCATCTGTCCATTCTATTGGGTATTGTTCCTAAGGTGTGGAAGTCGGCCCTTGTTTTGATCCATAAAGGTGGTGATCCCTGTGAWCTTAATAATTATCGCCCAATTTCAAAACTTTCAGGTCAAGTGAAAATATTAGAACTCTTGGTAAATTTTCAGCTGCGGRCRTTTTTAGAATATTTTTTTWTWWATTCTGAACTCTCACCAGTCAGGCCTTTAGGCCAGGACACAGCACCATCTCAGCTGCTTCTCTKGTCATACATGACATAAAGTAGTTAAAAACACCAGCATTGCGCTGCCCTTTTATATTGATCTGTAGAAGGTATTTGATACGGTTGATCGTACACTCTTGCTACGTAGGTCTAGACCAAGCAGCCTGCGTCTGGTTAATTAAACAATGACCTATATGACAGAACTCAATGTATATCTGCTGATGGAGCTCAMTCTAATTTTCTTAACWTAACCAAAGGAGTGCCACAAGGCTCAATACTAGGCCATTTACTGTTCACTTTTTACATGAATAATGTTGGTTTCCCTGAAAACCTCTAGATTTCTCGTAAAATTGATCCTAAAGACCTGCGTGRATATCTGTGCCTTGAGAGGAACCTAAATTGAGCTAGTCCCCCATTAAAAGTATCTAGGTATTTGGGTTGACAATAAGCTGTACTTGAAAACACACATTAATAAGCTGACTAAAAAGTTACGASWAAAGATTGGTTTGCAGTATAGAAARACATCCTGTCTCACTTTTGAAAATAGGAGGAAGACTGTTCAAGCAACACTCCTCCCAGTAAAAGACTATTGCGACTCAATCTACATGCACGCGACAGCCTCTGTGTTAAAACCTATAGATTCAGTCTGCTACTCAGRTTTGCGCTTTATCACTGGTGATAATTTCTATATGCATCATTATTTCATGTAGTTCTGTTGGCTATATGGTAGTCTTTGACTACTCAACATTGGCTATTATTTGTATGTACAGTAAAGCACCAGAAACTCCCATACTACCTCACCTCACTTTTAAATTGAAAATCTAGCAACTATAAGACTCGCTCTCAAGACTGGTTAGTTCTAGAGGGTCTGCAGGTCTCCTCTGATTTAGGGAAATCTGCTTTCAGTTACTATGCTCCTCAGACTCCTACAGGTCACTCTTAAACTTGATTCTGTGGTCACAAAAGGTGAATTTAGGGATCTGATAAAAAAAAAAAGTGTTTTCATTGATTGTATATATTTGTTTCTAATACCCTTTTGAATGTAACGTGGTTTATTTAATATGTTGTAARTGWAATTTTGTAATGATCATGCTTYAATTGTTGCTTARATTGCTTGWACTGTTCTTCTCAGGGCACCATTGGAAATGACACCCTGGTCTCAATGGGTTCCCCTGGTTAAATAAAGGTTATTAAACATGTCTTAATTTGTGTCACAGGCACTCGAAGAAACACTGTTACTCTTGGACCTAATGTTCTTTCATGCCTCGAAAATGAGATATAGGTTTATAGTGCCTTCAGAGTGTATTCATACCCCTTGCCTTCTTCCACATGTTGTTGTGTTACAGCCTGAATTCAACATGGATTGGACACACATCTGCACACAATACCACATAAGTGAAAACATGTTTTTWGAAATTTTAGCAAATGCATTGAAAATGAAACACAGACATATCTCATTTAAATAAGTATTCACACCCCTGAGTCAATACATGTTAGAATCACCTTTGGCAGTGATTACGGCAGTGAGTCTTTCTGGGCACGTCTCTAAGAGCTTAGCACACCTGGAATGTGCAACATTTGCCCATTATTCTTTTCAAAAATCTTCAAGCTCTGTCAAATTGGTTGTTGATTATTGCCAGACAACAATCTTCCCTCAGGAACATTCAATGTTGTCTTGGTAAGCAACTCCAGTGTACATTTGGTGTTGTGTTTAGGTTATTGTACTGCTGAAAGCTGAATTCATCTCCCAGTGTCTGGTGGAAAGCAGACTGAACCAGGTTTTCCTCTATGATTGTGCCTGTGCTTAGCTTTTTGCTTTTCTTTATATCCTAAAAAACTCCCTAGTCCTTGCCAATGACAAACATACCCATAACATGATGCAGCCACCACCATGGTTGAAAATATGAAGAGTGGTACTCAGTGATGTGTTAAATTTTCCCCAAACATAACACTTTGTATTCATGACATGAAGTTAATTTCTTTGCCACATTTTTGGCAATTTTACTTTAGTGTCTTATTGCAAACAGGATGCATGTTTAAAAATATTTTTTGTTCTGTACATGCTTCATTCTTTTCACTTTGCCATTTAGGTTAGTATGGTGGAGTAAACACAATGTTGTTGATCTATCCTCAGTTTTCTCCTATCACAGCCATTAATCTGTAACTGTTTTAAAGTCACTATTGGCCACACAGTGAAATCCCTGAGCGGTTTCCTTCCTCTCTGGCAACTGAGTTAGGAAGGACGCCTGTATCTTTGTAGTGACTGTGTGTATTGATACACCATCCAAAGTGTAATTAATAACTTCACCATGTTCAAAGGGATATTCAATGTCTGCTTTTATCTTTTTTACCCATCTACCAATAGGTGCCCTTTGCGAGACATTGAAGATCATCCCTGGTCTTTGTGGTTGAATCTGTGTTTGAAATTCACTGCACGACTGAGGAACCTCGACTGTGGGGTACAGTGATGAGGTAGTCATAAAGCATTTTTAAACACTATTATTGCACACAGAGTGAGTCCATGCAACTTATTATGTGACTTGTTAAGCACATTTTTACTACTGAACATATTTAGGCTCGCCATAACAAAGGGGTTGAATACTTATTGACTCGAGACATTTCAGCTTTTCATTTTGAAWTAATTTGTAAGCATTTCTGAAAACATAACTGCACTTTGACATTATGGGGTAATGTGTGTGTAGGCCAGTGACACAGAATCTCAATTTAAGCCTTTTTCAATTCAGGCTGTAGCACAACAAAATATGYAAAACGTCAAAGGGTGTGAAGACCACAGATCAATCAAACACCCTCCCCAAAATTGTTTCAGGTTGATAATGTTTCATGTTCAAAGTCTCGCTGGCCTTAATTTGATGTACACATTTTTTTGTTGAGGAAACTCAATACTGGAGAGATCAAAGACATTATGGGTAAACTTGGGTCGTTGAAAAAAAGGGATTTGGTAGTAAAACAAGACAAGGAGCAAAGTTAGCTTTGTATGTGGCTAAAAACGCTAATACACAAGAAAATAAGGGTTCCTCAAGAGTTCATTGGAAAGGGTGATGTTTCTATGTGGAGCCATAATGACACAAAGAACCCTTTGAGTCGTTCACTTTTTGAGTTCACAAAAGGGTTCTTTGCTCTTTTGGTGATAATTGAAATGTAGGGGAGGTGGCTCATTTGAATATTTGGGGGCATGGTTGGCTCATAGGTKTTTTTGTGCAATCGTGAGTGAGAGTGTCATTCCAGTTGATCAAATGTGTTGTGTTATGCCATTAAAATGATATATGACTATGGCCAAACAGTGATGGTGTCTTGCGTATGAACAGTTGACTAAATCAGTCAGTGGTTCTCAATTCTCTCGTCAGAGACCCCCAGCTGTCCAGAGGTAGTTCACTTGACTCAACTTGTCAATTAACACAATATTAACACTCCTATGGAATTTTAACAATATTATATAGCTGACCAGAATAAGAAACCCTGTACTGTTCTTCAAAATTATCTACAAATAACTTTTCAGATTGAGAAAGGTTCCTTATAGAACCATTCTCCATAAAGGTTCTATTAAGAACCATACAAAAGGGGTTATAACCTTAGCGGAACCATTTTTTCATGCTATATAGAACCTTTTTTTAAATGGTTCTTTACAGAACCTTAGGAAAGGGGTCTTTATAGGACCATACAGGTTCCATTCAGAACCTTATGAGCATGGTTCTTTATTGAACCTTCAAAAAAGGGTTCTATATAGCACCAAAAAGGGTTCCGCTATGGTTACAAGCCAAAGAACCCCTATCTGGTACTAATTAGACACATTTGTTTTTATTGTGTAGAGCATTTTCTTGGAAAATCCTGCATACATAGCTTAGTCCCAGATCTGTTTGTGCGGTGTTGTCAACTTGCGTGACAATCACCATAGACGTTGCCAAGACAATATAAACAGCTCGGAGACCAGGCTATTGCATACTTAGAAGTCTGCATAATGTATGAAATGCAGTGGGATGGGACGGTAACAAAGCAACACGTGTGAACAGTTACTCAAACAGTATTCAAACGTTCTGATGCCATTATCTAAAAGCTCCTATACTTGGTCTGTGAGTAATTTAAACACATTGATTATGGAATCTGAGTATTTGTAATTGTTCCGCCTTCTTCTCATATGTTAAACATTTGCATTCTTCAAGGATGATTTTACTTAATTATTTATTTTACGTTGTGCTTTTTCCTTCGAATCTGTAGTTCCCATATGCTTTCAGATCATGTGAGGTTTACTGGACCTTTTGCAGTGACTCACTCCCATAAACATACAGTGGATGATTAGGATGATAGGATCAGGGTGAATAGATGCCTCTATCTGGGGTTTTGGCTGTCTGGACCCAAGGCTGCATCCATCCATCCCTGCCTCTGGAAAAACAAGGCCTAGTCTTCCCCACAGAGAGAACTCATTATGGGATAGTCAGTCAGTCAGTCAGTCAGTCAGTCAGTCAGTCAGTCAGTCAGTCAGTCAGTCAGTCAGTCAGTCAGTCAGTCAGTCAGTCAGTCAGTCAAATCAGTCGTCAGTCAGGTAGTCAGTCAGCAGCAGTCAGTCAGTCAGTCAGTTCAGTCAGTCAGTCAGTCAGTCAGTCAGTCAGTTCAGTCAGTCAGTTCAGTCAGTCAGCAAGTCAGTCAGTCAGTCAGTCAGTCAGTCGTCAGTCAGTCAGTCAGTCCAGTCAGTCAGTCAGGTCAGTCAGAGGTCAGTCAGTCAGTCAGTCAGTCAGTCAGTCAGTCAGTCAGTCAGTCAGTCAGTTCAGTCAGTCAGTCAGTCAGTCAGTCAGTCAGTCAGTCAGTCAGTTCAGTCAGTCAGTCAGTCAGGTCAGTCAGTCAGTCAGTCAGTCAGTCGTCAGTCAGTCAGTCATCAGTCAGTCAGTCCCGTCAGTCAGTCAGTCAGTCAGTCAGTCAGTCAGTCAGTCAAGTCAGTCAGTCAGTCAGTCAAGTCAGTCAAGTCAGTCAAGTCAGTCAGTCAGTCAGTCAGTCAGTCAGTCAGTCAGCAGTCAGTCAGTCAGTCAGTCAGTCAGTCAGTCAGTCAGTCAGTCAGTCAGTCAGTACAGCATCAGATCAGTCAGTCAGTCAGTCAGTCAGTCAGTGCAGTCAGTCAGTCAGTCAGTCAGTCAGTCAGTCAGTCAGTCAGTCAGTCAGTCAGTCAGTCAGTCAGTCAGTCAGTCAGTCAGTCAGTCAGTCAGTCAAGTCAGTCAGTCAGTCAGTCAGTCAGTCAGTCAGTCAGTCAGTCAGTCAGTCAGTCAGTCAAGTCAGTCAGTCAGTCAGTCAGTCAGTCAGTCAGTCAGTCAGTCAGTCAGTCAGTCAGTCAGTCAGTCAGTCAGTACAGTCAGTCAGTCAGTCAGTTCAGTCAGGTCAGTCAGTCAGTCAGTCAGTCAGTCAGTCAGTCAGTTCAGTCAGTCAGTCAGTCAGTCAGTCAGTCAGTCACAGTCAGTCAGTCAGTCAGTCAGTCAGTCCAGTCAGTCAGTCAGTCAGTCAGTCAGTCAGTCAGTCAGTCAGTCAGTCAGTCAGTCAGTCAGTCAGTCAGGTCAGTCAGTCAGTCAGTCAGTCAGTCCAGTCAGTCAGGTCAGTCACAGTCAGTCAGTCAGTCAGTCAGTCAGTCAGTCGTCAGTCAGCTCAGTCAGTCAGTCAGTCAGTCAGCAGTCAGTCAGTCAGTCAGTCAGTCAGTCAGTCAGTTCAGTCAGTCAGTTCAGTCAGTCAGTCAGTCAGTCAGTTCAGTCAGTCAGTCAGTCAGTCAGTCAGTCAGTCAGTCAGTCAGTCAGTCAGTCATCAGTCAGTTTCAGTCAGTCAGTCAGTCAGTCAGTCAGTCAGTCAGTCAGTCAGTCAGAGTCAGTCCAGTCAATCAGTCAGTCAGTTCAGTCAGTCAGTCAGTTCAGTCAGTCCAGTCAGTCAGTCTCAGTCAGTCAGTCAGTCGTCAGTCAAGTCAGTCAGTCAGTCAGTATCAGTCAGTCAGTCATCAGTCAGTCAGTCAGTCAGTCAGTCAGTCAGTCAGTAAGTCAGTCAGTCAGTCAGTCAGTCAGTCAGTCATCAGTCAGTCAGTCAGTCAGTCAGTCAGTCAGTCAGTCAGTCAAGTCCAGTCAGTCAGTTCAGTCAGTCACGTCAGTCAGTAGTCAGTCAGTCAGTCAGTCAGTCAGCAGTCAGTCAGTCAGTCAGTCAGTCAGTCATCAGTCAGTCAGTCAGTGCAGTCAGTCAGTCAGCAGCATCCTCAGTCAGCGTCAGTCAGTCAGTCAGTCAGTCATCAGTCAGTCAGTCAGGTCAGGTCAGTCAGTCAGTCAGTCAGTCAGTCAGTCAGGTCAGTCAGTCATCAGCAGTCAGTCGTCAGTCAGTCATCAGTCGAGTCAGTCAGTTCAGTCAGTCAGTCAGTCAGTCGTCAGTCAGTCAGTCAGTCAGGTCAGTCAGTCAGTCAGTCAGTCAGTCAGTCAGTCAGTCAGTCAGTCCAGTCAGTCAGTCAGTCAGTCAGTCAGGTCAGTCAGTCAGTCAGTCAGTCAGTCAGCTCAGTCAGTCAGGTCAGATCAGTCAGTCCAGTCAGTCAGTCAGTCAGTCAGGTCAGTCAGTCAGTCAGTCAGTCAGTCAGTTCAGTCAGTCAGTCAGTCAGTCAGTCAGGTAGTCAGTCAGTCAGTCAGTCAGTCAGTCAGTCAGTCAGTCAGTCAGTCAGGTCGAGTCAGTCAGTCAGTCAGTCAAGTCAGTCAGTCAGTCAGCAGTCAGTTCAGTCAGTCAGTCAGTCAGTCAGTCAGTCAGTCAAGTCAGTCAGTCAGTCATCAGTCAGTCAGTCAGTTCAGTCAGTCAGTCAGTCAGTCAGTCAGTTCAGTCAGCCTCAGTCAGTCATAGTGTCAGTCAGTCAGGTCAGTTTTTTCCAGATGTCAGTCAGTCAGTCAGCAGTCAGTCATCAGTCAGTCAGTCAGTTCAGTCAGTCCAGTCAGTCAGTCAGTTTCAGTCAGGTCAGTCAGTCAGTCAGTCCAGTCAGGTCAGTCAGTAAGTCAGTCAGTCAGTCAGTCAGTCAGTTCAGTCAGTCAGTCAGTCAGTCAGTCAGTCAGTTCAGTCAGTCAGTCAGTCAGTCAGTCAGTCAGTCAGTCAGTCAGTCAGTCAGTCAGTCAGTCAGTCAGTCAGTCAGTCAGGTCAGTCAGTCAGTCAGTCAGGTCAGGTTCAGTCAGTCAGTCAGTCAGTCAGTCAGTCAGTCAGTTCAGTCAGTCAGTCAGTTGTCAGTCAGTCAGTCAGTCAGTCAGTCAGTCAGTCAGTCAGTCAGTCAGTCAGTCAGTCAGTCAGTCAGTCAGTCAGTCAGTTCAGCAGTCAGTCAGTCAGTCAGTCAGTCAGTCAGTCAGTCAGTCAGTCAGTCAGTCAGTCAGTCAGTCAGTCAGTCAGTCAGTCAGTCAGTCAGTCAGTCAGTTCAGTCAGTCCAGTCAGTCAGTCAGTCAGTCAGTCAGTCAGTTCAGTCAGTCAGTCAGTCAAGTCAGTCAGTCAGTTCAGTCAGTCCAGTCAGTCGTCAGTCAGTCAGTCAGTCAGTCAGTCAGTCAGTCAGTCAGTCAGTCAGTCAGTCAGTCAGTCAGTCAGTCAGTCAGTCAGTCAGTCAGTCAGTCCAGTCAGTCAGTCAGTCAGTCAGTCAGTCAGTCAGTCAGTCAGTCAGTCAGTCAGTCAGTCAGTAGTCAGTCAGTCAGTCAGTCAGTCAGTCAGTCAGTCAGTTCAGTCAGTCAGTCAGTCAGTCAGAGTTCAGTCAGTCAGCAGTCAGTCAGGTCAGTCAGTCAGTCAGTCAGTTCAGTCAGTCAGTCAGTCAGTCAGTCAGGTCAGTCAGTCAGTCAGTCAGTCAGTCAGTCAGTCAGTCAGTCAGTCAGTCAGTCATCTCGCTCGTCTGTCTGTCTGTCTGTCTGTCTGTCTGTCTGTCTGTCTGGTCTGCTGCTGTCTGTCTGTCTGTCTGTCTGTCTGTCTGTCTGTCTGTCTGTCTGCTGTCTGTCTGTCTTTGTTAATATGACCGTGTTGTTTTGAGGGCAATGCTACCACTCGGAATGTAGCCATTTACTGACACAACAAAGTGTCGCCTCAGTCAGTCTGTACTGTCTGTCTGTCTGTCTGTCTGTCTGTCTGTCTGTCTGTCTGTCTGTTTGTTAATATGACCGTGTTGTTTTGAGGGCAATGCTACCACTCGGAATGTAGCCATTTACTGACACAACAAAGTGCCTCTGTCTGGAGGTTTGGCTGTCTGGACCCAAGGCTGCATCCATCCATCCCTGCCTCTGGGAAAATAATGCCTAGTCTTCCCCACAGAGAGAACTCATTATGGGACAGTACGGAAGCTTCCCACACCACAGCCGAGGATCTGCAAGGAAGCCCAACTCCTTGACCTCAGACGGGAGTGAATGGAGAAGACGGGAGCTAGCAACATCAGGCACGGCCGGGAGTGTCAGTTTGAGGCTAGGGAAGATTGTGTTTTTCTCCATACAATTATACATTGACTTACTGTAGCTCCCTTTTAATGTTTCTGGTAGCACTATTTGAATGTTTCTGGTAGCTCTATTTAAATGTATCTTGTAGCTCCATTTTTATGTTTCTGGTAGCTCCAATTTAATGTATTTGGTGCTGCAGTACTACTACTTGTACAGTATATCAAATCAGGACTGCATGTAGAGGTTTAATGAACCATGGAACTCCTATATTAGTACAGGTACCACCATGTTACAAAGCAGATAGTTAAGGATGTTGCTTCATTTGCCGCTCCATCCATGTATCAATGCTGGTACAGTACACAGACATGTTTGGTGTAGTTACAGACTCTACACTGTGCAACTAAGCCTCTTGTTCCAGTGTACAGTAGCTTTGACTTACCTTTACATTTAAGTCATTTAGCAGACGCTCTTATCCAGAGCGACTTACAAATTGGTGCATTCACCTTATGACTTGTCCTCCTATTGCTGTGGTAACAATTATGATTTCATAGACGGTACATAGTCTGGCAATACATAGACATGTTTGGTGTAGTTACTGACTCACTATAAAACTTGTCCTCATATCTTTGGTAACAAACACAATTTCTTTGGTAACAAACATGCTGTTACTGGTCAGTGGTCGGTGAGGCATGGCTATACAGTTACTGGGAAGAAAGACCTATCGTCTGACAAGTTGGGGTCGAGTCACGTCTGCTAAAGACACCCAGGCTAACCCAAAACCTTGAGACAGGCCAGGGGAGAGCCTCTTTGGAATGATGAGTAAACCCTCGGAATGCGTTCCCTGTTTTTACACCCGTAACCGTCCCACTCCCGTACAGAGCACGTCTGGTGCCACGTTTCACTGAGGCAACACTCCTAAGTTAGCATGATCCTAGATCTGTTTGTGCTGCCTTGCCAACTTCTATGGTCATTGGCATGACATTGACCATAGSAGTGGGCAAGACAGCATAAACAGATCTAGGATCAGGCTCCTCAAAGGTCATCTTTTTATGCTGTTTTGACTTTTTTTCATCTAAACTCTGGTGACAACACCCCACTGTGTCTCCCAGTCTCCTTTTGTCTCCCAGTAAGCATACAGTACAATTAAGTCACCATTGTGTAGAGGGCGACAACTATATAATCTTGCCCTTCCGCCAGATTGTACTAGCCAATTTCTAAATGGCTTGTTATTGTCTGACATTCACTCATTGAGGACAACACCAGTTCCAGTTCCTCTGTTTTGCACAGATCGTTGCTTTGTCACTGTCACTCAACCTTGCGTTTAATGTTTTTTGTTGCCGTTTTTTCAGACCTTTCAACCTTGCAACCGTGATGTAGTACAGTAGTAATGTTGTTCTAACACAGATTCTTAAAATCAAGCCCCCGCCCTACCTTAACCCAAATATCCCTCTCTCTCTCCTCTCTCTCTCAATTCAATTTAAGGGCTTTATTGGCATGGGAAACATATGTTAACATTGCCAAAGCAAGTGAAATAGATAATAAACAAAAGTTAAATAAACAATAGAAATGAACAGTAAACATTACACTCACAAAAGTTCAAAAAGAATCAAGACATTACAAATGTCATAATATGTGCAAATAGTACAAAAGGGAAAATAAATAAACATAAATATGGGTTGCCCTTTTCTTGTGGCAACAGTTCACAAATCTTGCTGCTGTGATGGCACACTGTGGTATTTCACCCAATAGATATGGGAGTTTACCAAAATTGGGTTTGTTTTCAAATTCTCTGTGTATCTGTGTAATCTGAGGAAAATATGTGTCTCTAATATGGTCATACATTTGGCAGGAGGTTAGGAAGTGCAGTTTCCACCTCATTTTGTGGGCAGTGTGCACATAGCCTGTCTTCTCTTGAGAGCCAGGTCTGCCTACGGTGGCCTTTCTCAATAGCAAGGCTATGCTCGCTGAGTTTGTACATAGTCAAAGCTTTCCTTAAATTTGTGTCACTCACAGTGGTCAGGTATTATGCCACTGTGTACTCTCTGTTTAGGGCCAAATAGCATTCTAGTTTGCTCAGGTTTTTGTTAATTCTTTCCAAAGTGTCAAGTAATTCTCTTTTTGTTTTCTCATGATTTGGTTGGGTCTAATTGTGTTGCTGTCCTGGGGCTCTGTGGGGTCTGTCTGTGTTTGTGAACATAGTCCCAGTACCAGCTTGCTTAGGGGACTCTTCTCTAGGTTCATCTCTCTGTAGGTGATGGCTTTGTTATGGAAGGTTTGGGAATCGCTTCCTTTAGAGGGTTGTAGAATTGAATGGTAGTCTAACTTCTAGGTTAGACTACTGCAATGCTCTACTTTCCGGCTACCCGGATAAAGCACTAAATAAACTTCAGTTAGTGCTAAATACGGCTGCTAGAATCCTGACTAGAACCAAGAAATTTGATCATATTACTCCAGTGCTAGCTTCCCTACACTGGCTTCCTGTTAAGGCAAGGGCTGATTTCAAGGTTTTACTGTTAACCTATAAAGCGTTACATGGGCTTGCTCCTACCTATCTTTTCCGAGTTGGTCCTGCCGTACATACCTACACGTACGCTACGGTCACAAGACGCAGGCCTCCTAATTGTCCCTAGAATTTCTAAGCAAACAGCTGGAGCAGGGCTTTCTCCTATAGATCTCCATTTTTATGGAACGGTCTGCCTACCATGTGAGAGACACAGACTCGGTCTCAACCTTTAAGTCTTTACTGAAGCTTATCTCTTCAGTAGGTCATATGATTGAGTGTAGTCTGGCCCAGGAGTGTGAAGGTGAACGGAAAGGCTCTGGAGCAACGAACCACCCTTGCTGTCTCTGCCTTGCCGGTTCCCCTCTCTCCACTGGGATTCTCTGCCTCTAACCCTATTACAGGGGCTGAGTCACTGGCTTACTGGTGCTCTTTCATGCCGTCCCTAGGAGGGGTGCGTCACTTGAGTGGGTTGAGTTACTAAAGTGATCTTCCTGTCTGGGTTGGCGCCCCCCCTTGGTTTGTGCTGTGGTGGAGATCTTTGTGGGCTATACTCGCCTTGTCTCAGGATTGTAAGTTGGTGGTTGAAGATATCCCTCTAGTGGTGCGGGGGTGTGCTTTGGCAAAGTGGGTGGGGTATATCCTTCCTGTTTGGTCCTGTCCGGGGGTATCATCGGATGGGGCCCAGTGTCTCCTGACTCCTCCTGTCTCAGCCTCCAGTATTTATGCTGCAGTAGTTTATGTGTCGGGGGGCTAGGCTCAGTTGGTATATCTGGAGTACTTCTCCTGTCTTATCCAGTGTCCTGTGTGAATTTAAGTATGCTCTCTCTAATTCTCTCCTTCTTTCTTTTCTTCTCTCTCTCGGAGAACCTGAGCCCTAGGACCATACGTCAGGACTACCGCATGATGACTCCTTGCTGTCCCCAGTCCACCTGGCCTTGCTGCTGTTCCAGTTTCAACTGTTCTGCCTGCGGTTATGGAACCCCTACCTGTCCCAGACCTGCTGCTTTCAACTCTTAATGATCGGCTATGAAAAGCCAACTGACATTTATTCCTGATTATTATTTGACCATGCTTGTCATTTATGAACATTTTGAAAATCTTGGCTCTCTCTAATTCTCTCCTTCTCTCTTTCTTTCTCTCTCTCGGAGGACCTGAGCCCTAGGACCATACGTCAGGACTACCGGGCATGATGACTCCTTGCTGTCCCCAGTCCACCTGGCCTTGCTGCTATTCCAGTTTCAACTGTTCTGCCTGCGGTTATGAAACCCCTCCTGTCCCAGACCTGCTGTTTTCAACTCTTAATGATCGGCTATGAAAAGCCAACTGACATTTATTCCTGATTATTATTTGACCATGCTTGTCACTTATGAACATTTTGAACATCTTGCCATGTTCTGTTATAATCTCCACCCGGCACAGCCAGAAGAGGACTGGCCACCCTCATAGCCTGGTTCCTCTTTAGGTTTCTTCCTAGGTTTTGGCCTTTCTAGGGAGTTTTTGCTAGCCACCGTGCTTCTACACCTGCATTGCTTGCTGTTTGGGGTTTTAGGCTGGGTTTTGTACAGCACTTCGAGATATTAGCTGATGTACGAAGGGCTATATAAAATAAACTTGATTTGATTTGATTTGAATGGCTCTTTTCTGGATTTTGATCATTAGCGGATATCGGCCTAATTCTGCTCTGCATGCTTATTTTGTTTATTTAACAGAGGATTGTATAGTTCAGAGATATTTGTTATATCATTAACTTTTATTGTGAATTATTGTGGTTCAGTATTTGTACGTGATCAGATGGTTTTGCAATTGGCATCTTTACATGATTCAAGTATATTTTTAGCTATATCCATATTGGGTAGGTTCTGAATGTTTACGTCTTCTTTTGAGAATCAATGCTTGTGGTCTCTTCTTGTGTCTCTTCTGTCTGTTCAGCAGCTTGTGTACAGTTTACCTTGTGGCGCTGATGTTTAGGCCGAGGTATGTATAGTTTTGTGTGTGCTCTAGGGCAAAGGTGGCTAGATGAAATTTGTATTTATGGTCTCTGGCAACTGGACCTTATTTGGAGATTTACTGTCAGAGCCCAGGTCTGACAGAATCTGTGCAGAAGATCTACAGTTGAAGTCGGAAGTTTACATACACCTTAGCAAAATACATTTAAACTCAGTTTTCAATTCCTGACTATTTAATCCTAGTTAATCCCTTCTTTAGGTCAGTTAGGATCACCACTTTATTTGAAGAATGTGATATATCAGAATAATGGTAGAGAGAATTATTTATTTCAGCTTTAATTTCTTTCATCACATTCCCAGTGGGTCAGAAGTTTACATATACTCAATTAGTATTTGGTAGCATTGCCTTTAAATTGTTTAACTTGGGTCAAATGTTTCGGGTAGCCTTCCACAAGCTTCCCACAATAAGTTGGGTGAATTTTGGCCCATTCCTTCCTGACAGAGCTGGTGTACTGAGTCAGGTTTGTAGCCTCTTTGCTCGCACACGCTTTTTCAGTTCTGCCCACAATTTTCTTAGGTTTGAGGTCAGGGCTTTGTGATGGCCACTCCAATACCTTGATGTTGTTCCTTAAGCCATTTTGCCACAACTTGGATGAGTTGCTTGGGTGCATTTCTCATTTGGAAGACTCATTTGCAACCAAGCTTTACTTCCTGACTAATGTCTTGAGATGTTTGCTTCAATATTCCACATCATTTTCCAGCCTCATGTATCTCATCTATTTTGTGAAGTGCACCAGTCCCTCTGCCAGCAAATCACCCCCACAACATGATGCTGGCCACTGTGCGTTGTCGTTGGTGTGTTTTTCGTGGTTCCGTACCTGTCTCTTCTCTCGTTGTGCTTGCTTTGTTCTTTCCCTGTTTTCTTTCGCTGTTGTGTGTTTTCGTTCCTTGTTTTCTTTCTTTCCGTGTTTGCGCTCCGTCGCTTTGCTTTGTCGTCGTCTCTCTCTTGGTCGGTGCGCGCATCGTTTGCACTGTTTTGCGCTGTTGTCTCTTCTTCGGCTCTTGCGGGCGTCCGCTCGCCGTGGCACTTGCGACGTTATGTTGACTCTGCTGTTGTTAAATCTATTCAGATCATCCTTGTGATAATTGGGTTTGGTTTATCGAAACCCGTCTAATTGCCTGTTGCAGTTTAGTCAACAATGATTTACAGTTCGTTGAAGTTCTGCGTTCTGACCCACGGGTTTGCGTTGTTCTTCTGCTGCTTTTGCCGTGCTTTGTGTGGGTGATTCCTTGCCTTTTTGCTGCTTTCTCTTCGGGCCTGTTTTCGTTCTCCGGTCGGTTTTTCTTCGCGCGCCGTGTCTGTCTGTGTGTTGTTTGTTTTTTTTTTTGTGTCACATTTGTGTTCACGGTTGGGATGGTGTTCTTCGGCTTGTAAGCCTCCCCCTTTATCCTCCAAACATAACGATGGTCATTATGGCCAAACAGTTCTATTTTTGTTTCATCAGACCAGAGGACATTTCTCCAAAAAGTATGATCTTTGTCCCCATTGTGCAGTTGCAAACCGTAGCCTGGCTTTTTTATGGAAGTTTTGGAGCAGTGGCTTCTTCCTTGCTGAGCGGCCTTTCAAGTTACGTCGATATAGGACTCGTTTTACTGTGGATATAGATACTTTTGTACCTGTTTTCTCCAGCATCTTCACAAGGTCCTTTGCTGTTGTTCTGGGATTGATTTGCACTTTTCGCACCAAAGTACGTTCATCTCTAGGAGACTTCAGATGGAATCAAAAATGATCACTAACAAACCCTGATTTATCATTTGTTTTTGGAAGAGGTAGTAAGAAGACAGCTTTGAGGTTTCTTCAAGTCATCTTTTTGCGATCAAACAAAGTTTCTCTCATGTGTGCTCAGCTTTTCTCTTTAATATTCCTCATCTCAGTTGAACCAATACAGGTTATAATGCTATAATTGCAAAGTTATTATTTTATTGGTATTAACACTAGTAGCCTAGTGGTTAGAGCATTGGGCCAGTAACCCGAAAGGTTGCTGGATTGAATCCCTGAGCTGAAAAGATAAAAATATCTTGTTCTGCCCCTGAACAAGGCAGTTAACCCACTGTTCCCTGGTAGGTTGTCATTGTAAATAAGAATTTGTTCTTAACTGGCTTGCCTAGTTAAATAAAAACATTAAAACATAATCAAAAGTTGATAACACTGATGTTATCTTGTTTACTGGTATCTAAACAAGTAGTTGATGACATCATGGCATTGCAATGTCTATAGACATTTACTACAAACTTGTGTGAGCATTTGCTGACTCAAATGCTTGGGTGAAATGGCCCATCCCATTTGTTCTCATAGCTCTGTCTGTTTCTGGGTCAGGAATGGCAGGTGGCCTCAGTGCTGCCGGGGGACACAAGTGTGTCAGATCAGATGGTGATGGGGTCATCTCATCACATTCCATGGCCCTTCCCCTAGGCCCAGCATCAGGAGCAGCCATGGCATAATTTATGGCCTCCATTTTTATGGTTTGTTTCAGGGCACATTACAGACACATTTAGTAACACCATCTCAGTTACTAATCTTTAGGTGTGCTTGTCTAGACATTGCACAGACTTCACACAGGGCAAAGTGAGGAGTTACTACTGAGAAAAAGGCAGCTGTTTGAGTGGCTGGACAGATTGAGGTTTTCAGATTACATCATCGTCAGTCATCGAGTATCACAGGAGAAATTGACACTGGTACGGTGTCCATATTAGGACAACCACATGGATACTGTGGGCATCAACAGACTTCACTATTGACCAACTGGTCCATGAGCAATGAGAAGACAGTAGTTTATGATTGTCCTCCATTTTGGATTTTAGCAACTTGTTCAATGAACTTAAGTTGGCTGTACTTTTTAATGGCCATGATCCCATTCCTTCCCCCACATGGCGTCTTGTTCACAGTGTCAATGTGTAGGCCTTAAAGGTTCATTTGTTGTCACAGCTAATAATACAGTGGCAGCACAAGCCAAACACTTATCCACTGTGCTTTGATCATTAGTACTGCCTCAAACAGCCAATGACCTCACAGTCTTCTGTCTGTTAAATAAGCAACGTTTTTGGCTTAGCAGTTTTGTAGCTAACAAGACTAATGGCTACAGGCTAATGGCATTACAGCAATCAGGCTTCTGTCTGCTTGGGGAAAGAAATATTGGTGGAAGTTATCTTTAAGAGCTAAAAAAGAAATTACTGTCTGTATGTGTGAATTCTCGGAACAGACAAAATAAAGAAAATGTCTCGACAAGACTGGTTTATCCGTCCTTGATCATGTCTGACTTGCGACTGTCTACCAGTAGACTAATTCTCCAATTCCAGTGTTATGTGCGAATGGTGTGATTTTCATCTCTGAAAATGTCCCCCTTCAAATGAGCCAAAATCATATGCAAAGATTGGCTGCTGTGTAGATGGTGATCTGTGTGTAATGTAATTCCTGTGTGACTTTAATTATGTCCCCTCCCTCCTCTTGAGTATAACACGCTTTGGTTCCTACTTTCTATTTTTTATCAGTCTTCCATGAAACCACCTGTTTCAACAATGCAGCAGCTTTAAAAGAAAAAGCTGTTTCATTCAATTTGCTGTTGGAAAACTGCTCTCACAATCTCAAATGTGTCCAATGGATGATTCATCATGAGAGTGAGATAACGTGTCTAAGAGTCAGAACTATTGTTCTTCGACAGGTTTCTTAGTAGGGTAATGTTTTCGGCTTATCAAATCAACCTAACTGAATAACGACAATTGTGTTACCCAAGTGTTAAACTTACAACAAATCCAAATTGAGGGGGGGGGAGGGGATCTCCTCAAATACTCATTCAATTTCAGTGGTTGAAACACTACAAGTATACTATGAAGTTTCACTATGTATTTGTATTTACATATGCATATTTATAAACTATTAATAAACAATGATTATTACACTATTCAACCAGTCATTTGGTTTTTCTGCCTCTGTTAACTGGTCTAGTAACCGGCAGTCTTGATCCTGTAGGTCTAGGATAATGAGAATGGGAACGGCCATGTGGGAACAACATGGAGCCTGTTATCACCCTATACAGCTGGCTTTATGGACCCCACTTCCTGTAAGGCCTGAGGATCACTGGAACTAGTGTAAAATCAGGCCTCCCTCCTACTTTTATGGACTTTATAATAACCTGTTGTGCCCTTTATTGTCGGGAAAGGATTTTGTGCCACGTGCTGGAAGTGCGATGAGCATAATTATTAGTGGGATGAAACTCATATGTGCACCAGAGGTGCCTTAGCTGGAGATGTGGAGCAATAGACTGCCTTTGTGTAAACCCCCTAAAGTCGATTGACGCACCGGTGCATTGTATGTTTTTGCATTGTATGTGTCTCAATCCTTCAATGAAGGTATTTTGTGTCTACCCAAAAAAGGGGTTAATGTGTAAAAACCAAATAAATAAAGAAACTTTTCCTGAGCTTTACTATATCTCCTAGATATACAGTAGGACAAGCACTTCAAAACCTTGTATGTTAAGATTTATTTTTTGACTGTCTTTTTTGCCATTTATGAATATGTTATTCAATGCGTTTCTCTGGGCTATATTAGTAAAGGCCTAATTCAATATTTATCAAATACATTTWAAAAAAAATGGACACCTAAAGGGGCCCTAAAATAAAAACTCATTGTCACATCTGCTCCTGCCACACCCTCTAGTGGTCATCTGGTGTCTCCTTGACCTGCCGCCACTCCCCCAGTGCTCTCTCCCTCTCCCTCTGTGTTTGTGTGGGCGGAGACAGAGCAGATCCCCACCAGCTGCAACCTGTTCCATAATCTACACCTCTACAAATACTCAGTCCTACCACTTCCACACTGCCAGATCGTAATCTCTGTCCAGTCAGTCCATGTTTCTAGCCATTTGTTCCTGTTGTGCCTGTTTTCCCTTGCCTGACACTGTTTTCCTCTCCACTACAGTTCTGCCCGCTCTGACTCTGGTCCCTGTCTCCAGTCCGACTTCTTGACAGTCCTTCTACTCTGTCCTGGATTCCCCACTCTACGTTCCCTTGGATTCCCCTCTGGACCTGCTTACCCTGTCCCAACACCTCTTGCTCCAGCCTCAGCTTCCGCAGCTGGTTTCCGGCAACCCGCCTGAGCTTCCCCTGGCCTGCACTCAAACCCCCCCCCCAGGTGTTTCAATAAATACCTTGGTTACCTCATCCCAGTCTCCCCATCTGAGTCTGCTCTTGGGTTCACCTGTTCCGCTCCGCTTGACACTCATAGCTAAATGATTAATGGTATGACCATATTAAATACATTCCATATGTTAGCTTAGTTCCCCCACCAAAGCTTAGAGTTTTAAGAAGAAAAAACTCTAGTTTGTTAAAATAAAATATTTTGGGGGAAATATTCTGGACATTGAGTCAGAGGCATCATATTATTTTCTTAACTGTCATTCCTTTCCCCACATCAGTGGAAATCAACCTGTGTATGTTAAGTCAGATACTGTAGCTAACGTCTTTTGTCAGAAACTAAGGACTTCTGAGTAGCGTGGATGCGTGTGAGAACTGACTTGTGAAGCCATTTTCTAATGGACATTATTAAGAAACTAAACCAAAGGTGTCCGATGGAGCCAAGTGAAAGCCCATACTGTAGTTCATCATGCCTATGCAACATGAACTCATCAACTCACTGCATTATTAGATGTTTGTCCAGCTTTCTGTCCTGAGTTGTTTCCCAGGCATTTTTGCTGGGCAAGGATGATTCGGCTTGGAACTGAGAAAGGGATGGCAAACAAATTCAATGGAAGGGAGAGAGAGAGAGAGCGGGAGATTATGCATTTTTGTGCTCTTCCCAATTCCTGTTTGTGGTAGAAACCTTGAGAGAGTCTGTGATGTTCTCTCATTTGCCAGTTGTGGCTAGATACCAGACATTCATTGTGATTCAATTCCACAATTCTATTTCCAAGAAAACCTTCCTAATTGAACATAATCTAATGTTGGTAATAGGTGCGGTAAAGAAAGATGGCGATTGTTTGCCAGAGGATTGCATTTTCAAGTCGCAGGTGGGAAGCTTAGCCTTTACAGTATACAGATGCTAAACCTGAATTGTTTCATTGTGTCCTACTGTGAACCATCTAAAAACATCTGTAGACAATATTAGGAAGGCCAAGGTTGTTTGTAAGCGTCTGGGTGGTTGCTAAATGGCAATAGTCTATTTTACTGTCTGTTTTGGATTTATTTGGATTTTATTTGCCCGGAAATTTAAATTGTCCACAACTATCTCAAGTTAGGATCCGGACACTTTTACAGTTTTTCAGCCCTACTTCAACTTGAGGCCCAGTGTGGGATACATTTGATGGTTTCTCTTATAGCACCTGTGACATGGACTTTGGAGATGGTATATTTTAGCTTGAGAGACACTGCGTGAGACTCAACAGACAGTGTGTAGTCTTGGGCCACTAAGGGCTCTATTCAATCTGTTCCGCTGAAGCATTACAGATATCGCGATAGAAATGTGAAGGGAATTTCCAAATGAGCCGACATATCAAATCAAAGTGTATTGGTCACATACACATATTTAGCAGATGTTATTCTAGCTCCAACAGTGCAGTAGTGTCTAACAATTCACAACAACACACACAAATCTAAAGTAAAAGAATGGAATTAAGAAATATATAAATATTAGGACAAGCAATATCGGAGGGGCATTGACTAAAATACAGTAGAATACAGTATATACATATGAAATGAATAAAACAGTATGTAAACATTATTAGTGTTAAACTAGTGTTCCATTATTAAAGTGACCAGTGATTCCATGTCTATGTACATAGGGCAGCAGCCTCTAAGGTGCAGGGTTGGGTAACCGGGTGGTAGCCAGCTAGTGATGGCTGTTTAACAGTCTTAAGACGGAAGCTGTTTATAAGTCTCTCGGGCCCAGCTTTGATGCACCTGTACTGACCTCGCCTTCTGGATGATAGCGGGGTGAACAGGCAGTGGCTCGGGTGATTGCTGTCCTTGATGACAGGATGCTCTGCATCTGTAAACGTTTGTGAGGGTCTAAGGCAGGGGTGTCAAACTCATTCCACGGAGGGCCTAGTGTCTGCAGGTTTTTGGTTTTTCCTTTCAATAAAGCCCTAGACAACCAGGTGTGGGGAGTTCCTAACTAATTAGTGATGTTAATTCATCAATCAAGTACAAGGGAGGAGCGAAAACCCGCAGACACTCGGCCCCCCGTGGAATGAGTTTGACACCTGTGGTCTAAGGGGACAAGCTGAATTTCTTCAGCCTCCTGAGGTTGAAGAGGCGCTGTTGCGCCTTCTTCACAACACTGTCTGTGTGGGTGGACCATTTCAGATTGTCAGTGATGTGTACGCCGAGGAACTTCTCCACTGTGGTCCCGTCGATGTGGATAAGGGCGTGCTCCCTCTGCTGTCTCCTGAAGTCCACTATCAGCTCCTTCATTTTGTTGACGTTATTTTCCTGACACCACTCCGCCAGGGCCCTCACCTCCTCCTTGTAGGCTGTCTCGTCATTGTTGGTAATCAAGCCTACTACTGTTGTGTCATCTGCAAACTTGATGATTGAGTTGGAGGCATGCATGGCCATGCAGTCATGGGTGAACAGATAGTACAGGAGGGGGCTGAGCACGCATCCTTGTGGGGCCCATGTGTTGAGGATCAGCGTAGTGGAAGTGTTGTTTCCTACCTTCACCACCTGGGGGCAGGTGGTGGGCAGGTCAGGAAGTCCAGGACCCAGTTGCACAGGTCGGGGTTCAGACCCAGGGTCTCGAGCTTAATAATGAACTTGGAGGGTTCTATGGTGTTGAAGGCTGAGCTATAGTCAATGAACAGCGTTTTTACATAGGTATTCCTCTTGTGCAGATAGGATAGGGCAGTGTGCAGTGCAATTGCATTGTCTGTGGATTTATTGTGGCGGTGTGCAAATTGAAGTGGGTCTAGTGTATAAGACCTCCCTCTCAGCGCTATTTGTCTAGTTGAGGACCACTTTTCAGTCACTGCTGTTGGCTGACCAATCACTATAGAACAAGGTATACAATATACAAATACCACACTACTCTGAATCTTTCTTTATTCCCTGCTAGATTGTGTATTTTTTAAATTCCATCCCAACCACTTTCAGTCAATACAAATATAGTCTAACTTCTTAGAGCCCCAGAGTCTTGTGTAGCCTATACCATGTTTAAGGTCAGCTTCTATATAAACAACTTCATCTCATGTCTGTTTGTGAGATGGCTCAGTCATATGGGCTTGCTCTGACCCCTCTGATCAGCCCTCACCTCACTACCCGAGTCATCTTCCCATAAATCTGAGGGGCCATGTGTGTGCAACTGGCCCCGAGTGAAAGTTACCATGGAGCAGCTCCAGATGTGCTCGTCCTCCCTCTTTCTCTCGCTCCCTCCAGTCCTCCTCTCCTCCCATGAGCAAAGTTTTCCATTTCCTTTTTTGGTGAAAAAATCTGAAAGGCGGGAGGAGGGAGAAAGACATTGAACCAATGCCCACAGGAGAGAGTATCTGGCGGTCTGTTTGTTATTGGCCTGTGTGCTTTATCAAGGCGATGAAATGGCCTACTCAGCATAAACACACATAGATACACACACACTGTCATAGCAAAGATGTGTAGTTCCTACACCCTTGTGTTATACACTGAATCAGGCTTAGAGGCTTCCAGTGGTTGGGTTACACTGAACCTCAGCCAACAAAGAAGTAGGAATCCGGACATATACTATACTGCCAGCAAAATATAATTTGAATTACATACATTGACTGTCTAAAGCTAGTTGCACAAACAAGTGCCGAACTGGATGACTTAGTGTATACAGTATAAGATCACTAGCACAACATCAACCCACACATTAGGGTAACTCTCAATCCCAATTTCAGCCTTTGCCCAACCCCTTCAAATAAAGACAAAAAATACATTCAGGTGAGAAGTTGTGAGTGGCGGGAATTGCACATAAATATTCATTTTTGGAGGTGGGTAAATGTAGTTGTACCTAATTCCAACACTTTTTCGCTAAAGCATACTTACCAGAAGTCCACTGGCACGTTCTGATAAATAAAACAATGTGTATCGGAAGTAGATATGGCTTTGGACAGTTAGCTTACATGTTAAGGTGCCGAGTTCCTGACATCTATTGCCACTTGCAGAGTAAGTTCATATCCCCRATTGGGCAAACAGAAAAATCTTTGAAATGTGGACTCACATTTATTGTAGTATTGTGCTGGAAAGAAAGTGCAATCATCACCTTGAAGATGGGCTCAATTCAATCCAACCTGCATTGCAGTATTTACACAGTATCTCTTTTTCCAATTGTCAAATTAACTCACAAATTGGTCTTGGGTACTTTATAAAAACCTACAACTACTACCCATCTCACAGGTATCCTTTCACTTTTGAGAATTAGAATTGTGTTGGCACGGGTTGAATATTGTAAATACAGGCCCATCTGGAATTAGAACTCACAATCATTGAACTATGAGCCAACTGTTAATTCGGACTGCGCCGCCAATCAGTTATAGCGGTTTGGGGAAAAATATAACTAGTTGACATGACCACCATTGTCATCTATTTCTTATGATGGATGTAGCTACAAATATAAACAATCCTCTTAGCCTACATGTTTTGTTATTTATTGGTAAAAGCACATACGTGTATGAAACAGTAAGCAAAAACGTTCAATTTGGTCATTTGCGGAAATGTGTCTTACATCCTTTTGAATTTTGTGTAACGTCAGTAGTCTAGTCAGGGAGGCATCATGCAATATATTTGGCACACTCCACTTACCAAGACCATTGCTGTCACCTGCTTTTATATTAAGCTTTGTGGTGGTACAACCAGCTCATATAGAAGGGAGTGTATTTCATACCGAATACCTGTCTTGTTATGGTAGAGTTGAACCGCTAAGAGCAAAAAGAGCTAGATTTACTACTAGACCAGAACATAACTTTTGCAACGAACTGTCAAAATTAAGACCAGAATTAAGGTGTTTCACTATAACTAAGTGTTAAACATCTGGTTTTCGATTAAACATGTTTTTAATGAAGGATACTCTAAGTTTCAATTAAGATTCTTTTAATAACATTTCATAAACAGGTCATACAAATTAACAGTATACATTTAACTGATTTTAATCAACTCTACCATCACACAGATGGTGTGTTTCTCCATCTTTTTTAGAATCATAAAAAGCACATTTGCCAACTCTGACTTGCCAGCATCAAAGCTCAAAATAATGAAATAAAGATCTTTTTTTTTTCTATAAGTGACAATCTAAATAATATTAAAACAATCAACAGCAACAATCAATATACATTTTTAGGCAAACAAGTAATGTCCAGATTTGGGTTCAAATACTATTTGAAAACTCCCAAATACTTTTAGCATTTGCCTTAGACTGCCTGAAGTGCAAATGGGTGGGGTTTGCAGTTTTGCCACTATTCTATTGGTTCCATTGGGCCAGGCAAGCTCAATGAAGCACGGCTAAAGTATTTGAAATTATTTCAAATAGTATTTGAACCCATGTCTGGTAATGACAAAGACATGCATACCACTTAGTTGATGAAATGCAGCTCAGCTTCTTTGGGACTAGCCCATTCATTATCAAACAACAGCGATAGTAACAGAAAGATTAAATACAAAAAGCGAAAAAAGGAAATATGCTTGATGAACAATATCATAGATAAGTGTCAACATGGAAAAAAGTAAACAATCGTTGTTAAAAAGGCCGAGTGGTTTAGGTGTTGCGCCATATATAAATGCTTGAGTTGCGTTTGTATGTTCACAGATTATGGGAGCGAGGGGAATATTTTAGCCATAGTGCAAATACATGACAGCATTTCGCTTATGTCTTAACATCTTTCTTTTCACGTTCTCTCAATATCTATCTTTTTTCCCCCCATCTCTTGGACCTATTCTTTAGTATACTATAAATACATTAACTTTCTGGAGCAGTGTTTGACAACTGCATAAACAAACCACTGCAACATATTATTTTCTTCAAATAATCATGATATGGCTAGAGGGTAAGTAACAAGTAAAGCAAGACAGCAAATACTGCTTTGAAACCTAATTGACATAGGAGAACAGTCATGTGCACAAAACTGCAATTATCAGCATTGAATCACTCAAACATACTTTACTCGCATAACATATTTACAATGTCGTAAATATCAGTGTTCTGTAGCTGCTTTACAAAGTGTCGCTTTCATAGATTAGCGGTGATGCGTTCATACAAAAATCTAGCAAGTTTGCATAGCTGGAAGCATTTTTCATTTTCTTTGGTTTGATAATACATACTATATAAAGTAAGGCATTTTTTTTTTTTAAAGGCACATAACCCTTTTTTCACATAGTCACGACTTACTGTGGAGAAGGAAAGCCTTGGAGTGGATCCCCCCTCTCCAGTCTAGATAGCAGCTACATCAAAATAGTAGGATTTCGAACAATGTTCGATGGACAATTTGCATGTTGGTCAATGTTATCCTCACATATTAAAATGCTATAGCCTCTAATACAGAACATTGAAGTAGCGATAGTGGAATTCAATTCTTCAGTGAATTCAGATCCATGCCCCCCCCCCCAATACCAGTTAATTCTTTGATGGCAGATATTACATTGCTTTGGTACATCATTCTTTTGGTTGGTAGACCATTGGCAACCCATCAAATGACACCACTAATCATTTTAAATTGTCCAGCTAATGTTCAGAACGGTTCAGTTCTGTCCAAACTTTTCCCTCTGTTAAACCAAACATAATCTGACCTAAATGTCACCCCATACATACAGGTGAAGGAAATGTAGGTCTATTTGGTCATGAAAACATGCCTCTGCCAAGTTATATCAACCTTAGTCTGGCTGATTTTTGTCTGCGTCTGTGCTTCAGTAGCCTGATGCTTAGCTCTGGTATTTGACAGCAAGCGGCAGAAAGCACTGGGGGAGGATGAGGGATTGAGCTGTGGTCTAGTGAGCAAGGTGTGTGTGTGTGTGTGTGTGTGTGTGTGTGTGTGTGTGTGTGTATGACCTGAGAGGCAGTCTGTGGGTCTGTGTTAACAACCTTGGCAGTGATAAGGGGGGCCCTGGGGTTGACCTAGGCGGGCGGGCATGTGTGAGGAGAGGGGCGATACGGTGTGTGTGTGGTCTATAGATTGCTGTTGGTGTTGCAGTCGCGACACAGGATCTGGTCTCCATTGGGGAAGAAGCCCGCCCCCACCAGAGAGACGGAGCACTCTGTGCAGGTGAAGCAGGGCTGGTGCCACTGGCGCTCCTCAAACGAGATGTACTTCCCTCCGCCAAAACCTAGACAAGACAGGAAGGTGTTATTTTCAACATTTAAATAGTTATTTAACAAACAGCAAGTAGCCACTGAGGTCTCCTCCCATACATAAACATGTGTAATTAATGGCCGCGTTCCAGATGATCTGCAATGCAGTAGCCACGAGTAAAAATAACCAATGTTTGAATGCCATTTCATCAATCCTTTTTGAGATTTGGTGCGTGACTGCTATGTAGAGGCAGCCTGGAACATGGCCAACAGTTACTCAGTAAATCTGCATCCTCAGAAAAAAAATACATGTCTGTAGCAGCCTTTCTCAACTGTCCCCTGCTCCTGGGTCATAATAGCTGTCTATGACCTTTGACCCTACCTGTGATAGGCTTGCTGCAGGCCTCACACTTCTTGGAGTATAGGCTGCCGAAGCACTTGAGGCAGTAGGGGTTGTCTTCGCGCGAGGTGAAGTGCTGCCCTGCCAGCTGCACCTTGCAGCCCGCACACACAAAGCACTCCTTGTGCCACGGCTCATCCCGATACGTCACGCCCCCTTTAGCCAGGGCCTGGAGGGAAGAGAGGGTCAAAGGTCATCATAGTTAGTCAAAGACCACAAGTCAAAATGATAGAATGGAATACACTCAAATGTTAAAAATACCGAATGGATACCCTCTGTTAAGGCTTTTTCCACACAACTCCTTAACCCCTTTGGTTCCCAGAATCAGGAAATAAGGAATATGCAAGGACATAATTCTGCAGAATAAAAAAAAAAGGGAATTTGGGGAAAATTTCCACACGGACCTTTTTGCAGCGGGTGCAGCGCGGGGCGAACTTATCCTCATAGCAGGACACGCAGTAGTGTTCATCCTTGTCTGGGATGAAGGACTTGGAGCCGATGGGCTGCTCACAGCTGTGGCAGATGAAACAGCCCTCGTGCCATGTGGAGCCACCATACTCCAACTTCCTCGTGCCTGGGAGTGTAGAGATAGAGAGATAGGAGAGAAAAATGAAGTGAGAAAGAAGGAGATATTTATCAACAGGACAATATTGAAGTAAAAAGCATWAAAAAAAATCAAAGAGAAGGTCCAAGTCAGAAGATGCATGGCAGTTGACAGCGATAATAGCAACAGAATGTCCCACTGTTGAAGAAATATTCTGTTGAAGGGAAAATTGAGTGAGAACAAAAAGAAAAAGCCCTGTCAAGAGTGCACAACACTTCCCCGCCTGGCTGAATATCCCTGGCTACCGACATTACTGTAGCTTAATCCAGACCTGGGTTCAAATACTTTTTGAAACAATGTCAAATACTTAAAGCTGTGCTTGATTGAATTTGCCTGTTGCAAACCCCGCCCACCTGGTACTCCAGGCAGGCTAAAGCAAATGCTTAAAGTATTTGAAAGATTTCAAATAGTATTTGAACCCAGGTCTTGTTCTATCAGATCCATCTAAGTGACCTAGTGCTTCTGAGGATTCCAGGATTCCATTCAAATGGCTTAGGYGGTTTTCTTGAGGTGATTTAAGTTTGGTTTGGAGTTCTAAGGAAAATGACACCTGAGCTTTACCAAGTGAAGCCAATAGGGCAAAACTCCACCCTAGACAAGAAACCACTGGTGACCGCACAACATCAGAATAATAGGTAACACTTTATTTGGATATTCCCAACTCCCAAGTACAGTAAATGGTTTGTAGATGTTCAGTAGATGTTCAATAACTGTCAACAACATTTCAACAAACTATCCACTAACACTAACCTTTAGCCTAACCATTATTCTAACCCTAGATGCTAAAGATACTTTGTTGATAGTATGACCATCTGTAGATCTACAGTACCAGTCAAAAGTTTGGACACACCTGCTCATTCAAGGGTTTTTATTTATTTWGACTATTTTCTACACTGTAGAATAATAGTGAAGACATCAAAACTATGAAATAACACATATGGAARCATGTAGTAACCAAAAAAGTGTTAACCGAATCAAAATATATGGAACACTTTTCCAACAGTCTTGAAGGAGTTCCCACATATGCTGAGCACTTGTTGGCTGCTTTTCCTTCACTTTGCGGTCCAACTGATCCCAAACCATCTCAATTGGGTTGAAGTCGGGTGATTGTGGAGGCCAGGTCGGAGGCCAGGTCATCTGATGCAGCACTCCATCTTGGTCAAATAGCCCTTACACAGCCTGGAGGTGTGTTGGGTCATTGTCCTGTGGAAAAACAAATGATAGTCCCACTAAGCGCAAACCAGATGGGATGGCGTATCACTGCAGAATGCTGTGGTAGTCATGCTGGTTAAGTTTGCCTTGAATTCTAATTAAATCACTGACAGTGTCACCAGCAAAGCACCATCACACCTCCTCCCCCATGGTGGGAACCACACATCTGGAGATCATCCGTACATCTACTCTGCGTCTCACAAAAGACACGGCGGTTGGAACCAAAAATCTCAAATTCGGATTTATGAGACCAAAGGACAGATTTCCACCAGTCTAATGTCCATTTCTCAAGCAGGTCTCTTTTTCTTATTGGTATCCTTTAGTAGTGTAGTGGCTTCTTTGCAGCAATTTGACCATGAAGGCCTGATTCACAGGCCTCTGAACAGTTGATGTTGAGTTGTGTCTGTTACTTGAACTCTGAAGCATTTATTTGGGCTGCAATTTCTGAGGCTGGAAACTCTGATGAACCTTTCCTCTGCAGCAGAGGTAACTCTGGGTCTTCATTTCCTGTGGCGGTCCTCAGAGCCAGTTTCATCATAGCGCTTGATGGTTTTTGTAACTGCATTTGAAGAAAGTTCTTAAAATGTTACAGATTGACTGACCTTCATGTCTTAATGTAATGATGGACTGTCATTCCTCTTTGCTTATTTGAGCACTTTTTTGGTCACTACATGATTCCATGTGTTATTTCACAGTTTTGATGTCTTCAATATTATTCTACAATGTAGAAAATAGTACAAATGAAGAAAAACCCTTGAATGAGTAGGTGTGTCCAACTTTTGACTGGTACTTTTGACTGGTATTGGACTATCCAAATCAAATTGTATGTCACATGTGTCTAATACAACAGGTGTACTTGTGAAATGCTTACTTACAAGACCTTAACCAACAATGCAGATAAGAAAAATACCTAAGAAATAAAAGTAACAAATAATTAAAGAGCAGCAGTAAAATAACAAAAGTGAGGCTATATACAGGGGGTACCGATACAGAGTCAATGTGTGAGGGCACCGGTTAATCAAGGTAATACAGTTGAAGTTGGAAGTTTACATACACTTTAGCCAAATAATTTAAACTCAGTTTTTCACAATTCCTGAAATGTAATCCTCGTAAAAATTTGGTAGCATTGCTTTAAAAAATGTTTAACTTGGGTCAAACATTTCAGGTAGCCTTCCACAAGCTTCCCACAATAAGATGGGTGAATTTTGGCCCATTCCTCCTGACAGAGTTGGTCTAAGTGAATCAGGTTTGTAGGCCTCCTTGCACGCACACACCTTCATTTCTGCCCACACATTTTCTATGGGATTGATGTCAGGGCTTTGTGATGGCCACTCCAATACCTTTACTTTGTTGTCCTTAAGCCATTTTGACACAACTTTAGTAGTATGCTTGGGGTCATTGTCCATCTGGAAGACCCGGTTTTGGAGCAGTGGCTTCTTCCTTGCTGAGCGGCCTTTCAGATTATGTCGATATAGGACTCGTTTTACTGTGGATAGAGATACTTTTGTACCCGTTTCCTCCAGCATCTTCACAAGGTCCTTTGCTGTTGTTCAGGGATTGATTTGCACTTTTCGCACCAATGTACGTTCATCTCTAGGAGACAGAATGCGTCTCCTTCCTGAGCGGTATGATGGCTGCGTGGTCCCATGGTGTTTATACTTGCGTACTATTGTTTGTACAGATGAACGTCATACCTTCATAAATGTCTTCCAAGGATGAACCAGATTTGTGGAGGTCTACAATATTTTTTCTGAGGTCTTAGCTGATTTCTTTTGATTTTCCCATGATGTAAAGCAGAGAGGCACTGAGTTTGAAGGTAGGCCTTGAAATACATCCACAGGTACACCTCCAATTGACTCAAATTATGTCCATTAGCCTATCAAAAGCTTCCAAAACCATGACATGATTTTCTGAAATTTTCCAAGTGGTTTAAAGGCACAGTCAACTTAGTGTATGTAAACTTCTGACGCACTGGAATTGTGATAGTGAATTACAAATGAAATAATCTGCCTGTAAACAATTGTTGGAAAAATTACTTGTGTCATGCACAAAGTAGATGTCTAACRGACTTGCCAAAACTATAGTTTGTTAACAAGAAATGTGTGGAATGGTTGAAATATGAGTTAATGACTCCAACCTAAGTGTATGTAAACTTCCAACTTCAACAGTATGTACATGTAGGTAGAGTTATTAAAGTGACTATGCATAAATAACAGAGTAGCAGCAGCGTAAAGGAGGGGGGGGGCAATGCAAATAGTCTGGGTAGCCATTTGATTAGCTGTTCAGGAGTCTTATGGCTTGGTTGTAGAAGCTGATTAGAAGCCTCTTGGACCTAGACWTGGAGCTCCGGTACCGCTTGCCGTGCGATAGCAGAGAGAACAGTCTATGACTAGGGTGGCTGGATTCTGACAATTTTACAAATATACATAGACTGTCGCCCCGTCGACCCTGCCGACACAGTGTATAACCCAGCCAGCTGTTTGTTATTCATGTCGCCATTCAACCACGACTCGYTGAAACATAAGATATTACAGTCGTTAATGTCCCGTTGGTAGGATGTACGTGCTTTTAGTTCAGCCACTTTATTATCCAGCGATTGTACATTGGCCAATAGTACCGATGGCAAAGGCAGATTATCTCCTTCTGCGAAACCTCCGTCTCTTTCTCCTGCGAATGACGGGGATGAGGGCCTGTTCGGGTGTCTGGAGTAAATCCCTCTCGTCCGATTCATTAAAGAAAAATTATTCGTCCAAATAAAGTGGGACCAAATAATATTATACTATACCCAACCTGGTTGGCACTAAAACATGTCATTATTTTCCAGGCTCTGGAAACGTGATAGATTTTGTCTTTGCCATCATTACTGAACGAGGGTTCTCGGATATACAACACCATCAATGCATACTGAATACAGTAATTGGAATTTTTGTCTAAACTAAAAGAGAAGTAACCACAACAATAACAACAAAAGACCACCTCCACCACACTCTTCCTGGAATCATTTGCTGTTTTACGACTTTTRGTTTTGGCTGATAGATACAGCGGTGCTGAAATAGTTTACGGGCTTATCTCGTTATCGTCAGACACTTGGCCGCTCTCCAAGGCACGGGGATTTAGCTCAGAGACAGCAAGTAAGGAAAACTGGCAATTACTCCGTCACATTCTGCCCCGGCCGCGCTGACTCGCTAACTCTTTATTCTCTCGCTCTCTTCTTTGTCTCTCTGACATTTGCTCTTTCTTTCTCTGGCTAGGTGCAAATGTTTTGTTGTCAAAGATTTTTCTCTAGATCTCAAGCTTTACGACAAAGTCTCTATGCTTTTCATGTTCAGTAGCCTATATCTTCAGACCATCTTAAACACCCAGCTGCAGAAATGATGAACAATGCCTGGGTGACGCAAGGACAACATTTCCAAGGATATGGGGGAGATCATGATTAGTCTTGTGTCGCGTAGTGTAGCCTATGTTAAATATAGGAGTGAGTGTGTTCATGTCACTGGAGGCTGGTGTCACTTTAAAAATCAGAGGACGGGCTCATTGTAATGCCTGGAAAGGAATGAATGGAAAAGTTCCATTCCATTACACCCACAATGAGAAATTTCTCCTTCCACCAGCCTCCAGTGTTACATGCATAGTGTTTCCATGCCTCCCCCCAGTACCTGGCATGACAGTCTTGTCACAGGCCACACACTTGGAGGAGAACTCGTTGCAGTAGCAGTCGTTGCACAGCAGCGCCTCCTCCTGGCTGGTGAAGGGCTCGTCCGCCAGCGAGCGGTCACAGCGGAAGCAACGGAAACAGTGCTCGTGGTAGTGGCGGTCCTCGTAGAACAGCTCCTGGAGATACAAGGGCAACAGTCGAGATCAGAATCAAAGCTATCCTCCACTACCGTTGTGCCATTGAGCAAGCCACCTAACTCCTAAACTGCACTGGTTACCGTCGCAAGATTGACAATAAAGGACTATTCTATTCTTCCATCCAAGACAATTTATAGACACAAATTCCTAGGACTTCCTGGAAAGGAGTGTACAGTAATGTAGGCCACACAATGTAATGGATGTTATTGGCTACACATGTACATTGAATACAATTGCATTGGTGACCCTGTTGGTGACCTGTTTCAAATGACCAGTGAACTACTGTGACCTCAATGATCAAGTATTGTAAATTACCTGAAAAAGAGTGCATTATACATCTAATTTAAAGTGTTTCCAGATCTGTAATGAAAAGGTCATCCTGACCCTGCAAGTACCTGGAGAACTCAAGCCAACACTGGGGTTTCTGGTTATGAACAGAGGGAATAGGGGAGAGGTGATGGAGGGGCGAGAGAGAGAATGTGTGAGTGTATGTGTGAGTGTGTGGGTGTGTGTGTGAGAGAGAGAGAATGTGTGAGTGTATGTGTGTGTGTGAGAGAGAGAGAGAGAATGTGTGTGTGAGAGAGAGAGAGTTCCAGACAGGGAAGAGCAACAGTTTGTGTGGTCGAAGACAAAACACAGGCTTTACTATCCGTTTGCTGCTTTTGAGGGTGTCGATGATAACTCATTGGCCTCCTGTGTGTGTGTGTGTGTATGCTAGCCAAGCACGCAACCTCATTGCTTATCCCACCGCATCCACTCCCTCTTCTTACTGTAGCAAATTATCAACTTCACGTGTTTGTGTTTTCCATTAAGGAAATATTAAAACTGCATTCATTGTGGGGAACAAGGAGACATTTTCCTCACACAACATTTCATGGTCTGACACGGCATGGCTGGCTAGTTGAGCTTGGTTGGAAACCATCTGTAATGGCATGTTAAATTTGCCTAAACCTTGCCCTGCCACATTCAGACCATGAAAGACAACTGCCTCATTTAGCATCCAGAATGCATAATTATCGAGATACGACCCCTAACTACCACTCATTACCATGTAACAACAGTTTGCAGTGTTGAAATGACTCAACTAGAATTGCATGCCCTAATGAACATGACCCACTAGTGGAGCCAAAATGAAAGTCTTACCCGGGCGTCATGGCCGATTAGCTCCTTGCACTCGTCGCAGGTGTTGGCGAACAGGCTGTCGTAACAGGGGATGCAGTAGGGGTTGTCCCCCTCTCCCCCGTCTGCCTGGATGTACTTGCGTCCGTACAGGGACTCCTTGCAGTTGTCGCAGTCGAACCGGTCACTCATTGTGACTTGTTCCATCCCTGCAACAGAAAAGCAGGGTCGGCATGAACATGAGCCTTTAAATGAACCCTTAGTGCTAGGGAAGGCGAGCGGCAAGGAGGCAGGGAGAGGGGGACATGCAGGGTGGAGAGAGGGACATGCAGGGTGGAGAGAGGGAGTTGGAGAAAGGGGAGACCGTACCCATCAGTGAACTTAATGTTAACGGTGTCATTTGCAAGCATTTTTCTGGCTGTTTGTCATTCATTTCACTTTCTACTGTTCACCTTTAACCGAACTGAAGTTCAACTAAACTTTAACACTCAATGGAGAGAGAGAGACAGAGAGAAAGAGGAGACAGAGAGAGACAGGGAGAGAAACATTCATGAGGTAGTTCAAAATGGCTATTAAKTTTTTTTTGCTGTGTGATGAAAGCGAGATGCACTCACACAGAGACAGACAACGGAGTTGCAGAGTTATTACTCTGGGCTTTGCTTGCACTCCTCCGTAACACTATCAACCCCTCTGAATCTACGGTCTGTGAGATTAAAGGAATGAAACGGTAGATGCATATATTTATGTTGGGAAGAAATGGAGATCTGTGTGGACCACCAATCGAGACAGCGGTAAAGACCGACTACCCTCATGTCAAACTCACAGTCGACACTTGTGAAAACACAAATCCAGGATAGGCCGGCCTGCCTGCCCACAAAACGTGGACACCCTTTCAAATGAGTGGATACAGCTATTTCAGCCACACCTGTTGCTGACAGGTGTATACAATCGAGCATACAGACATGCAATCTCCATAGACAAACATTGGCAGTGGAATGGCCTTACTGGGCCTCCCGAGTGGCGCAGCGGTCAAAGTCACTACAGACCCGGGTTCGATCCCAGGCTGTGTCACAACCATCCGTGACCGGGAGTCCCATAGGGCGGCGCACAATTGGTCCAGTGTCGTCCGGGTTATGGGAGGGTTTGGCCGGGGGGACTTTACTTGGCTCATCGCGCCCTAGCGACTCCTTGTGGCAGGCGGGGCTGACTTCGGAAGCTCGTAGCCTCACTCGGTTGCACTCACTCCCGACTTACAAACTATCTCTGGAAGCAACGTCCTTACAATAACTTTTTGTCGGGAGCTTGAAATGGGTTTCCATGACCGAGCAGCCGCACACAAGCCCAAAATCACCATGCGCAATGCCAAGCGTTCGGCTGGAGTGGTGTAAAGCTCGCCGCCATTGGCGCAGTGGAAACGCGTTCTCTGGAGTGATGAATCATGCTTCACCATCTGTCAGTCCGACGAACAAATCTGGTTTGGCGGATGCCAGGAGAACGCTACCGACTCCATGCATAGTGCCAACTGTAAAAGGTTGGTGGAGGAGGAATAATGGTCTGTGGCTATTTTTCATGGTTCGGGCTAGGCCCCTTAGTTCCAGTGAAGGGACATCTTAATGCTACAGCATACAATGACATCCTAGACGATTCTGTGCGTCCAACTTAATAGCAACAAACGATGGGGAACAACTCCATATTAATGCCCATAATTTTGGAATGAGATGTTCGACGAGCAGGTATCCACATACTATTGGTGATGTAGTGTATATTCCCTAACATATACTGTAATGTTATATTTATACTTTCAGTTTTTACAGGAACAGCAGTTTGATGGCATACTAGATCTTAGCTGAAGTACAGAATAAAGTGCACAATAATATTGTTTGCGCATTATGGCAATGGTATCTGGTTGCCAAAACACTACAGCGTCGCTGAAGGAAAACCCTGTGGTAAGTGATACAGCACTCTGGCAAAGCAAGCAGCCGGGTATCCATTTACAACCGCCCAGAAATAATAATAATGTCTGATAAAATAATGAATCAAGACTTTAGGAGGTCTAGTGCTGCCTGTGTCCACACACACTGCAATCACCATAACACATGATACTGGATCAAAGACAACATCAGACCTAAACCGTTTCAGCTCTCGGTAAGGGGCAATTCCACTGTTCAAGTAAATGTGTTTGTGGAAATTGTTAAAAGTAGTCCTTGTGCATAGAGTTGCAAGATTTGTTGTTCTTTGCAATCATTGGTTTTTGATTGACATACATTTTAAAATAACCAACAGTCTGTTGATGTGGAATTGCCCTGAGACAAAGGCTGTTAAACGAGTCGGGTGATGGAGTCGAGACAAAAATGTATTCACCTGCTCCTAATGTTCATAAATAACCCACTGATGTGTTCTCTCTGAAATGACACCCCTTTACCCATTTTGGAGAGGCACTTTCAACCCCCTCTCCTCCCCCTTCAATAAACAGAACCATAAATTAGGGAGCGTTACTGTTGGGGAGTCCTGCTGTCTCTGGTTCACATCACAAGCCAACCACATCTCTACAACTAATGAGGCAACTGATACCTATCCCCCGAGGACCTGAGAGACTCAACCATTATTCACTTCATAGTCATTAAAAACTTGGGGCTCGCATCAKTGACAACCACCTTGGATAAACCCGAACACGGTTGATTGGATGGAATTTGATCTTGCAACCSCACGGTTCAACACTTTCTTCAGCGTGCCAAAGTAAAATGTTAGCTAGCTTCATGCCAATGACTTGTCTATACATATGACACAAGTCTAAGATGTCGTCTGCACCATCAAACCAAAACATAATCTGCCGCACCAGGTATGCGCTAGCCTTGCTTTCCAAACAGGCGAACGAGACCAGGCATTTGCATACTCATACGGTACTGAAAGTATAGGTTAGCCTGTATTCTGACATCCTCCTTCATCTAAAATAAAATGGAGGATCTGTTAATTGCCCTTTCCCTGTTCATTTGTATCAGTAGCTTGCAAACAAGTCATTCAAAGTATGGCCAGAAAGCACTTAGGTTTGATGTAAGCACTAGTTCTGTGAAGGCTGGACCAATATTGCGTCGGAGATGTCTAAACAACCAAGGATACAAGCTTTCGGTACCTGGAATGGATCATCCAGGGCATTCTGGAGCCCACTTGTTTCCCCCTTGCATGGCCCATCCAGGCAGCTTTGGCCCAACATCCAAGCCACAAGTCTATTTATGGCCCCTGGGGAGACGAGGGCTTGAGCTACAATAACCCGCCTGCCAGCAATCAGTTAAGATTAGGTAGCAGCCAGTGGCTCCAAACTACGGATGGGAACTTTACACTTGTCGATATTCCACAGCCCGATACATAAATACATATTATGTTAGGACAGAACAGGTTGTTTTGACTTTACGTCTTGTAGTATTGAAACGCAAGAGTAACAATCCGTGAGGGGCGAGCGGACTGCCCTGACGGGTAAATGAACTCCGGATGCCACAGGACCCGGCTCTCACAGCGAGAGAGCATGACGTCAGTGTATGACCCTGGGGCTCCACAAGTGATTGAATCCAGAAACCAAAGCAAGACAACCCCCCCCTTTCAATCACCACCACCCCCTAAAAAGATGGTGAGGGGGCTGCTGTTTACGCAGACGGGGAGGGGGGTGGAAGGTTGTAGGGGGTGGAAGTGGTACTCAGTGAACTACAATCTAGACTATTTCTCACAGTGTATCCCGGATTCCCGGAAGGAGTCCATATTCTCTGTGCTTGGGGCGCAGTGACTAAGAAAAAACACTTTCTGCTCATAACATTCCCAAACACTAGAGTAGTGACAGAGTCCCCTGACAGAGACTTCTAGGAAAACACTACGTCCCCCACCAAGGACAACAATTATGCTTATGCTATCATATCTTACAGTAAGGTTACTTATACTCCACTAGTAATACATTCTGGTATATTACATACAATCCCTTTTGCAACTGCCTGAAAGACATTTAGCTCAATGGAAACACATCCAGATGCTGCAAATGCTATATACTGTAGGTAAAATGGAGTGGCTTCTCACAACTGCATTTTCCTCTGACTTTAACTCTTTCAAGGCCGTTGTTTGGAGTTGAAGTCTCTCATTCTCAGCCAGAACCTCCGGTGAGATAGCTAGAGAACGTCAAGGTCGGTCTAGTCTAGTCATCACAACCCCCCCGATAGACGAATTGGTGGGCTGATTGAAGACCCAACATAGAGAGGTTAATGCGTAGAGATAGAATCACATTTCATTGCTAGGGTTCTCTCTATGCATAGAGATAAAGCAATCTGCCTCTATTGTTTTATCTCTATGGGTCTATGCAAGTTGTTCACTCATTGCTGCCACCTCAGTCAGCACTATATGCCGTTTGKTCAGGCTCGGACTCAGGATGTGCGCCAGAGATGGGTTAGTTAGGGTTCCCTCACACCAACCCAAGTCCTCGGTCCGGTTTCACTGACAGCCCGCTAATCCCCTGCCCAAACTTTGCTCGCGCTTCGGTTCACTCCAAAACCAACCGGCCGTTGCACTTCGCGCTGGGAACAGTCCCTAGCACTCTTCCCCTGTCCCAACGCCCAATGAGAGTATCCGCATGTAAAACGTCTGTTTGGCTACGGTCAGAGTTGCCAGACAAAGCAGTAGACAGTGTGCTACATCAACAGATGAGAGAGAGAGACGGTCCCCGGCTGTCGAGGAGACTGTAGCGAGTTCCACAAAGTATGCTACACAAGCAAATGATGACATAACCATCTAATGTTTCACAATTATAAAAACACTGGCATACCATTGATGAGACAAGTTGTTGTGAAYGAAAATGTTATGGGGAGCATGAGCAGAGAAAGTTATTCTAAAAGGATTACAAAGTGTGGATATAAGGGTGATATTTACGAGACAACCAAATAAACCAAGTGCATTACAGGCCTACGTATAGCCGGAGTGCACACCACTAACATGTGTGAATCTTATGGGGAAAACATCTATGTCTCAGGAGCTGAAAAATGTGACTATATATCTACTCTACTTGTGCCATTTCTCGACATTTCATCTATAATCATGTGTTGAGAATTAGTCTGTCGGAGGGGATCAGAGTGTCGGTGAGTAAGCGTTGGGCTGCTGGAGCTGAGCCGGTGTAAACATGGCAAGGAGAGCCCTTGACGTACTAGTCAGCGACGTCGCCCTGTGTACTTTGCCCAACAGGTGGTCTGTGTAGAGTTCAAGCTCTTGCTTGTCTGTGTGTACTCTATGATTAAGCACAAACATATACACACACGGACAGGCACACACCCACGAGACAGTCCTCACACACATACGTCAACCACAATCGATGCTGCTGTATCTTTGAGTCTCCTTTCCAAAAGTGTGGAAAGGAGACTCAAACAAGGTCAACAAAACCTTGCTATTATTACCTACTACAACTGTTTTAACTTAGACAAGAATGTGTGCTCCCGGTTTCAAAATGACTCTTCTATTTTACTGACTGGGAATGAGACGGGTTGTTGTTGTTCCTTTTCAAGGACATATACGAAGGACATGAATGGCCTTAAATGGACATCTTAAAGTGTGAGAAAAGAAAAGGATAGACTACCAGAACATGGGGAGTGGTTGCGCGTTAGACATGAGCTAACCAACGGTCTCCTTAGGGATATTACCTCTCTAACCACTCAGCGCTCTGCAGTAGGTCAGGCAAGTCTGATGCGCACGGACTACTTCCGTACAGTCTATGGCCACTCCTCAGTTCGTCTGAGTCTATCCAATAATTCTCCTACATCACAACATCTCAAAGACATGGAGGAGTAGAGGGGTGAACAAAGATGGCTTCCTATTGCAGCCCAAAGGAATATAGTTTACACATTGAACTAACCATTGGTGTATATAAAAACATCAATGTATATACACTACATTACCAAAAGTATGTGGACACCTGCTCCTCAAACATCTCATTCTAAAATCATGAGCATTAAATATGGAGTTGGTCCCCCTTTGCTGTTATAACAGCCGCCACTCTTCTGGGAAGGCTTTCCACTAGCTGGTGAAACATTGCTGCGGGGACTTGCTTCAATTCAGCCACAAGAGCATTAGAGAGGTCGGGCAATAAGGCCTGGCTCGCAGTCYGCGTTCCAGTTCATCCCAAAGGTGTTCGATGGGGTTGAGGTCAGGGCTCTGTGCAGGCCAGTCAAGTTCTTCCACACCGATGTCGACAAACCATTTCTGTATGGACCTCATTTTTTACACAGGGTCATGCTGAAACAGGACTCTTCCCCAAACTGTTGCCACAAAGTTGGAAGCACAGAATCGTCTAGAATGTCATTGTATGCTGTAGGGTTAAGATTTCCCTTCACTGGAACTAAGGGGCCTAGCCCGAACCATGAAAAACAGCCTCAGACAATTATTCCTCCTTCACCAAACTTTAGTTGGCACTACGCATTCGGGCAGGCAGCGTTCTCCTGGTATCCAGCAAACCAAGATTTGTCCGACGGACTGCCAGATGATGAAGSGGACTGCCAGAGAACGCATTTCCACTGCTCCAGAGTACAATGGAGGCAAGCTTTACACCACTCCAGCCGACACTTGGCATTGCGCATGGTGATCTTAGGCTTGTGTGCGGCTGCTCGGCCATGCTGAATTTATCAAATCCACTCATTTGAAGGGGTGTCCGCATCATTTTGGTCATGTAGTGTATCAGTTAATATTAACCTGCTTAGTATTTTTCAAATTAAACATGACAATTGTTGCATTAGCTAAACTGGCTAGAACGGGGAATATGAGAGGGACAGAGACAAAAGGCAAAGACAGAGTGAGGAGAAATTAAGAAGAAACCAATTGGAATAGATAGAAAGAGCAAAGAAGTGGGTGACATTTAGAGGGAAATCCAATCTTGGCGTGGGATCTGAAACCTATGAAACGTCATAAATCAGAGCAGAGGAAAAGTGAAACGTTGGGTTTGGATAAACACATACCACCACATTGTGTTCCTCAATTCTACCGTCTGGATGTCTTCCAGACAGAGTAAAGTTCCTTGGCTGGCTTTGAGACGGGTAGAAAATACAGCGCTGGACACTTCACTATATCATTTAAGGCCCGGTTGAGCATATCGAGAAAAGTTCATTTGTGTCACAGCCCAATTGCAATATGGCCATTTCAGAACTTTGCCAAAATGGTGAACCTCTCCCGGTCTTATTTACTCAATGCATCATGCCGTGTCAGCTAGATAAGACTTTCCATTTGGTGACGAATGCTAAATGTCAATGGCGTGAATTACACAATATTCTAATGGTCCAGAACCTGTTTGTGCTAGACTGTCATTAGGATTACTATCCCTTTACTCATAAACTGGAATGCAAGGCAAGGTCAGAGTCCTTTGGGATTTAAACACTTGATAATTCTCAAGGACTACACTCTCCATAGAGAAAACTATGAGGCCAAGATGACTGGACATTTGCCTAGCCACTTCGGTTAACATCAGGACATCAACGGGCTGTCAGGTTCAACTGCCTTTTTAGGCTTTTGGGAACAGAATGATCTAGCTACTTACTGTAAGTCGTGCCTTCAGAAAGTATTCACGTCCCATTACTTTTTCCACGTTGTGTTACAGTCTGATTTAAAGATTCATTAAAAAACTGACATGTCTTGGGTCAATAAGTATTCAACCCCCGTTATGGCGAGGCTAAATAAGTTCAGGAGTAAAAATGTGCTTAACAAGTCAGATAATAAGATGCATGGACTCACTGTGTGCAATAACAGTGTTTAACAAGATTTTGAATGGCTACCTCATCTCTGTATCCCACACATACAMATAATTGTAAGGTCCCTCAGTCGAGCAGTGGATTTCAAAACACACATTCAACCACAAAGACCAGGGAGGTTTTCCAATGCCTCGCAAAGAAYGKCACCTATTGGTAGATGGTTAKAATAAAAAAAAGCMAACATTGAATATCACTTTGAGCATGGTAAAGTTATTACACTTTGGATGGTGTATCAATACGCCCAATCACAACAAAGGTACAGGTGACTTTCCTAACTCAGCTTTCGGAGAGGAAGGAAACAGCTCAGGGATTTCACTATGAGGCCAATGGTGACTTTAAAACAGTTACAGATTAATGGCTGTGGTAGGAAAAAAACGAGGATGGATCAACAACATTGTAGTTACTCCACAATCCTAACCTAATTGACAGTGAAAAGAAGAAAGCCTGTACATAAAAAAAAATATATATATTCCAAAGCAATCAACATTTGTATTCAGGACAAAAAGTTATTGGATTTGCCCCAAACATACAACACATTAGGGGAGTACCACTCTCCCCATTTTACTATAGTGGTGGCTGCATCATGTCATGGGTATGTTTGTAACCATTAAGGACTGGMAAGTTTCAGAATAAACGGAATGGAGCTAAGCACAGGCAAAATCCRAGAGGAAAACCTGGTTCCGTCTGCTTTCCACCAGACACTGGGATATGAATTCCCCTTGGAGATTAATTCACAATGAACTTAAACACAAGGCCAAATCTACACTGGCGTTGCTTACCAAGACAGTAAATGTTCTTGAGTGGCTGAGTTACAGTTTTGACTTAAATCTACTTGAAAATCTATGGCAAGACCTGAAAATGGTTATRTAGCCATGATCAACAACCAATTTGACAGAGCTTGAAGAATTGATATTTTTTACTTTAAATAAAAATTAAAAGGGGAAATGTTGCACAATCCAGGTGTGAAAGCTTTGAGACTTATCCAAAGGTGCATCTACAAAAGTRTTGATTCAGCGGTGTGAATACTTACGCAAATTAGATTATGTATTTCCTTTTCCAAAAATGTGCAAAAAAAAATCTAAAACAGGTTTTCACTTTGTCATTATGGTGTATTGTGTGTAAATTGGTGAGAGAAAAAAATACTATTTAATCAATTTTGAATTTAGGCTGTAACAACAAAATGCGGAATAAGTCAAGGAGTGCGAATACTTTCTGAAGCCACTGTAACTCGGCCTATGCAAGTCGGTTGACAAGAGAGACTAGAGGCACAATGAGGCAACATAGTCAAACTATGGGATACATTTCATGTACAACATCTGTTTGTACTTTTTAGTTGTGAACTGCTCTCGCTGGCATTCGCTGTATCAGATAAAGACACTACAGTAACTATGAGGAAAGGGGTGAGCCAATGAAGTCCGAGGAAGCAGAGGAAATTGCTCATGAAAACGAGATAACACCATGCTTACAAACAGTCACTATAACAACCCAATGTACAGACACAGACCACAAAGATGCTTTCTGCTTCTAACTGACGAATGACGATCCACGTGGGGATGACACAGAACCTAGCTAGYTGCTTTCCAATAGTACCCAACATCAAAAAACAAGGAGGACAAAGTCACTCTTCATGATTACAATGCCTTTATTGAGGTGGCAAGTTCAATGGAACAATATCTTAAACTGATGCGTTTCGGTAGGTCAAACCTTCGTCAAACCAACATTTCCTTAACCTCTCTGGGATAGGTGGGACATTAGCGTCCCACCTGGCCYAAATCCAGTGAAAATGCAGAGCGCCAAATTCAAATAAATTACTAAATAATTTATTCAAATAAATCACACATGCAATACACCAAATTAAAAGCTACACTTGTTATGAATCCAGCCAACGTGTCAGATTTCAAAAAGGCTTTACGGCGAAAGCAAACAATGCTATTATCTGAGGGAAGCACCCCAGCAAACAAACACAATCATATTTCAACCCTCCAGGCACGACACAAAACGCAGAAATAAAGATATAATTCACGCCTTACCTTTGACGAYCTTCTTCTGTTGGCACTCCAATATGTCTCAAACATCACAAATGGTCCTTTTGTTCYATTAATTCCATCGATATATATCCAKAATGTCAATTTATTTGGCGAGTTTGATCCAGACAAACACCGGTTCCAACTCGCGCAACATGACTACAAAATTTCTCATAAAAGTTACCTGTAAGCTTTGTCCAAAAATTTCAAAGTACTTTCCGAATACAACTTTAATTATTTTTTTACGWAWATAATCGATTAAATTTAAGACMGGATATACTGTGTTCAATACCGGAGGAAAACAATGTGTAGCGTGCTTTTCAGGTCACGCACCTCTAATAAAGAGTACACTTCCCTCTACCCTCGTTCTGAACAGTGCTACTTCTTAATTTCTCAAAGGAAAAACTCAACCAATTTCTAAAGACTGTTGACATCCAGTGGAAGCGATAGGAACTGCAAGAKGGTCCCTTAGAAATCTGGATTCCCAATGAAAACTCATTGAAAAGAGAGTGACRTCAAAAGAAAAAAATCTGAATGGTTTGTCCTCTGGGTTTTGCCTGCCAAATAAGTTCTGTTATACTCACAGACATGATTCAAACAGTTTGAGAAACTTCAGAGTGTTTTCTATCCAATAATATGCATATCTTAGCTTCTGGGCCTGAGTAGCAGGCAGTTTACTTTGGACATGCTTTTCATCCGGACGTGAAAATACTGCCCCCTATCCCAAAGAAGTTTCCTTAAGTGTGTTTGGAACAGGCCAACTCCGCCCCAGCACTCCATAGRTTCCACGGGTCGGGATGCTTGCATAGCCATTGCGCAATCTGTGGCCGCCTCTGTTTACGCTTTCAGCCTCAGAGTGGAGCCACAGATCGGACGCCGTTGGTAAACAAACGGAGGCTCCAGCAACTCTTCTACATCTTTTCTCCCCRACTTTCAGACGAGAACAACCTGGCCCACCCACCAACATCATTATTCCTCACACATTTTATGAGGCCATCGCTATTCTCTGTGATCCCTAAAATAACACCACCGAGAAGCTTTGTCTCTACTTACTATTTTTCATACTATCAAGCAGACTCAAGCCATACTGTGCTGGCTCAGATATTTTCTTCTTCTCATATCATCCTTTCCACATGGTTTCAGCAACTACGCTGGAAGRGTAAACAGGCAGACCCAGTACAGCTCAGCTTAGCTCAGTAGCAAGAAAGGGGTACACTGTTCCTATGCGGAGGGTTTGACTTCACCAAAAGAGGGCTGGGCAGAGGACCAGACACAGGAGGCCTAACCGGTCATTGTCCCTGAGCATTTAAACACAGCCTGGTGTGGTGGTGGGAGGACACCGAGGGCTCCAATGAGGGAGAGTGTCGTAAACATAAAGGAGGCCAAATGAGTACCTGTGGCAGGGCCTTTGTAACTTGTCTCTTCTCTTAGCTTTTAATGAGCGAGCAGGTGGAGAGGAGAGATGTGATTTAGAGATTTYAAGAGAGGCAGAGGAAACCCAGGAAAAGACAGGCCTATGTGGGACACAAACCTCCGCTAGAACGTTAGCAGGGTTTACTTTGCGCAGTGAGTAGACGGATATATGCTTACTGGCCACGAAGGGAAAAATGGGGCATAACATTGAACTGGAGTTTCATGGTGATTTAAAGCATCTTATGGAGAATGTCTGTAAACCACAGGAAAGGAGGTAACGCAGCCCTCATCAGTAATTGCTGTAGGCCTATTACTGACTTCTGTAAATGCCAAAAAGTACATTGTGGTTTTATCACATTCTTACTTGCCAAAAGASGACATGCTCATTGTGAGGAAAGAATGAATAGCTACTCTCAGAAGTAAAGCAGTCCGAAATGCAACTTTCATATATCCCCCTCCCCCTCCGCGAACTGTCTATCCAAGCTTACCATAACGCTCCCCCAACACCAAACAATAATATAAAAATTATTCTAAATCCTACGGTACTTTTTCAACCAACCATGAAGGACAGCTTTAGATTCTGGAAAATGTATCTGGATGTATTTTTATATCACMGTGTGGATGGTCAAAAGACTACATTTTTGGACCACATTTGTCTTCCTTTGAAGAGAAAGAAACGCTGCCATACYTTACAATTTCACATCTGGTTTGGATTCAGGGAAGTATGCAGTCAACTCCAGCACGCCAAAGGAGGTTTTGGACAGTCACTGCCTGGAGAATGCAGGAAGGTCTTTCTTTACTTTCTCTGCAGCACTGGTATTTGCCGGTAAATGTTAAGAGGGCAGAGGAAAAGACGGAGAGAGCGAGAGGTACAGTAAGTGACAAAGACAGGTAGCAAGCGAGGAAATATATCGGCCTAGATCTGAGTGGGAAAAACGAGTTGATGGAAAGATAATGACAAGACTGTCAGCATTGCAAGGGGAATACAGGAAGTGAAAGAATGCAGAGACTAAAGAGCTGAGAGAAAAGGCTATATAGAGATACTTTTCAACAAAAGGATAAAAAGCTAGTCATGCTAATAAAAGAAAGCGTATGAAGTTATAAACAAGAGAAAAGACTTAAACGCTAAGGCGATAGAGAGAGAAATGTCGGAAAAAAGGAGCAAGCATGTAGTTCTCGGTTAGGGCCCTAGTGGACATTGGTAGGGAGTGTGTTATATGGAGTGGGGTGAAACTGTTCAGAAGCCACTTTATGACTGTATGAGAAGGTGGAGTATATTATTTCTCCTTGAACAAACAAACAAAAATGGCCCTGATTCCCAGGAGTGTCCTTGCTCCCCCGTTTCCGACTGACCAGCAGCAACGTGCAGATGTATTACCAAACATGGCCATCCCATCATTCTCGTCAGTGTCCTGTCCTACCCCTGGCTGGGCTGCCTGTCATCATCTGCACTCCAATCCAGGGGATAGGCCAGGACCTCTCATCTCTTTGAAAGGAGAACCATACAGACACTGGCAGAGTGAGGGGAGGGGTTGGCTCAATATCATCCTCTGAGGCGTCATTGGAGCAAGGTGGAAATGCAGACGTGAAGATACCATGTGAAGTCGATTGTTTGAATATCTGTCGAAGGCTGTAGTTATTTTTTGTGTGTGGCAAATTTCATTAATGCTTGCAACAGAACAAAAACACACCGCCCTAGCTTGATCCTTGAAAAAGTATTGTATTTCTCCCACCTAAAGGAGAATTGCGCTACTAGAGCATTAGGACCAGAATATTTAGTTACAGTAGGTCAGTACACTCTGGCTCCCTTATAGAGCGATTCAGCAGCAGGTCAGCCTAGCTGGTCTCTGGAGAGGATGGTGTTTGCACATATCTTCAGAAGGGGAAACGGAGGGAGTCCTCCTATGCAATATCTTCACTGGCGTGGTGACAATTTCATCTCTGCCGGTGTTTTACATCTCGACCTCCCTCCCCGCTCCCCTCGTTTGTACCTACAGCCAGACACAACAACCTCCCCAGTCACAAGGTTGTTATGTCTGGAGCCAGAAACAAAACACAAAATCTGTCAGATATTTTTGAACTGTGGCACCTTATTAACACTTGGATATTGGTACGGAAATTGTGYTTTTCTAKTTTGGAGGTGAGTGATCCAGTCATAGAAATGGATTCAGTCACACATGTTCTGCTGTGGTACAGGCGTCTTCCAACAGGTAAAACGCTGGTAGCTCGCAGCCCACCTATCATTAGCTCGCCAAACAATTCTGAAAGTGCATGTGTTCCAGAGCAAACTGTCCTAAACAAAATCTCACAAGTATCAGACACCTCAAGCTCTAACCAATCAAATCCACATTGACATCATCCCACTCCTAGTTAGCCAGAATTGGCTTAAAAAGCCAAACGTAACACAATATCTGCAAATTAAGTTCCATCAATATTGACCCTGTATGTCTGTGCTGTGCACGTTTTGTCTCTTATTCACTTCCTGTAACCAGTTTGTGATAATGAGAACTGTCTTCTGGGTAGAAAAATACTTACCCCAAAACCTTCTCAATTAAATGTTAACTGCAAAGTAGGCTTACCTGGCAGAATAATATAATGATTATTTATATTAAATCGGGTGGGACTTTGATTTAAAAACTCTGTCATGATATATGCAGTGGTGTAAAGTACTTAAGTAAAAATACAGTACTACTTAAGTTCATTTTTGGGGTAACTGCACTTTACCATTTACATTTGCCTACTTTTACTTCACTACATGCCTAAAGAAAATGTACTTTTTATTCCATACATTTTCCTTGACACGCAAAAGTACMTGTTACATTTTGAATGCTTAAKAGGACAGGAAACTGGTCCAATTCACACACTTATCAAGAGAACATCCCTGGTCATCTCAACTGCCTTTGATCTGGCAGACTCACTGAACCCAAATGCTTCGTTTGTAAATTGTCTGAGTATTGAAGTGTGCCCCTGGCTATCTGTAAAAAAATTAAAAAAAATTCAACCCGACAATTGTGACGTCTGGTTTGCTTAAAATAAAGTATTTGAAATTATTTATAGTTTTGATACTGAAGTATATTGAAAACCAAATACTTTTAGACTTCTACTCAAGTAGTATTTTACTGGGTGACTTTCACTTTTACTTGAGTCATTTAAGGCATCTTTACTTTTTTTCAAGTATGACAAATTGGGTACGTTTCCCACCACTGGATATATGCAGCAGTAAAAACATCCCTAGACCAGCACATTCCTCTTTCACAAAATGCACAATTGAAAGGGGTCTTACACAAAAAAAAACTTTAAAAAAAAATGCAATTTAAGCATTGACATGGACATAGAACATCCAATGTCATTGTTTTCTCTATGAAAACTTATAATTGAGTGAATAACTGAGAAAAATTCCAAACCAGGAAAAAATTTAAATGGAGAAAAACAGAATGTGAAATGACAAAATACTGCCTATTTGAAAGCTAGAAAATAATTAATGAGCTGCTTGCAAKATGCGTCATAATTTAAAAGTAGCTAGAAAATGTTGGAGACCCCTGCTGTAGTAGGACTGGTCTCGAGGCTGAGATAGGACACCGGGAACTTGATATACAGAACAAAAGCATTTCTCAGAGCCCGGTCCATCATGCAGAGACAGTGGTGAAAGATCCATGATGCCTCTTATCCTTCCTTTCCAGAGCAGTGGATTTCCTTTCGTCTGTAACGGACAATGCAAATTCCATCCTTCCTGGTTTCTAGGGATCTGACCTGAATGACACTTCACATTCTGTATTTGCTTACCAAAATGGTAATCTGTGTAGTTCCCTTAACCTTTGACACAAAATTGGCTAGTCAAATGCTACACAGACCATTTAGCATGACAGAGTAAGCACAATGGTCATGAATACATCAGCAAGTTGATTTGACATCATCCCCTACCTCCTTTTATAGGTCCATGGCTATTTCCAACCCACAGGAACCAAAAACCAAGGCTAGACCATGCGGCACAGAGCCAAAATGGCTCCTGTAAACTGGCCATTCCCAGGTGGTCGCCTGATTCTGCCGACTCAACACAGTTAGCGAGTGCATCAAGGAGCTGGTGTAGAGTTTCAAGGCCCGCACAGTCAGCAATTTGAGCACCCTTTGATGGCGACGCGCAATTGCTGCTCGCCACAACTGCAAGCAATTATTCCTCTCACACACATGGCCACTCATGATTGCTATGGTGGCACCTGATCCTTGGGTTAAGATGCCAGATTTTTGGTCAATGTGGCAATGGTCTCTTTCCCTATTTCTCYCTCTCTCTATTTCAAACCTACATAGGGACTATCTGGAGGCTGTGGATTGCAGGTATAGGCATCTGAGACATGTCCTATTAGAAGTGTTGCATATCGGTCCTAGTAAGTATATTTGTATTGAGTACCAAAGTTGACCCCATCTACCCTAGCTATGTTCTCTGCAACTCACAAGAGTAAATTGCTGTCATCAAAAACCATCCCTTTCTCTCTCTCGCTCCACAACCTTGAAAAGATGGGTTTATTTGTGGGGAAAAAACTATCATGTYCGTCCAGAAAATGCTGAGGGAACCTGCCAAATGGGAAACGACTGGGATGAATCACCGTTAAAAGTAATTTCCAGTAATATGCAGAGGTCCTTTTTTTCTTCACAGAGTAAGGTCTCCTTGGAGATGTGTAAACAGTACCCTCATTCCCTGGCACTATAAAACGTTTGGCAGTGAAGTGTTCCCTTGCTTCTTGTCCTCCAGGAGTTCACTGAGGGCAGCAACCAGCGTTCTGAAGGTGATGCGAAATATGTTGACTCTCTCACTCAATGTAGTGCATGATACATTTTTTCACTGAATGAGTAGGCACATGCTCGTAGATGAACTATTTCACTCTCAGGGGATACTGTTCATGACTTGTGGGCTGGCTTCATTACTTTTGCCCCGAAAAAAACACATGTCTTTGGCGGAGGAGCTGGATCTGAGGTGCCCAAAATAAAATGAATATACAAAACTGATGCAACGCTAGAAAAGTTGGCCAAAAGCCTCCAGAACCTGAGGATCAGGTCAATCCAAGTCTGTACAGTAAGGGACCGTATAACAGAAGCATATTAAAAGCAGTGTASTAAAGATCTACTGTACAAAAATAGAATAATAGACCTAATAACTGGGTGTGATAATGGTGGTGGAGCGACAGGCAGGCAGACAGGCATTTCTATGTCGAGAGTCCCATTCCCCCCCTTTCAAATTTACATTTTCCACTCATAAAAACGTAATGACCATTTCTTTCATTCTGGTATTTGTAGGAGAGGCCAGAAGTGGGTTCCTTTCCTGCTGTACAGCGACCCCTATGACTTGCATGGGGTCAACGACAATGCGGGGGCCAGTTGCTCCTTCCTGTCCCCCCAAACAGAGATCGCTCTGGGATATCTCACAGATCCCATCCCAGTACACAGTACACACGAATACTATATGTGCACACAAACACACCGACACAAAGAAAAACAGACATGTACTGTATAAACACGCCTGACACAGAGACAAGCAACTAGACAAAGAAACACACACAGGCCACTGTCCACACAAACATATACAGCACATGCAAAAGTTCACACACAATTTCTTTACCCTGAAAAGCTAAATGGGAAGATAGAGGGCTCAAAGACAAAAATACAAATCGGGGGACAATGGGTGACTTGTGCAGGAAGACCAGACACGGCGAGCAGCTGCATACACACACCAGCAGTTTGTTTAAACTGAGTCCCAAATGGCAACCTATTCTCTATAGTGCACTATTTTTGACAAGGGCACATACGGCTCTGGTCAAACGTAGGGCACTATATATAGGGAACTGGGATGAAAACAAAGTCTCTTTTTTTTGGGACTTCCCATTGAGTGTAATTACTGCTCATATTCACAATTCCAACTCTTCCACTCATAAATGAACCCGATAAGATCAAACAACTTGATTTAGGAAATGAGRTCTAAAAACAAAGTGGGCAGATCCTGGTCAGTCATCAAAGCACACTGASTGGATAACCAGTCCAGACAGAGTGGACCAGACTGGGATAAGAGGCACTCGGGTTTAATAGGCATAATCCTGCCAAATTACCCTCCTCACTGGTATAAGAGACCAATGAAAGATGTGCTCATTCAAACACTGATTTCACTGAAGCTGTCATAACAGGGGAAAGTGACAACTTTTATACACACCGGCCATGAAAAAATATATATATATATATTAAAAAAATAATAATTCAGCATTAGGCCACTAGGGAATAATGACACAAAACMTACACAACCACAGTTACTAAACATCCTTCCAGAGTCCGGCATGAGGGAAGAAAGAGGAAAGACTGCTGGCTTGTGCCGAAACACGCCTCTCCTGACGCAATTTTACGATCCCCAGCAGACCCATCAAAAAAGGACCACCTCCTTTCTCCTCTCCCCCTCTTCTCTCGTTTTCTTTGACCTTCACATAGGACCCGAGAGAAGAGAATGTCACGTGTCTGTTGTAGAAGACTGCGTTGCTCATTTTAGCGTCAGAGGTCAAATGCATGCTGATGAATTGCCACAAAATCAGGAAGTGGTGTGAGTGGTGCAGTGAGTGGTGCAGCCAGTGGGGGTCAGCGACCCGCYGGTCATTTTTTCCCATCTCTGTATCGTGGGGATAATTCCCCGGCTCTCACACACACCGGCTGGAATGAGCACACTTCAAAAGGTGTCCATAAATCAATCTGCCATTCCAAGGACTCCACCCCGTTCCCCTCTGCTACCCTTCCCCTTACCTCTCCATCTCTCTGCCCTTCTCCAACCTGAGAACCTGGACCACGTTCATAGTTGTGCATGAAAGATGGTAGCTCATGGGCCCAGAGATGAAACTCCTTATTCTATGTCTATAAAAGGTGCAATATCTGTATCTGCTGGACTTTGCAATGAAGGCACATTCTCCATGCTCATTCACTCTGGTCCCGCCCTTCTTCMGCCTCCACTGCTGAGGAAAATAGTAGTAGCCAGGTCAAGGGCAGGTCATTGCTTCCTTGACATATAAGATATTTGGGGAGTGGCAGGTTGTTATAAGTAGATGCTCAGTAGACACATTTTAATRATCATAATCATCATTATCAAAAATAGCAGATATACCTTGGTGGCGAATGGACAGGGAGTTTTTCTTGGACTTGACTATTGTAGTGTTCAATAGCGCTTGAAGGAGAGCGCAATCTAAGAAATCCGGTTCCGACTTTACCAGAGGAGAGCCACAATCCGTCACGCTCTTATCTCGCTGTGTCACATGGGACCTCTTTATCATGCAGCCATGCAAAACACTATTCGTCTTCTCCGCCTAATTCACTGCAAAGTGATAAACTGCAAAGTCCACCCAGCACTTTGGTTAAATAAAGAGACAACGTAAGCAAGCACAGGTGTTTCGGTAAACACAGATAGTGGAGTTGAATTATGTCGAGTCCCAATCAGACACGTCTTATCTCTCTCAATCTATCATCCACAATCTCCCCGCTCTTTCTCAACTCCCTCTTTTACTCTGGCCCTATACATGTCTCTTCTTTAGGAGACGGTAGGCTATAGGAAACAGTATAAGCGAAACCTCAAGACTAGGACTTAAGAACAGAGTAGGAAGTAGTGTTGACATGAGACCAGAATTTTTACTTCGATACCAATACCAGGTTGGTATCACGATACTCGATAACATGACAATATTTGATACCAAAAACGATACAACGGCAAAAAACAAGACGTATTACCTAAAGTCACAGAATTGCACTTGATCCAGACAGATCTTTTTAGTTCAATGTCATTACATTTGAAGAAAATGTTTGAATTTTGAATGTATGCATTTTAATGAATCAATTATACAATCAATTTGACTTTCTTTTTACCAATCCAACTACGGTATTGATTTATTCGTATGGTAAATCTACTGATAAACAGGGTAAATCAAGATGTAACCTAGGCCTATTCACAATACCGGTGAATGCATATTCAATAGAAGTGTGTGCATGCATTGTGTTATTGAGCTTGTATTGACTGATTTCATGGGGCTACAGATGAAAAGCAGTTTCCTTTCCATTTGGGACATAGTTTATTATACGGATCAACAACATTTGCATAGAAGAAGCAGTATCTTATTTTATAAAAGTGAGTGCTTATTCACACTCAGTCAGTTCAAGAATTTAGCAAAGATGATCTTGACTGGGAGAGATGTGAGTCAGGGGAGACGAAGGGAATTAATAAAGTTTTTGGTGACTATCAGCTTTGGATTTCAACAATATGTTTTTATTATTTCGTTATGTTTTGAGGTACTACGGTAGTGTATTGATGTTAGCGTCAGCRGTGAGCTAGCAAGGAAAGTTAGCCTACAAAGCTGGAAGCTACCGATATCTTTCATTTTAAAGTGTTCTAGCCTGTAATGAACTTTTTTTGCGAACAGTAATTAACAGTTTCAACATTTCTATATGCCGTGTTGCATTATTCAAGTGTGCTAATTTCTGGGCAGCCTAAGTGTGGAGCTAACATGATGTAGCCAAGACTCCCAGTAAGTGCAGTGGTTCCTCAGGACAGGCTAGAGCTAGCATTGAGTAGTGGAGCAGTGCGCTCGCTCTTTAAAAGGACATCGGCTGCGCTGTAGGACAGACTTGATCCTCTCCCAATCAGTAGACGACGTGAGATTTCACAGAAGTACTGAAAGTAACAAGTTCTAGTACTGAACCGTTGTTCATGTTCTAGTACGAAAAAGTACCGAAGTTTCGGTATACCGTGCAACACTAGTAGGAACAGGAAAATGACTTTAGCAGTYAGACGTGAAAAGACAGAAACCTGGCAGACAGACTGAAAGTGTGTAGTCAAAGGCACCAGGTTTAGTCACTTCTGACTAAACCTGGCGTCTCCATCGATCAACTAAAATTACATGTTTGTCACACAAGGTGTAAATTAACGAGATCTCCTGCACAGCCCTGATTAGTGGGCTGCTAACTTGCACAGCATCACAGTCAACCACAGATGGTGACATAAAAGGGCACCCCACGGCACTCGACAGTAAACACCATTCAATCTGGCTAAACTGTAAAGGTTAAAAAGCTGGTACACACACACACAAAACACAAGAATGTGTAGGAGCACACATATACAGCATACACAAATTATCTCTGCGTTCAACAGAAAAGTATGACGTGGTCTGACCTATGATCCTTATCATCTATATGCCGACTTAAGAAGACCGAAAGCCCTCTAACGTCATAGTGCCACTGGGCACAGAAGTCAGTTCAACGTCTAGCTTTGATTTTACATTTGGTTGAGTTGTAAACTTTTGTGAATTCAACAAAGTGTCACCATGTCATTGGATCTAGATTTATTTAATGGGTGAAAGAAGATGAAACGCCCTTACGTTGATGACTTTTTTCAAATCCAATCACTTTTCCATGTTGATTCAACGAAATCACATTGATGTTTTGGGGGTTGAAATGTGGAAACAACGTTGATTCAACCAGTTCTGACCAGTGGGGTGCCACTGTTTTCGACAATCACAACATGTTAATACAGTTTCCATCTACCGGCTTCTTCAAGAAAGCAGGCGAGGGGAMYYGGSKYSCSYYGGGGGMTMYAAWWWTTTTCGGGGTTTAGTCATGGMGTTGGTGTCATTGGCCCTATGCTGTACTGCTTTCCAAGCAGTKTGGCGCTCTCCCGTTCTACTCATTGATTTAATTTCCTTTGCACTTGCTTTGGATGTGGTTCTGTTTGATGCCTACGTCTCCTACTCCCCTTAAAGTGCAAAAATGACTAACGCATGTCAAAAAGTAGAGAACAAACAACTAATAATGTTTGCCAGACTTTGCTCGAGAGGAATGGGTGAATGCTTTGAGAATGTACAGCTTTACCTCTCTACTCTCCACTGAGACGAAGTCAATCTGGCAACCCCCATTAAATTAGTCTGAATGGAGATGGCAACGTGCATGGATGGTTACCTAGCCCCCGGCTCTACACCTTTTGAGGATACCTGAACAGTGCAAAGCAGCGATTATATTCCAGCCCACACCAATGGAGCATTATAGCAACATTAGTATTTTTAACATCCTAAGCATTGTATTGAAACTGATTCAAGAATACTGCCTATATAGGTGTAATAATCCTAAACAGGAATACAGCTGGGAAACTATAGATTTCACTCTGACCAGAGGTCCTCTAAACCTTTCCGTTCAGGGTCACGGTCAAAGTCAGTGGTCATGTTTAGGGATAGGGTTCCATCTGCAGTAAGGGTCAGCTTGGTGTTTGATGGTCAGGGGCATGGGAGTGATGTCATCATGAACATAGACTCCAACAGATTCTGTTTCGATGGATGTCACATTCCCCTTCAAATGAAGACATCGCCCCAAAGATACCCTCCAACGCTGTTCCCTCTCGAATGAAGTCACAAAAAGATGTCTTGATCGACGGGAGCAAGACACTTAGAAAAGTCCTGCTCAGAGAACCAGGAAGTCTGGACATTACTCTGCACCTAACGGGCCTGGAAACCTCAAAGAAAATGTGCACAACAACAGACGCAACAACATCAACAGAACCTCCATGGCAATTAGACCCTCCATGGCTCCCAGGTCTGGGTCCCATCTGTGCTGCTAAACGTGTTAGATGTTCTGGTCTCTGCTCTGGAATGAGTTACTCTGAAAAAATATATATATTTGTAGTTGTTCCAACTACACGGAACAAAAATATAAAAACACAACATGTGAAGTGTTGGTCCCATGTTTTATGAGTTAAAATATAATGTCCCACAAATTTTCCAGACACACAAAAACCTTCTCAACTTTGGTGCAAAAATTTGTTTACATCCCTGTTAGTGAGCATTTGATCTTTTTTCAAGATAATCCATCCACCTGAGAGGTGTGGCATATCAAGAAGCTGATTAAACAGCATGATCATTACACAGGTGCACCTAGTGCTGGAGACAATAAAAGGCCCCTCTAAAATGTTTAGTTTTGTCACAACATGCCACAGATGTCTCAAGTTGAGGGAGCGTGCAATTGACATGCCGACTGCAGGAATGTCATCCAGAGAATTTAATTTCTCTACCATAAGCCACCTCCAACGTTGTTTGAGAATTTGGCAGTCTGTCCAACCYGCTTCACAACCGCAGAACACGTGTAACTACGCCAGCCCAGGACCACCTGCGAGGGGTAAATATTTGTCTGTAGTAAAGCCCAAATTCTGATTGGCTGGGCCTTGCTCCCCAGTGGGTCTGCCTGGCTTCCATGGTTGCATCCCTGTCCAGTCATGTGAAATTCATAGATTAGGACCTAATGAATTTATTTCAATTGATTGATTTCCTAATATGAGCTGAAACACAGGAAAATCGTTTTAAATTGTTGCGTTTATATTTTTGTTAAGTATAATCATTATTAAGTAACTGGTTCCACAGACTTTTTAAAATTTATTTTTTAGTTAAGAAGCCCAAATAATAGGTGAATGAACACGAGGCAAGTTGAGCAAACACATTTAATGTTGACAGAATTTTTAGGTTACTTCTCAAATTGTTGCCAAGTTTGGGCCAACTAAAAAGGTTAAGTTCAACTAACACTAATAGAAAAGTAAAAAAGGCTGTTACTTAATAATAATTAGTTGAAACTAGATTTTTTTTTACACAGTGTATATTCAACTATCCACAAACATCCTGGGCTTAATCCACCCTTTGGTTCTGCGAGCCATATCAAACAAACAGATTACGCTCTTTGGAGTACATTAGTCCTATGATCTCAGAGCCGACTGTTTGACAAAAGACCTTAAAAGTAAAAGGTAAACAGTTTAATCAAGTGTGTCTGATAAAATTACAAAGTTCTCTTCCGCTCTGTTGAATTAAAAAGGTGGACGCCGCTAAATTACGTCGCCATGTGCAGCACTGCAGATAGAGATGAGAGAGATGCAAGACTTGCAGAAATGTACCCACTACGCTGTTTATTTTCTGCARCTACGTCATATTACTGAGTCTACCTTTAACATGSAGAAAAAAGGGAGTGGAATTTCTCCGGCCTAGTGCCTAACACAAACCATTACAAGCGAGAYTCAATAGCATTAGTATGGACTGAACACCAACTAAACAGTAGGGACTTCCAGTAATCTCAGATTAAGCCATGCTGTGACAGGCCACTGACAGATGTGCCTTCGAGCATTAACAGTGTTCRTCTTGGGCCACTCATCTCTCCATCTCCTSTCTGCAGCCCTTCATTCAAGATCCCTGGCAGTGGCTCGCCATTGCTCGTCCTGTCGTAAATCACCCCAGTCTTCTTCTCCTCATCAACCAGGAGCTGGTGTTCTTTTATAGCCAAGCCAAGGACACTTTCTCCCATTTATGGCTCCTGCAAGTAGCAAGCCATTTGTGATGGGAACAGCCCACCCCCCCCCCCCCCCCCCCTCCCACTCTGCCTTTGACTCTTGCACATTAGTGCCAACCTGTACCCATGCTGCTGCCAAGTAAACACTCCCCTATGTTTATGTTGGACTTGGGCAACTTGTCATATACACTTCGATTTAAGGTCCACGGAGTGACATACGCTCACACCTTTAGCGGAATGTGTGAAAGTGGCAGGTCGGTCTGGCCTGTCTAAGCCTGCCTCCTCTGAAGAGAGAACTCGACTGTCTTTTCAACCACGGAGATGGGAAGAGAAAAAGGGAGCGCGGGAGAAAAGGAGAGAGGCGGCTACTGAAGATACCCGGATAAGGAGTCACATTCTTGATTGTCCACCAGTTCCATCATGCGGAGCAGGGATTTGCCTGTGTTTACTTAAAGAGGGGAACATGCTCACTCACAGCTGTGCTCCAAATAAACAAATAGCCATATGAATTTAACAGAGGAGAAAATGCATATCTAATCTGTACAAGTAACATTCATGCAAGACAGGTCGGTCCAGAGTCGGCTAGGGTGAGCCAATCCATAACTTGGGTTGAGGAATTTACGCACATACACACAGCCCCTTCAGAAAACATGATGTGCTGAGTAACAACTTATGGTACAGGGTTCAGTATCTGAACAAAAGGGGTCCACATACATCCAAACACACACACAAATTCAAGGAAATGCGCACGCACACACACACACACACATCGATTATTCCACATTGTGACGATGTCACAGTCATTTGGTTTCATTTCTCGCAGATGTGGTGGGAGGCTAGGCTTATTAAGTGTTGGGAAGCAATCAAGCCTAATACACCAGCCTTGGCACTTAGCTCAGTGTGTGTTGATGGCATGTTGGAACAAACAAGGATTGCAGGCAAATTGCTACGCTAGGACATCACTGTTAGAGAAAGTCTTGTGAGCATGCTGTTGCGGAAAGATGTCAGGCCCTCTAATGCTCTCTGGTTGTATCGTTAGCAATAGTGCTGGGCCTTGTTCAGGGCTGTTGAGAATCACTCTGTGGTGGGGATCATAGCAAGCCACAATGCCTCAAAGTGATGGCCAATTAGGCCATATGCTTGGTGAGTGAGAGCAACCCAAAAAAGGAGACGACAAAATCCATGACACTCCAGATGAACAATGACTTCTGTCACATACATTATGGGAGGTGTAAATCTAGCCGAGAATAGGATTACTGAAAGATGACAAGAGATACAACATGCTTATCACGGGTGGGTGATCCTTCAGGACAGTCTGTCCCACAGATGTGGTTTTTTGGCAGCCGCCTTCAAGTTCACAGAGCAGAAGCGTCTTGGTCTTGAAAGACGCTGTACATAACCCATGTATTATTACCACTAGAAGAAGGCAAACAGAAAAAGGTTTGGGCTGATGCYTTTGATCGATCAATGGATTTCTGGATAAAACTTCACCCTTCTTCCTCATCGTTATTCATTTCATTGTTATCAGACAGTAGGTTTCTGGTAGGTCACGGTCCTCTAAATAAATGCTTTGGGAGTTGCCAAAGTAACTGGGGACAGCTACGGAAGGGCTGTTTAAGTTACTGTATGGCGAATATTTCTGTATAACATATACACTCCCACTTCAATGGAGGACATAGGGCTGCTGAGTGAACAGTAGCAAAGAGGCCTCTTCACACAGTGTCTTTCTCAGGTTTGTTGCAAGACAAAATCACTCACCCTACCACGCTGTATAAATTATTATTGGACTACATTACACCCCCCCCCCCAAGTGCATCTGTTAATCATATAGGCCCATCCTGTGATTTAATGATTAGCCACATCCCAATGTAACCATTACTGTATGTATGAAATTCATAATACACATCACTCGTCTCAAAACTGCTGCAATTTGTCCTCAAACTTGCAATGTGTGCCTTGTGCACTTTTACACGGCTTGATGTGACTTGTTTGTTGGTTTTGGAGGCATGTTTGCTGGAGAAAAAAAATATATATATATTTATGGCATCCATTTATTCAAAAACGGGAAGTAAGAGTGATGTTTATAACTGACTAGGCACTGTGGTGTGGCTGCCAGTGTTCTAGGGCGCATTATCTAACAGTGTTGCAAGTTTAGGCGAGGGGGATAGTCATGCATGCCAAACGATGAAATCAACCATCAGACTGCCTAAGCCAGACTGAACGCTGTCCTCACTTTGTTTCACAACAGTTCAACTGAGATGGCAGGTTACCTCACTAGACGTGCCATTAAAATGATGAACCATTTCTAACAGGATAACATTAAATCACGAGGGAGGGTGTTGATACTAACTAGACAGTCCATCTCACGTCATGACTAGGGCCATGTGTTTTGCACAGTCATGTGATATGGCCAGATGTATTATTTATTTTTATCATCAAACTGTCCTCTTTATGTCAGATGGTCCAGCATCATCCTCAGCTAATTGCTTTCATTTGTCGAATTCTTATTTTTGACTCAGGCTTAAAAATACAGGATAAAATCTTGCTATGTCACATGATTGTTTTGTGCAGGAGGGGACTAATCTCGTCCTTATCATTTGCTTCAATTTTCTCAAATAAGCTATACCTCTCATAGTTTGCAGTAGCACAACATCTCCTACTGGCGCTGGCGGCAGCCAGGGATCCAGTCATGGCTGACTCACAAGAGCTGGATACATTGACTGGCGGAGCGAGGGGGGGGGGGGGGGGGGGGGGGGGGGGGGGGGGTGACTGACCACGATTAGGATAGTGAGTACCTAAACCCAGTCTGCTGTCACGAGAATATGGGGCTGTAGCTGACGTCATGCAGTTCCAACGCGCAGCTATGGAGTGGACAGGCTTTCTCAGCTAAAATGTTATTGGAATATAAACTCTTTTACACTTCTTGGAGAAGTACAGGGGGTGCTATTTTCCCATTAGCATAATTTGCTTACGATTAATCTACGCCGTTTATTCAATTACTTGCTCTTATATTATCTATAACATCAATACCCATTGGACAGAAACAATCTCTAGTTGCTTAAAACCGTTAATTTTGTCTCTGAGTGATAACACAAGTCATTGAACAGCAGCTTATCCCACTGCCACAGGAAGTAGAATGCAAAGACGTCTTGCTCGCTTTCCAACGCTCTGACCTATATATGGTCATGGACCCCTATGACGCTAGAAACACACTTCTTCGCCTTCCTCTGCGGTGATCAAGAGGACGTCAGAGCGAGAAATTCTTGGTTTATTGGTAACTTGATCCGTGAGAATAAGACTATTTCTTTGGCCGTGACCGACAATCTCCGGGTTTCTGATTCGCACGAGATATGGAGACTGCGAACTTGTGTACTGTTTTGCTGGCGTTATGGATGAAAACTATCTCCGTGTCGAATTTGGTTTCGACCCACATGTGACGCATCATTATCGGTATATGGTTATGATTTTTTCAATATCAGTTTAATCACGATTTGATATTACATATTATTTCGGGAGTTTTGTGGTGTTCCCAGTCTGTCCTATTTTATTTACGCCTTTGAGAGAATCGTAGCCAACCGACCAGTACCTGTGCTAAATGGAGGTGGGAAAGGAACATTCTGCAACTGCGAACAACGACTCATACTTGACAAAGACACTTTGATGCACATTCTGATGGTAAAAGATCAGCCATAGATATAGGACCACAATATTACGATGGTCTATATCAGTATCTGTTGATGCCTGTGAACATGGCGTGGAGCGCCTAGCCGAACTCTGCTGAGTATAGCTATGCTAATTTCTAGCTGCTACATTTTTTGCTTTCGTTATAAAAACAATTTAATAAATCTGGACAATGATTGTTTGGATCACCAGATGTTCGGGCTATTCAATATTCGTAACGGCTGCTGATATTTTTCTGAAATGTTTTAAGAGGAGTAATTCGTTAAGTGACGTTTGTCTCTGTCAATTGTTCTTGCTGCGGGTTCAGCCACTATTTCAGATTGACAAGCTTGGCCAATAGTCTAGTAACTGTGCTTTATACATGAACAAATTGCACATTTTTCACAAAAAAACACTATGCTATCCACTAACACTTTCATTTTAGACTGTACATCTCTACGAAGTTGTTCTCTTGGCTTTTAGTGGCGTATAGTATATTTCTGAGTAGATATTGCCTCGAATATACTGTGTTAAGCTCCTGACGAGGACAAAAGACTGTCTGTAGTAAATCGTCCATTTGCTAACGTGGTTAGCTAATAGATTACATATTGTTTCTTCCCTGAAACATTTTAAAGAATCTGCAAATGGTGACTTTATTCACAAACCTGTACTTTCATCTGGTTCTGGACTTGTGATTTAATGATTTTAGATGCTACAAGTTTACTTTGTACGCCTATGCTAGCTATGCTACTCAGTGGGGGTGGTGGGGGCGTCTCCGGCATCAGGGTTGTGACTCGTGAGAAGTTCGACATGCATTGACAAGATCGGGTAGAGATGAAGGATTATGTGATGTCATAGGAGGGACAAAATAAACATTATGATAGAAAGAGGTGAGAAGTGAACACACATATGGAAGAGAACGACAGTATGTGCATAAATAACCTTTATACCAGAGAGAGAGAGACGACAGCAGAACAGGGAGCACCTACGCTGCCTCCCGCAGAGGGTCAAACTCTCAGGATCGTATTTCAGTCATTTTACCAACATAGCAGCCACTGGAGGAAGCCGTCGCCCCTCACAATAACACTGCAGCAACCTGGAACACCCACCCCCACAGGAAACATGAGGTCACCCCCCCCCCCCCCCCCCCCCCCCCCCCCCCCCCCCCCCCATTCACGACAGTAACCAAAGCACACTCTCCAGCTGCCTGCCACGCAGCCCCACACTCAATTGAAGGGTGCCTGGTTAGTAGCTAGTCTGGCTACCAGAGGAAGGCAGGAGGAAGAGGGTAATTGGGGGTTGAGGATATAGAATACAGAAAGAAAAGCCTGCTTTGGAGATCCATTTCAGGACCACTTGTGTGCTCAATACCTTTATTATGTTCTTTTTTTCCTGTAACACTAGTGTTCATATTGCCTGGGTAGCTTAACCAATATTTCACATACCACAATAACAATTCCCCTTAGAGTGTTTGAGAGTCAGCAAATAGACAGCAAGCAGACCGCAAAAAGTAACAGCTACTGGAACCTTCCTCAACAGAGTTGGAGAAAGAGGGAATGAAAGGTGTGCAGTGTCAAACCTGTCACTACAATTCAACATTCCAGTCTTTAGCAACCTGCAAGCACTTGACTGTGGATTGTCCGTCATCATTGTACTATGGGCTAGAAACCGTCAGCCCCCATAACCCACCCACCAGCAATTCACTACACCCGCAATAACATCTGCAAAATGTGTATGTGACCAATACATTTGATTACAAGTCATTATGGTCCCCCTGAAGTTTAAACATGGCACCACTCCAAAACAAAGCACTACTAACCTTCAGCAAAACAGAGACCTCCAAAGAATGTGACCGCGGTCACTTAAATTCCAGAGAGAAAAGAAGAGAGGCAAAACACATTATATACTCCATAAGCTGGGTCAAGGCAGGAATGCCAGACACTACATATTGTATAAAGGATGTTGGCTTTTATTGCCCTCTGAAAAAAAGTCACTGTAAAACCAACAGACTGGCCTTGTTGGCACAGCAGGACACTACAGATCACACAGCTCTTCATAGGAGGAAGTTGAGTTGATTATTTATTCAACCTTAATTTAACTAGGCATGTCAGTCAAGAACAAATTCTTATTTATAATCACGGCCTAGGAACAGTGGATTAACTGCCTTGTTCATGGAGCAGAACGACAGATGTTTACCTCGTCAGCTCGGGGATTCGATCCAGCAACCTTTCGGTTACTGGCCCAACACTAACCACTAGGCTACCTGGCACCCCAGTTGTGGTGTACAAGTGAGAGGAAGAGCTGTTTTATTTCAAAGTTGACGGCGGTACATGGCTTTGAGCTGAACTACCACTGTCCATATAGGGTCAGAAATGATTGACACCCTTGATAAAAGATTAGCAATATATTTCTAAAATAAATATTTCAAATAATGAGCTATATTGTATGCAAATGATATTTTATTTTACATGAATAAAATAGCTCAGAGAAAGAGATTTTGTTTAACAAGTAATCTTTTTTTTAAATCAAAATGATTGACACTGACATTGATTAGTGATGTGCAGTTCGCAAACAATTCATTATTTTTGAATGACTTAATACGCATTCCTTCGGCTCAGTGGCTCAGGGGCCGTGCTCCGACCAACAGCTGTCTGTCATACATGTGCGGAGGCAAAAATATCATCGCATAAAGAAGAAAATACATGGGCCTCCGAGTGTCGCGACAGACCCGGGTTCGATCCCAGGCTGTGTCACAACCGGCCGTGACCGAGTCCCATGGGGCGGCGCACAATTGGCCTAGCGTCGTCTGGGTTAGGGGAGGGTTTGGCCAGGGGGGACTTTACTTGGCTCATCGTGCTCTAGCAACTCCTTGTGGCGGGCCGGGTACCTGCAGGCTGACTTCAGTCATCAGTTGAACAGTGTTTCCTCCGACACATTGGTGCAGCTGGCTTCCGGGTTAAGCGGGCGCATGTTAAGAAGCCCAGTTTGGCAGGTCATGTTTCGGAGGACGCATGACTCGACCTTTGCCTCTCCCGAGCCTGTTGGGGAGCTGCAGTGAGGAGACAAGATCGTAATTGGATCGCAACAGGATATCACGAAATAGGGGAGAAAAGAGGGATGAAATAAACAAAAAGAATATATATATATATATATATATATATATATATATAGAACTAATAATTGATCGCATGGTTCAAAAATGTATGTAATTAATTTATTATTGAATGTTATGGACACAGATTTGCAGAACCAAAACATACACAGCCTTTGCTCAACAAATTCGAACTCGAGAACGAATCGTTGGAGTGCTGCAGTTCACGAACGATATGGTGCCAATCACCCTGACGGCAGTCAAGCAATGCATTCTGCCAAGAGTTGTTCAAATGCATCAATAAATTATCTTATTTGTATGGCTAGCAATCAACAAATGTAAGTGCGCTTTAAACAATGTCAAAAATGACAGCTCCAATATGCCCCTTATGATGAATGACATGTGAATGAGGGGCTTGCAGAATCATGACTCTTTCGAGTTTTCAGTTCATCGTTCACCGGTAGGGGGTCCTACATGTCTGGGCATTACTGACTCAAATTAACAAAATGAGTCAAAATATGTTCTTTTGCCTGAAGGAGTCGAAAAGATCAGAGTCAGTTAAAAGAGACAAACTTCCAATCACTACTAAAGATTCTTATAAATAAAGTAGTCAAAAGTTTTGTATTTGGTCCCATTTTCCTAGCATGCAATGATTACATCAAGCTTGTGACTTCAAACTTGGTTCTTTTACAAATGATTTCGGGCCCAAGAGAAATGAATGGTAAATCATGTATTGTGTTATTTTGGAGTTTCAAATCTTATACCTGATTCCGTTAGTTTTCCAACACAAATTCTTAGTTTTTCCCCCCTCAGGTTTCTGTTTTCCCCTGCTTTTTCAGGTTTGGATGTTCTAAGTCCACAACCATACTTAAACCACATCAGGAGACCAGTTTTGAGGTCTGGAAAAATCTAAGACACTTTCATTTGTGGGTGTAGTTACCCTTTAATTTAACTGTGCACCATCCCGAGACCATTTGGTTAGTGATGTTACTGTAACGCTCATGATGCGATTGCAGATTTTGCAKAAAAAAAAAAAATGGCCACTGGATTGATAAAAACAATCATATCATTCTGCCAGGTAAGCATAGGCGACTTTGTAGTTAACATTTATTTGAGACGGTTTTTGGGAACCTTTCCATCTACCAGAAGAGGTTGTCTTACATTAGCATCATCGCTAATGGCTACACAAAGTGGTAGACAAATGCGCAAATTCAGACAGGGGGATTCCTGTGCCGTTGCTGCTTCAGAAAGTTTACGGGAAAATATGAATCACTGATGCATTTTGTTCATGTCTTGTGATAATCTTTGGCATATTAATGAATTTTCTAATACGTTCATTTAATACACTTAGTTGATATCCTATGTTCAATAAATGTTTTAATATTGTTGAATTGCATTCTGTAATTCCGTCCGCGTTCTCCGCAGCACTGAATTAATAAGGCCCTAGAGAGGGTCAAAGATCATATCCCGTTATTGGTAACGGTGAGAGGTAAGCATGTCTTGGGGGTATAATCTGTGACCCTCTGTCTTTCATAAGTGACAATGTGATGCTACGGAAAAACGAAGAGCAGCAATGTCGAAAGTAATCTAATTCCCATCCAATCTAATTTCATAAATCAAATGTAATTTAATATAGATCAACGAGTACTATTATTTCTATCCGTGTTTATGAAACAAGCTTTGTATTTGATCTATTAAATCTAAGGTTTTTGCATAAGATTTAGTGGTAAGACACTTACTTCCATCCTTGTTTATGAATCAATAGCTTATTTTCTTATTTAAAATCATTTATGAGATCTTTTATGAAGACATACACTACAATACCAAAAGGTATGTGGACACATGCTCTTCAAACATCTCATTCCAAAACCATGGGCATTAATATGGAGCTGGCCCCCCTTTTGCTGCTATCACAGCCTCCACTCTTCTGGGAAGGCTTTCCACTAGATGTTGTAACATTGCTGGGGGGACGTGCTTCCATTCAACCTTAAGATCATTAGTGAGGTTGGGCAGTGATGTTGGGCGATTAGGCCTGGCTCGCAGTCAGCATTCCAATTCATCCCAAAGTTTAGGTCAGGGCTCTGTGCAGGCCAGTCAAGTTCTTCCACACCAATCTCGACAAACCATTTCTGTATTGTCATGCTGGAACCGGAAAGGGCCTTCCCCAAACTGTTGCCACAAAGTTGGAAGCACAGAATCATCTAGAATGTCATTGTATGCTGTCGRCTTAAGATTTCRCTTTATTGTAACTAAGCGGCCAAGCCCGAACCATGAAAAACAGCCTCAGACCATTACTCCTCTCCCACTTAACTTTACAGTTGGCACTATGCATTGGGGCAGGTAGCGTTCTTCTGGCAGATGGTGATGCGTGATTCATCACTCCAGAGAAAGCGTTTCCACAGCTCCTGAGTCCAATGGCGGCGAGCTTTACACCACTCCAGCTGACACTTGGCATTGAGCATGGTGATTTTAGGCTAGTGTGCGGCTGCTCGACCATGGAAACCCATTTCACGAAGCTCCCGACGAACAGTTATTGTGCTGATGTTGCTTCCAGAGGCAGTGTGGAACTCTGTAGTGAGTGTTACAACTGAGGACAGGGAATTCTTATGCATTAAGCGATTCAGCACTCGGTGGTCGCGTTCTGTGAGCTTGTATGGCCTACCACTTCGCGGCTGAGCCGTTGTTGCTCCTAGACGTTTCCACTTCACAATAACAGCACTTAGTTGACTGGGGCAGCTCTAGCAGGGCAGAAATTAGACGAACTGAAATTAGACGAACTGCCCCCTTTTTCTTTTTTTTTTGAAAAGGGGGCATTCAACAACAGCGCCACGTTGAAAGTCAATGAGCTCTACAGTAAGGCCATTCTACTGCCAATGTTTGTCTATGGATATTTCATGGCTGTGTGCTCGATTTTATACACCTGTCAGCAATGGGTGTGGCTGAAATAGCCGAATCCACTAATTTGAAGGGGTGTCCACATACTTTTGTATATACACTGCTCAAAAAAATAAAGGTAACACTAAAATAACACATCCTAGATCTGAATGAATGAAATATTCTTATTAATACTTTTTTCTTTACATAGTTGAATGTGCTGACAACAAAATCACACAAAAATTATCAATGGAAATCAAATGTATCAACCCATGGAGGTCTGGATTTGGAGTCACACTCAAAATTAAAGTGGAAAACCACACTACAGGCTGAACCAACTTTGATGTAATGTCCTTAAAACAAGTCAAAATGAGGCCAGTAGTGTATGTGGCCTCCATGTGCCTGTATGACCTCCCTACAACGCCTGGGCATGCTCCTGATCTCCTGGTCTCCTGAGGGATCTCCTCCCAGACCTGGACTAAAGCATCCGCCAACTCCTGGACAGTCTGTGGTGCAACGTGGCGTTGGTGGATGGAGCGAGACATGATGTCCCAGATGTGCTCAATTGGATTCAGGTCTGGGGAACGAGGGTACGTTTGGCAGCATGAGTGAAAGAGGCTTTGTTGCGAAATAGGAAGCAGATTCTAGATTTCATTTTGAATTGGAGATGCTTAATGTGAGTCTGGAAAGAGTTTACAATCTAACCTGACACCTAGGTATTTGTAGTTGTCCACATATTCTAACTCAGAACCGTCCAGAGTAGTGATGCTAATTGGGGGGAGATGCGGGTAGAAATCGGTTGAAGAGCATGCACTTAGTTTTACTAGTATTTACAAGAGCTTGGAGGCCACGGAAGGAGTGTTGTATGGCATTGAAGGCTCATTTGGAGGTTTGTTAGCACAGTGTCCAAAGAAGGGCCAGATGTATACAGAATGGTGTCATCTGTGTAGAGGTGGATCAGAGAATCACCAGCAGCAAGAGCGACATCATTGATATATACAGAGAAAGGAGTCGGCCCGAGAATTGAACCTTGTGGCACCCCCATAGAGACCGCCAGAGGTCCGGACAACAGGCCCTCCGATTTGACACACTGAACTCTGTCTGAGAAGTAGTTGGTGACCCAGGCGAGGCAGTCATTTGAGAAGCTAAGGCTATTGAGTCTGCCGATAAGAATGCGGTGAATGACAGAGTTGAAATCCTTGGCCAGGTCGATGAAGACTGTTGCACAGTACTGTCTTTTATCGATGGCGGTTATGATATCGTTTAGGACCTTGAGTGTGGCTGAGGTGCACCCATGACCAGCTCAGAAACCAGATTGCATAGTGGAGAAGGTACGGTGGGATTTGAAATGGTCGGTGATCTGTTTGTTAACTTGGCTTTCGAAGATTTTAGAAAGGCAGGGCAGGATGGATATAGGTGTATAACAGTTTGGGTCTAGAGTGTCTCCCCCTTTGAAGAGGGGGATGACCATGGCAGCTTTCCAATCTTTGGGGATCTCAGACGATACGAAAGAGGTTGAACAGGCTAGTAACAGGAGTTGCAACAATTTCGGCAGATCATTTTCGAAAGAGAGGGTCTAGATTGTCTAGCCCTGCTGATTTGTAGGGATCCAGGTTTTGCAGTTCTTTCAGAACATCAGCTGTCTGGATTTGCGTGAAGGAGAAGCGGCGGAGGGGGGCTTGGGCAAGTTGCTGCAGGGGGTGCTGAGATGTTGGCCGGGGTAGGGGTAGCCAGGTGGAAAGCSTGGCCAGCCGTAGAAAAATGCTTTTTGAAATGATCGATTATCGTAGATTTATTGGTGGTGACAGTGTTTCCTAGCCTCAGTACAGTGGGCAGCTGGGAGGAGGTGCTCTTATTCTCCATGGACTTTACAGCGTCCCAAAACTTTTTGGACTATATCTGTTCTTAGTTCTGCATTTTTTGAATGGGGCATGCTTATTTAAGATGGCGAGGAAAGCACTTTTAAAGAGCAACCAGGCATCCTCTACTGAAGGGATGAGGTCAATATCCTTCCAGGATACCCGGGCCAATATAAAACAAACTTAGGGAGGAGGCTTCTAATGTTAAAAGCCTTGGTTTCATGCATGTTACGGTTACAGAAGTCAACTAATGAGAGCACCTGGGGAATGGGAGTGGTGCTGTGGGCTGCAGGGCCTGGGTTAACCTCTACATCACCAGAGGAACAGGGGAGGAGTAGGATAAGGGCACGGCTAAAGGCTATAAGAACTGGTTGTCTAGTGCGTTCGGAAGAGAGAGTAATAGGAGCAGATTTCTGAGCACGGGAGAATAAATTCAAGGCATAATGTACAGACAAGGGTATGGTAGGATGTGAGTACAGTGGAGGTAAACATAGGCATTGAGAGATGAGAGGTTTTGTCTCTAGAGGCACCATTTAAGCCAGGTGAGGTCACCGCATGTGTGGGGGGTGAAACAAAAGGGCTAGCTAAGGCATATTGAGCAGGGCTGGAGGCTCTACAGTGAAATAAGACAATAATTTCTAACCAAAACAGCAATAGACAAGGCATATTGACATTAGGGAGAGGCATGTGTAGCCGAGTGATCATAGGGTCCAGTGAGTAGCTAGGTGAGCTGGAGACAGGGCGATTCCGACAGCTAGCGTGCCGGGGCTAGCAAATGGGCCTCAGGGGTACATCACAACGGAAGAGCCTGTTGAAACCCTCTCGGACGGTTACGTCGGCAGACCAGTCGTGATGGATTGGCAGGGCTCCATGTCGGCAGTAAAAGGGTCGAGGCCAATTTGAAAAATAGGTATTATAGCCCAAGAATTGGCTGATGGACCTCTTCGGCTAGCCRGGAGATGGGCCTAGCTCGAGGCTAGCTCCAGGCTAACTGGTGCTTGCTTCGGGACAGAGACGTTAGCCAGGAGTAGCCACACGGACAGCAGTTAGCTAGCTGCGATGATCCGGTGTAAAGGTTCAGAGCTTGAGGTAGGAATCCGGAGATGTGGTAGAGAAAAAGCAGTCCAATATGCTCTGGGTTGATATCGCGCTGAGCAGACTGGCAGGAATTGACCGGGCTGAGGCTGGCTGATGTCCGAGTTTATGGTGATGACAGCTAGCAGTGGCTAATTTACTAGCTTGTAASCTGGCTAGCTTCTGATGGGGGTTCCGGTTCTAAAGTGTAAAAAATAGCAGATCCGTACCACGTTGGGTGAGGCGGGTTGCAGAAGAGTATGTTCAGTCCGTAGATGGATATTGAGAATAAAAATATATGAAATATATACGAAGAAAACGATATATACATGGGACAAGACAAAACAGACGTCCGACTGCTACGCCATCTTGGAACCTAGCCATTAGCCATCCAGGTATACTTATGTTGGTGAGTCATCTTATTTGAATGKCATTGTTTTATATGTTATTAACAAAGTGTGCTCCACTTGAAGTAGAAATTGAAAATACAATTATTACTTGAAACAAACTACAGGAAGTGGGTTAACTGCTAAACAACTGCAATAATGGTTGCTTTGTTTGTCAACAGTCTTGTGGCTATTGTAGTCTTTTGAGTGTAGAAAAACAGGGACCTCTAAAGATGTCCCAGGTGGGGCAGGAGGCATGCAAGGGAGAACCAACTGCGCAGGCGCCTTACCTAGTCGGTCTGGAACTCACAGTAAGCCTGGTAACACAGCTATTTTAAGGGTATGATTTATCTTCCAGTGACCACATCTTCCCTTTCTCGCCCAATGTAACATGTGTGAAACGGCAACAGACATACCCATCCCAAACACATGGCCTCATCCATTCCCTCTTGCCACTGAGAACTGCTCAGCCTTGGGGACTGACCACCGAGTCAATGAGGAGGGAACTGCTCAGCCTTGGGGACTGACCACTGAGTCAATGAGGAGGGAACTGCTCAGCCTTGGGGACTGACCACCGAGTCAATGAGGGAACTGCTCAGCTACCTACCTGCATCAGTGCCAGGATGCCCCAGGCTTGCCAGTCTTGATGACAGCCTTAAGGTTTGACATGGAGCACGAAAGCCAGGGAAAACAGAGGGAATAGTGGTGATAAGTATTCCATGGCTCTGTCTCAAATGGCACCCTATTCCCTACATAGTGCGCTACATTTGACCAGAGTCATATGGGCCCTAAGTGTTGCATTTTTATAGGGAATCAGAGGAGGTTGGTGTCACGTTAATTGGGGAGGACAGGCTCGTGTTAATGGCTGGAGCGGAATCAGTGGAATGGGATCAAACATGGTTTCCAGGCGTTTGATGCCATTTCATTTGCGCCGTTCCGGCCATTACTATGAGCRGTCCTCCCCTCAGCACCCTCCACTGTAGGGAATATGGTTCAATTTGGGATGCAACCCATCTGTGGGCACTGGACAGGCCAGCACTCCCTGTGACAAGAATAGTCCTTTTCCCCTGCAATCGTTCCCTCTGTTCTCCACTCATGGCTCCCTCTGTCTTCAGTCCCAGTTATTGCTGTGTGTAATTACTGAAGGTGAGTAATTACTGAAGGCAAGAATTTTCATATTCCCTCAGTGCAACTGGAGCATGTTCAGGGACACTAAAGTCTAGAGAACATCCAATTATCTCAGCACTTCTATACGCTTGTATAGAAGACATGGTGAAATACTGAGTAAGACATAATAATAATGTATAGACATTAAGAGCTCTCCAACCAACTGAAACTTGGAGAAATCCACAAATGAAGAGATATAGACTACTAGGTCACCTTTCCTACTATACTTATAAAGGAGATACTTGGAGTCGTTTAGATGGGAGCTATTGACCGGTTGTTGCTTTAGAAATGTGAAAAGTAGAAATTTCATATTGACATTGACATATCATTAGTCAAAAGATCCCATTCTATAAGGCTCTTATGCTTGACATGTGAAAACAAATGCTTACATGCTGTTATGGCATTACTTAATAACTCCCTTTGTTGCATTGCCCAGCAGAAAGCTAACATTTAAGTATAGTCTAGTCTCAATTTCCAGGTGTTCTCAGGTTACTTAGTGCCATTAGTATAATATGGACAAAACTGCTACAAAGTAGGCTATTTCTAAATTGTCTAATGAGCCTTTCTTCCTGTCCTGACATGGATTATACGCATTACTGTATCTATCATTCATTCATTCATTCATTCATTCAGAATCCGGGAGCACTGCTGAACTTATTTTCATTAGCAACACCTTGCAAATGAATAGTTCAAAACTGTAAAGTTCGAATTAGAAGTTAAAAGTATTTACTTCAATAAATGCACATTAGGCCTACATTACTGACGTCAGGCTAAAATGCGTAATGAATGGGATTCAAAAAGAGCACAAACGAATGATTAAAAAGAAAGAATGCACATGGATGCATTGATGAAAACCAAAGAAGAAACGTGTGTGTAGGCCTACTCTAGATTTTACGTAGGCCTACCCAAGAACAGTGGCGATACGATGGCGAAAAGTTTGCAATTCATTCTTGAAGGTAGAATGGGTGATTGCGCTTACCCGACGTTATATCTGCTGTTGAATGCACCTTTGCGACTTGACAATCGAAGCCCACCTCTCGCGCTGTGTCACCAGACATTCAAATGATGAGAATTGCAGCCGGTCTACCGGTCGCTACTCCAGTGGCAGATTATTATACTGTACAACTTTTCCCGTTCCTTTTTCACTGCAGCCTACTCAGACCTCTAACTGTACAATGCTGAAGAGTGACAGAGTTCACCGGCTCTACTGTCTATGAGGAAGTTAGTGGTGAGTCACAAGACCCCGCCCTGATATTGGAGAAAAATCTCCTCCTTCGGACTGTGCTGCGCTTTGGTCATGTACTGTGGGCCAAGGATGGGAAACTGGCGGCCCTCCTTTTGTAGGCCCGCGATGAATCCCCCCCCCCCCCCCCCAAAAAAAAGTCAGGGTCTCAATTTACTGTTGAGAGTAAGAATAGTAGAATACACAAGGTGCAATTCCTAAATTTGGTTATGCCTCAGCAGTTTTTCTATTGTTATGTCAGTCACTGACAGTCACTCAAGTAGCCCATGTCAGCTAACATTTTTTATGATTGGTAGTTAGTCTAGACAGCTATCCAAACTTGTATTAATAATGGTTGAATTACTGACCAGAATCCCCATTGATCTGCTTAGTCACTCTCACTCAGATATATTAAATGTGAGTACACAGAGCCACTGCTGCCCCTCCTGATAAATTCAGATGTTTTGTGGCCCCCAAATCAAATCAAATGTATTTATATAGCCCTTCTTACATCAGCTGATATCTCAAAGTGCTGTACAGAAACCCAGCCTAAAACCCCAAATAGCAGGCAATGCAGGTGTAGAAGCACGGTGGCTAGGAAAAACTCCCTAGAAAGGCCAGAACCTAGGAAGAAACCTAGAGAGGAACCAGGCTATGAGGGGTGGCCAGTCCTCTTCTGGCTGTGCCGGGTGGAGATTATAACAGAACATGGCCAAGATGTTCAAATGTTCATAAATGACCAGCATGGTCAAATAATAATAATCACAGTAGTTGTCGAGGGTGCAGCAAGTCAGCACCTCAGTTGTAAATGTCAGTTGGCTTTTCATAGCCGATCATTAAGAGTATCTCTACCGCTCCTGCTGTCTCTAGAGAGTTGAAAACAGCAGGTCTGGGACAGATAGCACGTCCGGTGAACAGGTCAGGGTTCCATAGCCGCAGGCAGAACAGTTGAAACTGGAGCAGCAGCACGGCCAGGTGGACTGGGGACAGCAAGGAGTCATCGTGCCAGGTAGTCCTGAGGCATGGTCCTAGGGCTCAGGTCCTCCGAGAGAGAGAAAGAAAGAGAGAATTAGAGAGACCATACTTAAATTCACACAGGACACCGGATAAGACAGGAGAAGTACACCAGATATAACAAACTGACCCTAGCCCCCCGACACATAAACTACTGCAGCATAAATACTGGAGGCTGAGACAGGAGGGGTCAGGAGACACTGTGGCCCCATCCGATGATACCCCCGGACAGGGCCAAACAGGAAGGACATAACCCCACCCACTTTGCCAAAGCACAGCCCCCACACCACTAGAGGGATAGCTTCAACCACCAACTTACCATCCTGAGACAAGGCCGAGTATAGCCCACAAAGATCTCCGCCACGGCACAACCCAAGGGGGGGGGGGGGGGGGGCGCCAACCCAGACAGGAAGATCACGTCAGTGACTCAACCCACTCAAGTGAGCATCAAGGTTGCCCAACCATTATGTAGGCCATATTATAGTAGCCCTTCCTCAGTGGGGCCTACTCCCCCAGTTTACATCAAATTTGAACTCCAGACTGTTTGCTCCAATGTCACCTGACACTACATGAATAGACATGTAGTGTTGATGGATTTGCCTATATTTGCATACATATATATTTTAGGCAACTATTGAGTGAAGAAGTTGATTGACAGTGATAAAGTTGTTTTTGCTGATAACAAAGTATATTCACACCTTACACAGATGCAAGTTCTCACAAAAATAACTTAATGGAAATAAAGGCTACAGCTGATATCATTATTTTGCTAGACACACATGACAGGTAGGTGGGGATAACAGACAACAGGTAGAACTAGGTTATTAAACACAACACTGACATACAAACGTGCACAACAATATGGACAGTAAGCCTACTACTGTATAGTGTTGTGTTATGGACTTGAATTGCCATAGCGTAGAGTTCATCCAATGTTGTCAACAAGTGCATAATAGGCCCTGCGGGATTGGTATTGCTTTCATATCCTTTGGTCATTCTTTCATTGCGTTTTTTGTTGTTGTAAGTTTATTGATAGATTTTACACGTGTTAAACTGAAACCTATATGTGTGGATGTATTTGTGTGACCAGTATCAGTACTTTCTCTTATTTTCCCAAAACTGCACAGTTGTTCTTTCTCTTAACTCAGGCATGATCTATCCGGCGCACTTTGCCCCAATATGGGTAATTATCTCACTTCCTGTTTCGCTTCGTCTTCTGTTCTCCTCTTTTTTCCATTTGTCTCATCTTGACTATATGAGTCAACAAGAGGGAGCGTTCTCAATATAAATGTCAACAGCTGTATGTCCTTGGAGTAGCAATTAAATACTCACCTGAGATCTGGGTCGGTATGCAAAACGTGTCTCTGAGTAGAAGTGCTGATCTAGGATCAGTTTGGCCATTTAGATAATAATGAATAAGATTATAAGGAAATGAAGGTACCTGATCCTAGATCAGCACTTCTATAAGCTTTTTTTATACACTCCCTGGAGTAGTGGAGAGGTTAATCCAAGTGTTTCATCAGCAGGCTGTGCTGAGCCTGTAGAACATGATGTTGACACATGCATCACCCAACACCATGGTATTGTTCTGGTCTGAACAGGTGTGTTTTGATCGTCACATTTTATTTAGACTACACGGAGACAAGTGCCTAGGCTAGCTCTAGCAGATCACCATTTCATGTGCTTCTGCACTCAGCCCAAACCCTCTTTACATAACTAGGCATGAGTGCCAACTGGGTGCCAACAGTACCAGTTCACTGAGGACTTGGTCAAGAAAAAGATGGATGTGATAAAATAAATCAATGTTTTCAAATATTAATAAAAAAAGGAATGAGGAAATAGTTTTGAGCACTGCTTTGATTATTCTTAAAAGCAACTTTAAAAAGAAAGGGTTTTGAGTGCTGCCTCGAAATCATCAATGTACATAAATGGAAAACAAGATTGTGTAGTTGGGAAAAGTAACTGGGTGGATATGGTCTTGACATTGAAGCAAGAGTGTGTATGATTGTGGACTACAGGAAAAAGAGGACCGAGCATGCCCCATTCTCATCGACGGGGCTGCAGTGGAGCAGGTTGAGAGCTTCAAGTTCCTTGGTGTCCACATCCCCAACAAACTAACATGGTCCAAGCACACCATGACAGTTGTGAAGTGGGAACGACAAAACCTATTCCCGCTCAGGAGACTGAAAAGATTTGGCATGGGTCCTCAGATCCGCAAAAGGTTCTACAGCTGCACCATCGAGAGCATCCTGACTGGTTGCATCACTGCCTGGTATGGCAACTGCTCGGCCTCCGACCGCAAGGCACTACAGAGGGTAGTGTGAACGGCCCAGTACATCACTGGGGCCAAGCTTCCTGCTATCCAGGACCTCTATACCAGGTGGTGTCAGAGGAAGGCCCTGAAAATTGTCAAAGACTCCAGCCACCCTAGTCATAGACTGTTCTCTCAGCTACCACACGGCAAGCGCCAAGTCTGGGTCCAAGAGGCTTCTAAACAGCTTCTACCCCCCAACCCATAAGACTTCTGAACATCTAGTCAAATATCAACCCAGACTATTCACATTGCCACCCCTTCCTCCCCTCTCCACACCACTGCCACTCTCTGTTGTCATCTATGCATAGTCACTTTAATTAACTCTACCTACATGTAGATACTACCTCAACTAACCGGTGCCCCCACACATTGACTCTGTACTGGCACCCCCCTGTATATATTGTTATTTTTTACTGCTCCTCTTTAATTACTTGTTACTTTTATCTCTTATTCTTATCCATATTTTTTTGGAACTGCACTGTCGGTTAGGGGCTTGTAAGCATTTCACTGTAAAGTCTATACCTGTTGTATTCGGCGCATGTAACTAATACAATTTGATTTGATTTGGATTATGTTACTGTTAGATTCAGTGTAATGTATTTAATGTGGTAAAGAAGACACGTATGCGATGTACACCATATTAGAAATCCTATTCATATTTTGCAACCTGCATCATGGGTTGCAAAACCTTATGGAAAGAACTATTGTGCCTCATTTCTTATAAGGATGAGGGTTGACGAACAAGGATTCTTCACATGTTTCCTAAGACATGTGAGACTCCTCAGTCTTCACGGTTCAAAGGCAAGACAATTGGAAGAGTGTGGTCTCTGATACTGTCAGGACCTCTCAACACCTCACTCCCCTAATTATAAATGCTTATTTTACACACCGAAGTGGAAGCTTGTCAGTCCTGCACAACAAATTAGAGAATAGAAGCCGCTCTATTCACACAGGGAAAAAGTGATCTTCTTCCTAGAGATGTTGAGATCCATATTATACCCCAACACAGAACAACTCTCTGTCTCAATTTTGGAAAACAAGCACAGAGGTTAATTGAAGCCCTATGACTCTAGAGATATAATTTCCTGATGGGGGGGGGGGGTTACCAGTGCTGATGGGAAAAATATGGAGTAAATTGGCAATCGGAGGTTGGCATTTATCTCAGGTACCACCAATTGTACAGCCATTGTGCCCTTGAGCAAGGCATTATCCCCCAAACTGCTCCAGGGGTGTTGCTTTGCGGCTGACCCTGTTCTGCACCCAGCCTGTCGTGTTTGTGTGTGTGTGGGGTGTCGGGTTGAGAACCGTCACAGAAAAAATAACACGAGTGCCAATTTTCCAGTACTGTCAGGACACATTTTGACCTTTGATGTAGAGTTAGAGTTTTAGATTCAATTTAGAATCAGATTTAGATGCGGTTCGAAATGCCGACCTGGTATGACCTGTTATGAGTTCAGCCAGGTGACTGTCATGTAATGTGCCAAACAAAACGTCACAAAAAATTTTGTGTTAATTTCTGAAGGGTGTTGTCTCATCTGCCAAGAGAGTTAGCCATAATGGGTCACCATAGGCTAGAGTAGCTATCTATACACCACATCTAAGACCACATATATTTGACCACGTCAAAGAAGTGGTGGTTGCTTGTCCAAACGCAATATCCAATTGGTTGCTTGTCCAAAAATTAAATGTAGGGCTATGCATAAGTAGAAGACAATAAGAAAACCCCAGGCCTAGAGCTCACAGCTGCTTGAGCTGAAGCCTGAGATGAACTGTCTTAACCTCAGGATTGCAGACATATTTTGGAGACTTACAGCATCCACCACCCACTCTACCTCACTCTGAGGCTCCATAATAAAACAGGTAATCCACTAATATAGACCACAACCTCAAGCAGAGAAATTAAGCAGCAGACTTAACAGTTAATTGTAGACGATTTACGTGTTATAGGAATTTTGCGGTCGGAGAGTGAGGGTGGGAATCACGTTCAGGGGTGCACTCACTGTTGCTGGCTCTCGAGGAACAGAGGGGGAGACGGGGAGAAAAGACAGGAAGAATGCTACGTCTCGCACTATATGTCTTAGAGGCTGGGTCTCCTCATAGAAACTTAATGTAATTGCACTGGGAAAATARMGTGGTCTTGGTTGGGGGACTAAAATGTTAAACTCCTAACCTGGTCCCAGATCTGTTTGGGTTGTTTGCCAAATTCTATGGTCATTGGCGTGACAATGGAGCCCGCAAGACAGCACAAACAGATCTGGGACCACACTGAGGAACTCCTTTCAAGGACCTTTCTGACGGGGTCGGCCTGCTGTAAAAAAAGGCCCTGCAATGGTCAGGGCCAGCGGAGACAGGACCAGAGTCCTGAACTCAGCCACTGTCCAGCATGCTTATGTCACTGCTGTTATTTTTACAGGGTCATATTAAAAATCAAACAGGACATAGATCTGCCACCATAAGGGTATTCCGAAATCCCTGACCGTTGGCGAATGCTCTTGTCCTCCCACTCRAGGATCGACTTGTTATGACTCACAATCTTCATTCTACTATTTAGCTCTTACAATAAGTGCTGATTAGTCAGAATCTACACAGACATTATTTAACCCGTAAATCCTGAAGTGCTGTCTGTGTTTTGGTAATTAGACTCATGTTAGTGGGCTAGTATATCACAGTGGCCCCGAGGCGGACCCCTAACAGTAGGGTCATTAGAGATGAAAATGAAAAACAAGTGGGTGACATAATGTGGAAACACTGAACCKATTCAGAGGTTTCTTCATCACCCGCAGAATATTCTGCTCGCTGGGCAAATCTTACACATATTAAACACATTTTTTGTGGTCATTGGGAACAGAGCACGGAGAGTGCGACCCAGAAAAAAAAATGGTTTGTGGAATAGTGCAATATCCCTCTTCCTTCTTGAGCTTTTTCCACAGCATTCCCAAAGCGAGAGTTTACGTGAGATTAGGGATTAGGGACCTGGTGCCACTGTGGCTTTGCCTGGTCTCTCCTTGGATTATTGTATCAGGAAGTGGAGCAAGAGAGAGCGGTGTTCCCCAAGGAGGTGTTGTGACCCCCTTATCCTCTCCATGGAATGCTGTGGCCATGAAACCACGTCACTGAGGAGAAGAGKATGCTTTCGATGCACGTGACAGTATATGGAATGTATGAAAAATAACTATTTTTGTGCTAGAGAGATGGGGAGTGTGTAATTTCCGACATGGTTCTGGTTCATGCACTGTGGCCCCACATGTTTTGACATAAAGTACCAGTCAAAAGTTTGGACAAACCTACTCATTCAAGGGTTTTTCTTTATTTGTACTATTTTCTACATGGAAGAATAATAGTGAAGACATCAAAACTATCAAATAACACATATGGAATCATGTAGTAACCAAAAAAGTGTTAAACAAATCAAAATATATTTTACATTTGAGATTCTTCAAAGTAGCCACCCTTTGCTTTAATGACAGCTTTGCACATTCTTGGCATTCTCTCAACCGGCTTCATGAGGTAGTCACCTGGAATGCATTTCAATTAACAGGTGTGCCTTGTTAAACGTTAATTTGRGYAATTTCTTTTGAGCCAATCACTGGTGTTATGACAAGGTAGGGGTAKTATACAGAAGATAGCCCTATTTGGTAAAAGACCAAGTCCATATTACAGCAAGAACAGCTCAAATAAGCAAAGAAAAACGACAGTCCATCATTACTTTAYGACATGAAAGTCAGTCAATCCGGAAAAGGACCACCACAGGAAAGGAAGACCCAGAGTTACCTCTGCTGCAGAAGATAAGTTCATTAGAGTTAACTGCACCTCAGATTGCAGCCCAAATAAATGCTTCACAGAGTTCAAGTAACAGACACATCTCAAAATCAACTGTTCAGAGGAGACTGCGTAAATCAGGCCTTCYTGGTTGAATTTCTGCAAAGAAATCATTACTAAAATACAACTATCAAGAAGAGACTTGTTTGGGCCAAGAGACACGAGCAATCGACATTAAACCAGTGGAAATCTGTCCTTTGGTCTGATGAGTCCAAATTTGATGATCTCTGCATGTGTGGTTCCCACCATGATGCATGGAGGAGGAGGTGCAATGGTGTGGGGGTGCTTTGCTGGTGACACTGTCAGTGATTTATTTAGAATTCAAGGCATACTTAACCAGCATGGCTACCACAGCATTCTGCAGCGATACGCCATCCCATCTTGTTTGCGCTTAGTGGGACTATCATTTGTTTTTCAACAGGACAATGACCCAACACACCTCCAGGATGTGTAAGGACTACTTGACCAAGAAGGAGAATGATGGTGCTGCATCAGATGACCTGGCCTCCACAATCACCCAACCTCAACCCAATTGAGATTGTTTGGGATGAGTTGGACCACAGAGTGAAGGAAAGGCAGCCAACAAGTGCTCAGCATATGTGGGATCTCCTTCAAGAGTGTTGGAAAAGCATTCCTCATGAAGCTGGTTGAGAGAATGCCAAGAGTGTGCAAAGATGTCAGTACTATTAATCCACAATGTAGGAAATAGTACAAATAAAGAAAAAACACTTGAATGAGTAGGTGTGGCCAAACTTTTGACTGATACTGTATATTACCTATTTTCCCATGTTTCCCACATCATAAACGGAAACATGGCCAGGGGAACGTGAGAGTAAAAATGGGAGGAGACAGATCTACTCAGGTGTCCATCAACAAAGGCATTTYTCACTGAGGTTATTTGAAACCATTGATTTGGATATGAATCATAATGTGGGTCTGGACCCCAGCAGGAAACATAAAGAACTCATGTTGGAAAAACACAAACATATTATATGTTAGTGTTAAACAACTTCTTTGGCAAAGGCAGGCCTTCATTACAGTGACCAAAGTAATTTGGAGCATCAAAKCTGCGGCCAAGACATATAAACTGACTAGTGCAGTGATCTGGGTTTGTTATGGAGCTCTTCCTTGTTCCAAGCCTGGCATTGTGCAGCATGAAACAGAACAGACCAGACAGGACAATCCCAGTGTTGGATGCTTAAAAAGTCCATATAAAGCTAATGTGGTGATGTGTGCTTAGTGTCTCTGTAGCAGGATGTTGGCATCTGCCTTGGTCTGCTTGAAGAAAGATTGKCAAAGTTTATATTTTAAAGCCACAGTCAAACATTTGATGTAAAACTTTCAACACAATAAAACTTTAAGGATTTACTGGGCTGAATGGCTTATTTGGTTGTCTTATCCCTGATTTTTATTTGATTATCCTCACATCAACGGAAGTTAAAGCTACTTTTTAAATTCACGTGGAAAAATGACATTAATAACAATATACACGCATAATAGCATTATAATATATATTTTAAGCCCCTCAGTTTAGTGTGCATATTCTGCTGAATACTAGAAAGTAGGCCTTAGGACCAAGGGGTTAGTTATATCATCTTTATTAGGACATTCATTATCAGAAAGATGACACGTACAGGAGGAGCCTGACTCATCATCATACCCAAATACCTATCACATAGTACCTTCAACATCAGGGCAGGAGTGCCTGGGTAATTGTCAAAATGTGTGCAACATTGTCACCTGCTGTTTAATTGCGAATATTGCAACAACCACATCTGATAATGTCAACAAAAGTTTGATGTTGTGTATTTTGTTGATATGAATAATGACACTAACGGAAATTCTAAACATATATTAATATTCCGTCATCACTAATTTCACCCACCATAACATCAAGAGAGCTCACCATGATATCATTGGGTTGATTTGTGCTACATATGGTAGCCGGCGGAGAGAAGAAATAGCGAATCTTCTTAACTGAAAAGTGAAGTAGCGCTTCCTGTATACTCACGTGTTTTATGAAGGAAGCATTTTGAGGCATTTGCATCTTGGCTTTGTAGTAGCCAGACAGTTGATTGATTTTTTACTTTGAAAATTGTCAATATGTCATCGTTTAGAAAGGCATTGAAGTCCCAACAAAAAAATCACAAAGAAAGATCCCAGGTAAGGATGAGATAGTTGTTACGTTAGCTTTCCATGAAGCAATGCTATTGTTTGTTTAGCTACCAATGTGTAAAGTATTGACTGGTGTGATTGGTGGTTGTTGACATGTAGCATTATGCTGCTAACGACAATGTGCATTTGGTTCCTGTTGCCTACTGTAATAACTAACGTTAACTAACTAATAATCTGTTTCATTTTGTGCCACAGCCTGGTTTTCGAAAACATCTGGGACATCTTGAAAAGAAGAAAGATTACAAACTTCGTGCAGAGTAAGTCAATCTAATTCATGGATATTCTATTAACACTTATTCACGGGTGGGTATAATTTGTGTAACGTTCCAACAGGAATCTGTTCCAAAAACTTTGTAAAGTACAAGGATGCTAACAAACAACGCATACAAAGTAGCACGATCAATTCACCTAGCTAACTAGCTGCCGAATAGGCATCAACTCACCACGTAGCTTATTCTTAATGTTTGTCCATAGGCTACCAGAGTGAGGACAGACATTTTTCGGAATAAACGTGGTGAGTGAAAAAAATATGAAATAGCCCGCTCCCTACCCGGTATCTTATTCGGCCGCTATACAACTTTATATGTGTTGTTTGTTGGCAACTTTGTTATTTACAAAGTTTTTGGAACAGAGTCCTGTTGGAAAGTTACACAAATTATACCCACCCCATATTCACRTTTGCTGAACTGTCACATGTGCTACACAGCTAACTATGTGTGGTCCATGTACAGATGTGATTTGGTTGCTGATCTTATACCCTTTTGTTTGGATATTTTCAGTGACTACCACAAGAAACAGAACACCCTTGCTGCTTTGTGTAAAAAAGCCTTGGACAAGAACCCTGATGAGTAAGTCATCACTCAGGGGATGTTACTTAGCCTGGCCCCAGGTCTGTGCTGTCTTGTCAACTCCTCTGGTCATTGTCAAGCCAAACACAATGGAGTAAGACCGCACAGGTCTGGGACCAGGTTATACAAGAGTAGCCAGGTCCCAGATCRTTTTGTGCACTTGCCAACTCTATTGCTTATTGTCAAGCGTGATAATCAGTTGGCATGATGGCACAAACAGACTGACACTCGGGCTAATACAATAGCTAGCCTATATATGGTCATTTCATGTTTGACTGTTTTACCATGTCCATATTTCATCCTTGCTTCCATCCAAAACATGATTTATTAATGGTTGTGCCATTTCTGCAGTCTGATAATAAAATCCCCTCTCATCTCTGGTCCRCTTGTGTTCTGAAAGGATGGAGTGCATGTGTCGAATAAGGCTAAAGGAACAGAAGAGGAGAATACAGAGGAACAGAGGAAGGTGATGAGGARGCAGGATATCAGATATGTGGAGATGAAGAGAGTGGCTGAGGGCAAGGTAAGAGCTCACTGGTGCCTTGTAAACTGGAATAAACGGTTCCTTATGTTCTTGAATGACCTCATTTCCTTTTAGCTGTATGAATAGATAAATTAATGGCCTGTGAATATGTACAGTGTGAAATTGTGAGGGAATCTATGCCAGTCAGCACCATTTAAGAGCCTATGAAAAGCAATTGAACAACAATTGATCCCGTGGGGTGCAACATGCAGACTGTGGCTTTCTTGTACTCACTCAGTTCAGTCACTGAAGTTGTCAATGGTGGTATACAGTGGTGAAAGTGCCGGCTTAAGTGTTTTGAATTGCCTTCAGAACATTGAGAGGTTGAAATCGGAACTCCATCTCCTGGACGCTGACGGCAAACAGGAAAACGGGCACACCTTCGACGTGGACTCGAAGCAAAAAAGGTAGAGGAATACATTAATACAAACACCAAAGTATATGCACACTGCGCAGTGTTATTTTGTAGTATTGCATTGGATATGTCATACAGAAGGCCATTAACTCRCACTTTTGTCATGCATACAGACATTCTTCTTGTACACCAAGGTATTAGGGCCCATATTCATAAAGCGTCTAAGAATAGGAGAGCCGATCTAGGATCAGGTCCCCCTGTCCTTGTAATGTAATTCATTACAATGTAAAAAGCCAAACTGATCCTAGATCAGCACTCTCAATCTGAGACGCTTTATGAATAGTTAAAGGAAAAATGTCTGATCCAGCGGCTGTATCTCTGCCTGCTTGAATGGCAAATAGCTCAGATACACATGAAAACATGAAATGACCTTGGGAATCGATATAACATCTCACAGAGATGCACAAATATGATAGAACATTCAAAGTGGGTGAATCTTTCTTTTAACTGAAGATTGTTTTTAACGACCATCTGAAACTGACAGAGCCCTGATTTCTCCTGGTTTTGTGTTCCACCACAGTAGCAGACTTTGACTTGGCCAGCCACCTGGATACAGCTCCTGAGCTGGTGGACAGAGTGTACAACCGGCCCACCCTCCATACGCTGGAGAGCAACACCATCCAGGGTGCCGTGGAGCCTCTCAGTATAAAGGTCAGTCAGGACTGTCCCTCAGCAATGGGTACATTCGTTTTAGCTCACCCAGGGCACCGGGGTGGGTAGYGTTTGCACATTTTAGACCATTCCAGTCTTTCATTCAAGGCCTTTGTTAGCATAAATGATGATGGTGTGGTTATTCAACTCCCTACAGAGTATTTCTCTGTTACATGTATTGATGTTTTTGTTTGTTTTCCTCTCTGCAGAAGTTGGCCAGACAGAGGAAGCACCAGTATAAGATCTTGTCCCAGCGGATTGACCGGGAGAAGAAGATGTTTGTCATTGGCCAGAAGATCCAGACCCGCAAAGACCTACACGTGAGTAGGGGATGACTGCAAGCCGTAGAAGCTTAATGATTCGTAATGCTTAAGACGGTGGTTGGGAAGACATGGATTTTGTATCGATGGGGTATTTCTAYGCGTGTCACATGTTAGCAAAGCCAAAGGTACATTTCRRCCCTCTGGTGGACAAGTTGTGCTTAATTCTAGGCTTTTCAATTGGGTTCTGTTCTAATTCATCCAATTCTATCCACTGTCCCAAAGGGGGCATCTACTTCTAGAAAGAACAGCCTGCTTGTTAACTATAGAGGAGGTTTCTTTGATCCTCGTTGTGCTTGTGTGTCTCCCCCAGAATACGGTGACACACTAAACAATAGAATGTTCAACAGTATTACCATCTCTATGGTGTCTCCTCTCTGTCCAGGATAAGAACGTGAAGGTGAGCAAAGAGACGGTCAATGCCTCTGCCGTCTACAAGTTTGAAGCTAAGAGGAAGCGATGAGAAACCTCTTTGAACAGGAAACGCATCATCAACCAGACATTTCTGTGGCCTGTTATACAATCACCATTCGGTCTCCATCGGACAGTGGTCCCGTGTGGCTCAGTTGGTAGAGCATGGCGCTTGCAACGCCAGGGTTGTGGGTTCATTCCCCACGGGGGGACCAGGATGAATATGTATGAACTTTCCAATTTGTAAGTCGCTCTGGATAAGAGCGTCTGCTAAATGACTTAAATGTAAAAATGTAAATGTAATGYGAACTTTGGTTTTCCTATTGCAATTCATGTGGATATGGACTAGTGAAATGGTCAGGGAATAACCTCTCAATTGTTGTTGGAGACATAGATTGATCTCTATGGTTGCAGCAATMAGTTTTTGTACATATTTATCAAAGGATATAAGTTTTATTGTATGAATAAATTGTTTTGAGACAAATTTCTAAGCCTCAATATTGTATATGTCTATGCCAAATGTCTTTTTTTTAGGTTCATATGAGTATTTATCAATCTCATGCTGTTCAGTTATACTACCAGTAGATGGCACTAGTGTACTTCATCAATGTACAGGTAACTGCCAAAATAATGGAAACACTTGAGTAAATATAAAGGATACGAAGTATATGGAAAGCTGGTGCTTTCACACAGGTGTGGTTCCTGATTTTATTGAGCAATTAACATCCCATCATTCTTAAGGTCATGTATAAAAATACTCGGCACGCCATTATTCTGGGCATTATTTTGGCTACCATGGCTATGCCGCCATAGGCTGACAATGCCCCCGTGCACAAGTGGTCACTGAATGGTTTGAAGAACATGAACACTATGTAACCCATATGCCATGGCCGTCTGTCACCCGTTCTCAACCCAYTTGAACACTTATGGGAGATTCTGGAGCGGCGCCTGAGACGGTGCTCTACATCACCAAAACACAAAATTATAGAAATTCTTGTTGAAGAATGGTGTCGCATCCCTCCAATAGAATTCCAGGCACTTGTAGAATCTATGACGAGGTGTGCTGAAGCTGTTCTGGAGCATGGTATCCCAACGCCCTATTAAGACACTTTATTTWGGTGTTTCCTTTATTTTGGCAGAGGGTCTAGATGGAAGATTTGAAGTAAGTACAGTTGTGCTTAACTTGCTCTCGCCGCTCAGGACTGCTCAATTCAAGAACGTTATAGTGTAGTTAGTATTTTCTTTGCYTCGTTTYAAGACCAATTATGATCTACATAACATAAGACTAATCAGAATTGWCATTGATATACAGTACCAGTCYAAAGTTTGGACGCACTTAATCATTCCAGGGTTTTTCTTTATTTTTTAAAATGTACTACATTGTAGAATAATAGTGAAGACATAACTATAAAATAACACATGGAATCATGTAGWAACCAAAAAAGTGTTAAACAAATCAAAATATATTTTAGGTTCTTCAAAGTAGCCACCCTTTGCCTTGATGACAGCTTTGCACACTTGACATTCTCTCAACCAGCTTCATGAGGTAGTCACCTGGAATGCATTCACACTTAAACATGTGCTGCACTTGTTAAGTTGTGGAATCTTTCTTTCCTTAATGCGTTTGAGTCAATCAGTTGTGTTGTGACAAGGTAGGGTTGGTATACAGAAGATAGCCCTATTTGGAAAAAAGACCAAGTCCATGTTATGTGTAAGAACATATCTAATAGGCAAAGAGAAATGACAGTCCATCATTACTTTAAGACATGAAGATCAGTCAAGTTTATTCAAGTGCAGTCATAAAACCATCAAGCGCTATGATGAAACTGGCTCTCATGAGGACCGCCACAGGAATGGAAAACCCAGAGTTACCTCTGCTGCAAAGGAAAAGTTCATTGAGTTACCAGCCTCAGAAATTCCAGCCAAATAAATGATTCACAGAGTTCACAGTAACAACGAACAATCTCTAACATCAACTGTTCAGAGGAGACTGGCGTGCACCAGTGCCTTCATGGTTGAATTGATGCAAAGCAAACCCCTACTACAGATACACCAATAAGAAGAAGAGAACTTGCTTGGGCCAACGAAACACACAGCAATGGATATGTAGACCGGTGTAATACCAAATTTGAGATTTTTTGGTTCCAACCCCGCCGCCTCTCTTGTGAGAATGCAGAGTAGGTGAAAGGATGAGTCTCCGCATGTGTGGAGGTGCTTTGCTGTGACACTGTCATGATTTATTTTAGAATTCAAGGCACACTCTAACCAGCATGGCTACCACCACACTTCTGCAGCGATACGCCATCCCATCTCCTTTGAGCTTAGTGGGACCTATCATTTGTTTTTTCAATAGGAACAATGAGCCAACATACCTCCAGGCTGTTGTAAGGGCTATTTGACCAAGAAGGAGAGTGTGGGTACTGCATTAGATGACCTGGCCTCACAATCACCCGACCTCAACCCAACTGAGATGGTTTTGGAGAAGTTGGACCGCAGAGTGAAGGAAAAGCCAGCCAACAAGTGCTCAGCATATGTGGGATCTCCTTCAAGACTGTTGGAAAAGCATTCCCAGGGGGAAGTTGGTTGAGAGAATGGCCAGAGTGCAAAGCTGTCATCAAGGCAAAGGGTGGCTACTTTTGAGAATCTCAAAATATAAATTTTATTTGGGCTTTGACTAGGCCATTCCAAGACATTTAAATTGTTTCCCCCTTTAAACGCAACATCGAGGTTCGCTCTTAGGCAGTCATGCCCCGCGTACTAGGGTTCGATCTGTCCTGCTGGTAAGGTGAACCTCCGTGCCCAGTCTCAAATCTCTGGAAGAACTGAAACCGGTTTCCTCTCAAAATTTCCTGTATTTAGCGCCATCCATCATTCTTTCAATTCTGACCTAGTTCCCAGTCCCTGGCCGATGGGGAAACAACATCCCCACATGCACGATTCTCACCACCAATGCTTCCACTGTGGGGATGGATGTTTCGGGGGTGTATGTGAGATGTTGGGGTTTGCGCCAGACATAGCATTTTCCTTGAGACTAATATTTAGCTTTTGGCCATCATCTGACACGACCAGTACCTTCTTCCATATGTTTGGGGAGTCCTCCCACATGGCTTTTGGCAAACACCAAACGTGTTTGCTTATTTTTTTCTTTAAGCAATAGCTTTTTTCTGGCCACTCTTCCCGTAAAGCCCAGCTCTGTGGAGTGTAAGCTAAAGTGGTCCTATGGACAGATACTCCAATTCCGCTGCGGAGGCTTTGCAGCTCCTCAGGTTGTCTTTGGCCTCTTTGTTATTTTCTGAACATTAAATGCCCTCCTTGCCTGGTCTGTGAGTTTTGGTGGGCGGCCCTCTCTTGGCAGGTTTGTTGTGGTGCCATATTCTTTCCATTTTTTTAATAATGGATTTAATGGTGCTCTGTGGGATGTTCAAAGTTTTMGATATTTTTTTATAACCCAACCCTGATCTGTACTTCTCCACAACTTTGTCCCTGACCTGTTTGGAGAGCTCCTTGGTCTTCATGGTGCTGCTTGCTTGGTGGTGTTGCATACTCTTGGGCCTTTCAGAACAGGTGTGTGTATATACTGAGATCATGTGACACTTAGATTGCACACAGGTGGACTTTATTTAACTAATTATGTGACATCTGAAGGTAATTAGTTGCACCAGATCTTATTTAGGGGCTTCATAGCAAAGGYGGTGAATATATATGCACGCATCACTTTTTTCTGTTTTTTAATAAAAAAAATTAAACAAGTTCTTTTTTTAAATTTCACTTCACCAATTTTGACTATTTTGTSTATGTCCATTACATGAAATCCAAAATATAAATCCATTTAAATTACAGGTTGTAATGCAACAAAATAGGAAAAACGCGAAGGGGGATGAATACTTTTGCAAGGCACTGTAGGTGTGTCCAAACGTTTGACTGGTCCAGTTTTTATAGCTGCCATTATACCTGTGAAAAGTTTTCCTCTTTTCACTTTTTTTGCATAATTTGGACACTGAATGTTCAGATCTTCAACCAAAACCTCATATTAGAGAAAGGGAACCTGAGTGAATAAATAACACAATGTTAATAATTAGTTTTTTTATTTAATTAACAAAGTTATGCAACACCCAAAAAATGAATTGCCCCTTTACACTTCAACTCCACTATAAGCGTTGCTTTGCCATCAGTTTGGTGTCAATGTGACGTTCTACCTGATACACAGAGCATGTTGTTTCGAAAGCAGAGAGGAGCAGAGGGGAAGAACCTCTTTATTCTATTTTCCCTTACTCTACTGCACCATATTCATCGATTTATGCGTAAGTACAATAGCTTTGTTAGTTTTTCATAAATATTCATTCAAATGTTGCTAGTGGTTGTACTAAATCATCCTCTAATTTCACAAGTTGCTTTTTACATTGTGAACCTAGCTAGTCAATGTAGCTAGCTACAGTGCCTTCAGAAAGTATTCACACACTTTTTCCACATTTTGTTGTTTTACAGCCTGAATTTAAAATGATTGAATGTAGACCCTTCGTCACTGACTTACACACAATAAACCCCATAATGTCAAATTGGAGTTATGTTTATAAAAAATTTCACAAATTAATAAAAAATGTAAAGGGGAAATGAATTGAGTCAATAAGTATTCAACCCCTTTGTTATGGCAACCCTAAATAGGAGTAATCATTTGCATAACAAGTCACATAATAAGTTCATGGACTCACATGGTGTTTAACATCATTTTGAATTTCTACGCTGATCTCTGTACCCCCACACACATCTGTAAGGTCCTTCACTCGAGCAGAGAATTTCTAACACAGATTCAACACAAAGATTTTCCGACGCCTCATTAAAAAGGGCACCTATTGGTAGATGGGTAAAAAAAAAAAGCAGACACATTGCCTATCCCTTTGAGGCATGAAGTTATTAATTCCACTTTGGATGGTGTATAATACACCCAGTCACTACAAAATTACAGTTGTCCTTCCTAACTCAGTTGCTAGAGAAGGAAGAAAACCGCTCAGGGATTTTACAGTGTGGCCAATGGTGGACTTTAGCTTGGACGCTGGCCAGCGATTCTTTAGCTTGGACGCTGCCATTGGATGTGACACAACGCGAACACAACACGGGCAGTGAAGTAGCTTTCATTTGATTTCAATGGAAGCATTTCCTCAATGTCTGACAGCTGTGACAACGCCAGACACCCGATGGCTATAGTGTAGCAGGGCCTTTAGTCTCAATAACTGGTTGAGACCAAAAGGCCCGAACCGCTTCAACCCCCAAGCCATAACATGCTGAACAGTAAATCAAATGGCTGCCCGGACTATTTGTGTTGACTCTCTTGTACCGGCTCTATGCATACTTACACATACTACACTGACACTCACACACACACACATAGAATACACAACGCTGCAACACATATCTGGATCCCAAGAATGGCGTAGCAGTCGGACCGTGTGTTTGCTCATGTCCCTGTAAATAGCCGGTTTCGTCCTTTTTTTTCGTATATATTTTTAATCTCATTTCCCACCTATGATCTAAATATACTTTCCCCACCCGCCTCCCCAATCTGTGAAATACGGATCTGCTAATTTATATTGTTATAACTGGAACTCCATCAGCAGCTAGCCAGCTAACTAAGCTTACTAGCTAGTGTAACTGTAGCACGGCTAGCGGTCCTTCACCTTCAAGCTCGGAACCAGCCAAGCTTAACAGCTGATATCAACAGTTTATTGCGCGATATCAACCCAGAGCTATCAGACTGATTTTCTCCACCACATCACCGGATTCTGACGCAAGCTTCTGGCAATTACACGGATCATCGCAGCTAAGCTAATGACCCGTAGTAGCTACTGCTGCTAACGCCTCTGTCCCGAAGCAGCACCAAGTTAGCCTTGGAGGCTAGCCTCGAGCTAGGCCCATCTTGCCGGCTAGCGAAGAGGTCTACCAGGCGAATCTTGGGCTACAATACCTCTTTTTGCCAATTGGACTGGCTTTTTTTTGCCGACA